>NC_134788.1:65330366-65430477 GCF_046742065.1 Oratosquilla oratoria | reverse complement strand
CTGGATGGTTTTCAGTACATTTCTAATAAAAAAAAAGTAGAATTCAATATATAGTAATAGCTCATCTGTTAGTATTTTTATCTATTTTATGTTATAGCAAGCACAAAGGGTCTGTTTAGGTCCAAAGGGACTTGAATATTAAATGGTTTGTGTACACAACATTCACAATCCTATTATAGTGTATTACACAATTTCAAAGGGATGTCAAACATATGATTACTTTTTTCCAGGAAGAGGGTAACTTATCACCATTTCCTTTGGAAGAAGCTATCCATAGAATCCATGTGATGTGGACATGATGAAGAGGATCTGGTGTGACATCTACAGCACAGCAATATACATGAATTATCTTAGTTATCACGTGATGATCCACACTGTAGAGAAGTGTGTTCCTAGTGAAATCTTTGCAATTCTGCTTTCTTACAAAAGCAATGTATCTCAAATGGTACAAAAGTCACTTCAAAGTATTCATGTGAGGACCCTCACAGGAATAAGACTTTCCAATGTGGTCGCTGTGCAGTTCGACTTTCTCACAAAAAAGGGTTCTCTCACACAGTATATCAGAACCCCACACCATAGCCTTTTCAAATGTGTGACCTGTACAATGCAGCTTTCTTATTGAAAGAAATCATCTCAAATTTCATGTGATCACCCACACTGGAGAGAAGCCATTCCAGGTTGACCTGTGCAATTAAAACTTTCACACAAAAGTGTTTCGAGCCAAAGATCACATGATGACCATCACAGGAGAGAATCCTTTCCAGTGTGACCTGTACAGTTCTGGTTTCTCACAAAAGGGTGATCTCACAAAGTAAAACAAGGACTCACACAGGAAGAAAGAAGCCTTTCCAGTGTGACCTGTGTGAGTGGCCTTTTTCACGAAAGGAGGAACATCTCGTGCATCAATATGAGGACTCCACCACAGAGAAGAGAACCTTTTCCAGTTGTGACCTCGGTGATTCTGCTTTTTCACGATAGGGTGATCTCACAAAGCATATCAGGACCCACACAGGAGAGAAGCCTTTTTCTGTGTGGACTATGTGATTCTGCTTTTTCACGAAAGGAACATCTCGTGCATCATATGAGGACCCACTCAGGAGAGAAGCCTTTCCTGGTGTGTCCTGTTGTGATTCTGCTTTCTCACTAAAGGGCACTCTCAGCAGGCATATGAGGAAGCCACACAGGAGAGAAGCCTTTCTAGTGTGATCGTGTGTGTGATCTTGCTTTTTCAACGAAAGGAACTTCTTGTACATTCATATGAGGACCCTCACAGGAGAGAAGCCTTTCCAGCTTTAGTGACTGTTGTGTTTAATGGTGTTTTGTTGTTCGTGCTATGTGATTCTGCTCTCTAACGAAAGTATGATCTCACAATGCCATATGAGGACTCACACAGGAGGAGAATCAGCCTTTCTCAGTGTAACCTGTGTGATTCTGTTTTCTCACGAAAGGATGCTCTCACCACAACATATTAACCTGGAGGACCCACCACAGGAGTGTAAACCTTTCCAGTGTGAACTCTCGTGCTATTTCTGCTTTTTTCGCAAAACGGTGAGATCTCAAAAAAAACACATATTGAGGACTCAGCAACAGGAGGAAACAGCCTGTTTTCAGTGTGGTCTTTGCGATTGCATCTTGTTCACAAAAGAGTCATCTTAAATATCATACCAAATGACCCCACGCACTGGTAGAGAAGAAAATCCTTTCCAATTGTGTACCTGTGTGATTCTGCTTATTCTCACAAAAGTGGACTCTCACTAAACAGTATGAGGATCCACACAGGACAGAGAAGCCTTTCCAGTGTGACCTGATGCAATTCTGCTAAGTTTCACGAATAAGGGGATCTCACAAACCATATGAGGGACCCACACAGGACCAAAAGCCTTTCCAGTGTGATCTCTGGCACTGCAGCAGCCTTTTTCACGAAAGGATCATCTTGTAATATCATACAAAGTGAACCAGACACGACCGAAAGAGAAAGAAGCCCGCTTTCCACATGTGACCTGTTATCCTGTGCTGTCGCGTGTTGATTATTTGACCTGGATCCCCGCCCCCCCCCCAATACTTCTGTTTGTTTTCTCACGGTTCGAAAAGCGGTTGCTCTCACAAAGCGCATATTCCATATGGTTAATCACATATGTTAGCTTGAGGTTCGCCAAAAGCCCATGGAGAGACGAGTAGGAGAAGCAAAGCAGCTAAGCCTCTATGCCTCACACTTTCAATTTTTCCAGTTTGCTTTTTTGCGATCCCTGTTGCAATGCAGCTTTCTCAAGGAAAGAAAATTATCTCACAAACCCTATGAGGTGCACGCACAGGAGAGGTTTTTTGATTTGTTGTGGACCTGTGTTGGCCTTTGCTTTTTCATAAAAGGATTATACCACACAACATATGAAGAATAAGGACTTCTCACACAGAAGAGAAGCCCCTTTCCAGTGTAGCCTCTTTGATAGACCGGTTTTTCACATAAGATTTCTCTCACAAGACATTCGGATAGAAGCCATTCCTGTATGACCTTTATGATTTGAAAGAGATATTCAAATTTCTTGATGTCTTGGATTTAAGCTGCAGAAAGAAAGGCAATCTACCTATTTTAAAACAGCACAAAAAATTTACACCAAATACAAATAAATAGTATTTACACTATTTGATACACGCCATCACATCCTCTGTGATTCCTCTGCCGCCTTTCAGGCATATTTCCTCTTTCTATTTTTTTTACCTGGAACTGTAGAGGGTCATTCACTCTTTGAAGGTGAAATCAAAATACTCATTCTGTACAGTTCAATAACTTATAAAAAGAATTTGTCCTCTGTTTATATACAAAAAATGTTAATTGTTTCTTGGTAAATACCCAAGCTGTTTTGATCACCATGAGGCAATGAGTACCTGATTCATTTTGCAGTCCATGTATGTGAACGGACCACGCCTGATTAGGCCGTAGATGGCGCTCTTCTCCTTATCTATACAAATCCGTTTCGACTGGCTGACACCATGGCTGTTTTTGCGCTGGCTATAGAATTTAAGCTTCCGTAAGCCAAGTTGGATTAGGCTAGTCTTTTTGTTGAAAGTCTGGATTTTTGAACTTCATAGTACAGTTCTTGGCCTGTTTACTCTCTTTTTGCCGCCCAACCTCAAGTTTGTAGTTTGCCCCCCAGTAAGTTGCTGTCTGCAGATTTGTAGTTGTTCCACGTTGTTCATTTCCAGAGCTTGTAGTTGATTGATGTGAGGCTAGTAAAGCCGTCCTTTTGAGCAAGTGTAGCAATTAGGGTTATCTTTGACAAACCTCGTGGAAATGTGTAGCAGCCATGCAGCGCGAAGGGAAAATCCACATAGTTGTGGCTGTGTCTGTAGTTACAGCACTTGCAGAAGTGTTGTTACCAGTTCCAGCAGAGGACCACATTGTTGTGGCCAGAAAGTAACCAAGAAGTCAAGTAAGTAGTAAACCATGCCAGCAGACAGAAGACTGTATATGGTCATGGCAAGTAAATGGTCCTGAATTCGCGGTGGTGGAACAGCAGAAGTTGATTGACTGTCCAGATGATTAAAACCCTTGTAGCTGCCTATTCGGGTGGTTCTGTTAGTATCCCAATCAAACAGCCTAGTAGAGGATTGTTTGCTTTAATTTCTTCCAAACCCTACTCCCCCTCCCTTTATTTCTCCCACAGCGTTGTGGTCTATTCTTCTAATTTAATCACTGTACAACAAATTTAAGGATTTATTAGAAAAAAATACATTTAAGTTCTCATGTGCTTTTTATTATGTCAGTTCACAGTCGTGATTGCTGAATTCAAATTTGATAACAAAAAATTATTCCTCCATGCCCGCGTTCACAATTCTTTTGTAAATCGGCGCCTTTATCTGTTTTAATAATTATTGCAATTAATAGAGATTTCCAAGGTTCCATAACTGTATTTTGCTCCCAAAGAAGAATTAATGTCTTCATTGTATTTATTTTAATTTAATATATATTGACATCGGAATGTTTGAGGATGCTTTTATATGCATGTATTAACCTACAATCTATTATTTACTTCTTCTTTTTATAAAGAGGGCCTACAAATATACCCTCATTAATCTTTGGGATCACTAACTTTTAGGGTTTGATCCCTTTGAGGAGATACTGAGAAACATGGCTGAGATTATGTTGGCAGCTCAGTGCTTTGGTGTTAAATTGCTTTTGTAGGCCCTTTGGTTTACCTATCTCTTGCTGTGGTTGGCCAAAATGATTTTCTACCTTCTTAACTAGTGGCTCAATGAATTACATTAATGGCACATCCATAAGCGGTTCATAGATTTTCCGAGTTGGCCATAGATGGCCATTCCTGAGTCGTATATAATGTTTCTGATCTGGCCCTTCTGTCCCACTTGCAAAGAAAGCACATAAATTTGCTGTATAGAGTTTGTATTAATAGTATCGCAGTTTTGTAGCCCATTAAGAATGGCTCCCTACTTTCAAGCCTCTCTGCACAACATTAACGCCACTCATGCTCTTATGGTAACGTATCCGCGGATCTCTAGAGGTTTATAAGTTAAAAGCAAAAGGATTCTCATAATGTCTCTCTTTTAAAATGATCTGAGTTAAAGCAACTGGAACTGAAGGCATCGGCTGTTCTCCAATGTGCAACAGAACCTGCTTTTATGCTGTAAGGGAATCCATCTGATGAACTAGCCTCCAATCATTGGGGTTACCTCTAGGAACGCTCAAGGGCACTGAATAGGCCTCTGCCTGAGATCACGTTACAATAAGTCAAAGTTGTTTTTGACCAAAGTGAAGAAATCCTGTAGGATTTTGCAGAGAAACGCTTCCTAAATTACTGTTAATTCGAGCTTCTTCATCCAAACAGGTTGCCACCATTGTTGCACAAACGTGAGGCCCCCACAGTGAGGTCACTCTGTTTTTGCTAAGTAAGTGTATTAAATCACGAACTAGATCATTGAGTTCTAGTTGGGTGATTTGAGGGTGTGGGTGCTTATCTAAGAATTTCATGTTGCGGCGATTTGTGTCGTATACGCGATAGCTTTGCCATCTTAATGATTCCTGAATCGTTCTGGAGTTTCTTGCTGCGTTTGTCATCGTCTCTTGCTTGGTAGTTCAAGGGAGGGGGCGGCTCTGTGGTGGTACAGGGAATATCAGTTGAATGTAGAAACTGGGGCGAAAAAAATAGGCAGACTGAAAGATCTGGATAACACAATAGATTTCTTTTGCCTTTTCAGTTGCGTCCTGGCAGGAAAATAAAAATAAAATCAGAACTAAGAAATGGATACTATTGGTTGTCGATCACGTGCAAACAAAAAAAATAGCTGGCCAAGTGCTACCCCTGAGCCCAAGTGCAACTGCATTATGTATTGTCGCTTCTTTGTTATTGGAGACATCTCTTGAAAATTATATATATAATATACAGTAAACAGACAAGAAACATCTGAAACGACCCACCTTTAATATCCGTTTTTTAAGCAGAGAGTTACAATCTGTTGATTGGTCCTTTGGTCCCTGCTCCTCCAGCACCCCATTGGTAACGCCAAACATGAGGGCCAGTCCCTTTGCCTTTCACCCAGGCACGAAGTTGAACTTGTACACGCCTGAAACAACA
The DNA here is from genome assembly GCF_046742065.1 of Oratosquilla oratoria. Classification (NCBI taxonomy): domain Eukaryota; kingdom Metazoa; phylum Arthropoda; class Malacostraca; order Stomatopoda; family Squillidae; genus Oratosquilla; species Oratosquilla oratoria. The sequence goes on along the minus strand of NC_134788.1, from coordinate 65,424,889 downwards.
TATCATGTGATGCGTGCCCATGATTTTGTCTCTGGTCACCCACTTTACATCCAAAGTAGTACAGCTCATAAAGTTTCTTTTAACACGTTGAGTCAACTGTCTCTTGTATTTGTCTTTAATGTGCAACCTGATCCACATATATATTACTATAAAACTTGTCTGCTGTGAATTCCTTGCATTTCTCCTAGGCATCTTACTCCTCCTCACTACTGCATCTGTTAAGAAAAAAAATACATAAGCTATGCTGAGAGAAATACTTTAGTTATAATGGTTATTAAAAAAAGCTAACAAAATAATACCGTTCAGAATAGACATTGCGGCGCGCACAAGCTGCTATTTACGATGAACTGGAGGAGCCGGGTCACAAGAAAGAAGAAGAAACAGTAAACGGGAATGTTATAGTTCGTTTTGTAATATACTTAGAATGATTCTACGCAAAAAATAACTCTAGAAAAGGATATGTCTCATTTCCGTTTTTGTTTTGTTTTTCTTTCTCATTGTTTATACGAGGTTGTTATTAATGATTTAAGTTGTTGATTAATAGATTCATTGAAGGATATTTTTCCTGTTTGTCTTCCCTATGTACCTATCACTAGTGATCCCGTTCCATCTGTGTCCAACCCCCTGTTTTTTTCCGCGCTCTCTTTACAAGGGTTCCTAGCCAGGCTACAAATTGTAGCCACCGGGGAGGACAGGAGCCTCCGTACCTATGGACCACATGTGGTGGAGGACACTATTTTCACCACAACCTGTGCGATGCAGCTTTCTCACAAAAGGAGTCTCACAAAGCATATGAGGACTCACACAGGTCTCTCAAATGTCACATGGTGACTCACATTGGTGAGGATCTATTCCAGTGTGATTTGTATGAAGAACACTGTTCCTTCTAATCTGTGCGCCTGTGTGCATGCACATATTTTACAACTAGTGAAATAAGATAACAAGTATCTTATCAACTCCCCCCCTGAAATAGTCCTTGTTGGCTTAATAAATTTGAATACTTGATACAATTTCAGTTTTATTATTTACCTAATATATCAAATTCTATTTGGAAAAGGGAACAAATCAATAGAGTTTACCACAAAGACCTACTGTTAAGGAATAACATGAGCAAAGGAAATATTGATGAAAAAAATATATATACTAAAAGATCCTTCTACCCACTTCCCTCTCTCGTATCTTGCACTTCCTGGATGATGGGTCATCCCTGCATCTCGCCCACAGCCTTGGATCAGAAGCAGTTAGGGATTTTTTGCTGTTTGTCACAGAAGATATGGTGCAAAACCTACACCAACCAGAGAATCGATATTTCGGCACCAAAATATGCTAATCAAGCCAAGGGATCACGTGGGCACACATGCTCAGATGAAATATTGGCCCTCATTTGCATTCTTGTAGAGAGTGGAGCCAAACAAGATAATAAACGAACACCAAAGGAAATGTTTGATCCTCGGCATGTGTCACTTTTGTACCGTGCTGGGCTAAGTGAATCAAGATTCACTTTGCTTTTACGGGCCATATGTTTTGATGACCACACCACACGGGAAGAACGAACCAGGACTGACAAAATGGCTGCATTTAGGCACATTTGGGAAAGGATGTTAAGAGATTGTATGAAGGAGTGATTGTGCCAACAGCACTGTATGGGGCAAAAACATGGAACATAAGAGAGGAAGAGAGAAGTTTGAATGTGTTTGAGAAGAGGTGCCTGAGAAGTATGATAAGTGTTGCTATGCTGGATAGAGTGAGACATAAGGTGGAGAGGTGAAAGGGGGTGGAAAGGGAGTTGGAAGATAGGGTTGATAAAAGAGTATTGGGATGGTTTGGACCCATGGAAATAATGAGTAAAGAAAGATTAGTGAAAGAGGTATGGAAGGCAGGGGTGAAAGGAGTGAATGTGAGGGGGTGACCTAGGACGAGAAGTATGAAGTAAAAGGGGCATAGGGGTGAATGGAGAATGGTTGTATATAGATTTTGCTGTCATGCATGAGGGTGATGGGGTATGTGTGAAAAATAAATTGATGCAGCCCAAAGAAATTTCTCCCTGTCTTTTTCCTTTTCTGCATGAGGGGATGGAGAGGGGGGATTGCTGATTTAATGAAGTGGCCTGATACAGACCTGAGGTACTCCTTACAATAGGATACTTCGCGTAGAGCAATATTCCTACCGCTAAACACTGTGTTTTTAAAATCCTCACTCCGTGGGTCTGGGCAACGCTCATCCTCAGTAAGGGGGCCCTTCCCCTCCACCACAACTCTCGCACACTATACTCCATTCTCTGAGCCAGGTATGAAATTAATGACAAGGTTTGTCAGGCAAGGGAGAAGGAAATTTTAGAGGGGTGGTTGAGGAGGGCCATGAGAGGTAAGGAGTACCTCCGGTTTGTATCAGGGAAAAATTAATTTTCCTGCGAAAATTACATTTGTTCCGAAGAATACAAACTCTTCGGTACTCCTTACAATAGGAGACTCGGACTTAGGAGGGAAGGAAGCTGTTATCTAGCCTGTAAAACCTCCGTAAGGAAATTTTAGTGTGCTAAGACTACGTTGACCAGACCCCTATACATTCCCCTAAACTTTGAAGTGCACCCATTTCTGTTCCCAGGAGTGGAGACAGACAGGTTATACTCACTTTTGTACCACTGAAGGGCTTGAATTGATTCCCTTGGAATGCTTGAGAGCCCTCGAGTGAGGTAAGGGAATGTAGGAGTATGAGAAGGACTTTGGAAAGTTATCACCGCGTTTGCCGAGCCGGAACCTGGATGAGTTGTCAGGGTCGGCTGTGTGCTATTGGGGATGGGTATATCATTTCAGGACTTCTTGGGCGGCCACTATGGGGCCCAGAGAGAAATTCCCTAAAAATTCTCACATAACTTCTTTGAGGCAAAAGGAAGTGAACGTATTCTGGCTCTTCCATATATCTGCTTGAAGAACCTGGTTGACTGACAGATTCTTTCTGAAGACTAGGGAGGTACCCACTGCCCTCAGGTCATGGGCTTTCGCTTTAGGGCAATCTGTGTGGTTCATTTCGTAGGCTCTGCAGATGACTTCCTTGATCCAGTAAGAAATTGAATTTTTAGTGATGGGATTCGGCTTACCTTTAGTAGAGACGAACAACCACTTTAATTCTGGTCTAAGATGTTCAGTTCTCTTGAGATAGGTCCGGATGGCTCGTACCGGGGATAGTACGGTTTCTGTTTGTCCTGCCCCTACAAATTCGTCTAAGGACGGAAACACTAAAGGACCAGAATCTAGGGTCGGATTTGGCAGGATCTTGGTTTTTGGCAATGAATTGATGCATGCAAATGAAGGAGACCTCTTTCCATCCTTTTGAATGGGCGACTCTATAAGAGATGGCGTGTAACTCCCCTACTCTCATGGAAGATGCTAGGGCTAGCAGAAAAACTGTCTTCAAGGTGAGGTCCTTCAGATGTAAGGGGGACCCTCAGAGTGTTCAGGACTAATACCACATCCCACGGAGGAGAACTGATTTCCCTGGGGGGAAGTGCCTGAAGAGCATGGAAATTTCTGTTGAAAGGGCTAGGTCCATTCCCTTCAGAGAAAACACCTGATTTAGCGCTTGCCCTATAGCCTTGCACTGCCGAGAGGGAGATCTTCTTGGACTTCCTGAGGAAGTGGAAGAAGGAGGCGATCTCAGGAATGGTGGCTTGATCTGGGACTATTTTCCTGGAGTGGCACAATTCTGCAAAGGCATTCCATTTCCCTTGATAAAGGTTAGCTGAGGAAGAGCGAATAGAAGCGGACATTTCCTCCGCCACCTCTTTGGGAAAACCCTTCTTTAGGAGGATCCGGACCATAGTCTGAACGCGTGAAGATTGAGTGCTGAAGGGTTCTTGTGCCAAGCCCCGTTGATGGGTTGATGTAGAAGGTCTGGTCTTCCCTGAAGGGCCAGGGGCTCTTCTACTGCTAGATCGAGGGCGTCTGGAAACCATGAGGCTTCTGCCCACCAAGGAGTGATCAAAGTCGTCCGAAGGTTGAATGCGTTTCTTGCTCTCTGGAGTACCTTCCGGAGCAAGGGAAACGGTGGGAAAGCGTAGGTGTCCAGGTTGTCCCAACTTTGCAGAAGAGCGTCTTCTCCTGCTGCCAGAGGATCCGGGAGAGGGCTGAAATATATTGGGAGTTGGTGATTCCATCTCGTGGCGAAAAGGTCCACTAGAGGGGAGCCCCATTTGTTGAGGATGAAGTTCGCTACTTCTTGATGGAGGGACCATTCTGTGCTGATTATCTGATTCCTCCTGCTGAGGTGGTCCACCCAGACATTCTTCTTCCCTGGGATGTAGCGGGCTTTGAGTGACACTTAGAGATTCTCGGCTAGATTGAGGATGTCCATAGTCAAAGGTATAGGTCCTGTGTGACTGTGCCCCCATGCTTGTTCAGGTTGGCTACTTTCTAGGAATTGTCCGACATTATGCCCACCACTTTCCCTGAGACTTGATCCTTGAAGTGAGGGAGAGCCAGCAGTACTGCTTTCAACTCTAGCCAGTTGATATGGGCTGTCCGCTCGACTGTGGACCAGGAACCGCTGACGTGATCGTCGTTGAGGTGGGCTCCCCAGCCCTCCTCGGAGGCATCGGAGAACAGGAGGACTTCGGGGGGAGATGGGCCGAGGGGCGTCCCCACGAGCAGGTTACACGGATCCTTTCACCAGAGAAGAGAATCCTTGACTTCTTCGGTGAGGGAGATGTGATGTAGGGGTTCTCCCTCTTGCGGGGACCACTGAGACTTGAGGAGCCACTGTAGCGGCCGCATTCTTTGTCTGCTCCTGGGGATTAATCTCTCTACGGAGGCCATATGGGCCCAGGAGGATTTGGCACTGTTTCGCCCTCAGGAACCCGGTCGATAGTGATTGTACAACGAGAAGAAGTGAAATTCTGGATCCTCTTTTCTACTGGGAAGGACTTCATTAAGGAGGAGTCCAGGACCATACCCCGGTACGTGACTCTATTTTAGGCAAGAAATCTGACTTCTCCGGGTTTACTACGGTGCCCATTCTCAGGTGTTCTTGGCATAGCTGGGCGGAATATGCAAGGGTCAGCCAATCGTCCAGGTAACGGAGTAGGCAAATTCCCTTGGAGTGGGACCACGCTGAAACGAGTTTGAACACTCTGGTGAAGACTTGGGGTGCTGTGGAAAGTCCGAAGCATAGGCATGTGAACTGGAAGGTGTTGCCCTTGTGGACGAGGGATGCACTGGTCTTTGAAAATAGGCATCTTGGAGGTCCAGTGGCACCATGTAGTCCCCTTTCCTGATAGAAGCTCTTACGGACGCTGGTGTGTCCATTCGGAACATCGTCTGGGAAAGGAACTTGTTGAGTGGAGACAAATCGATGACTGGTCTCCACCCCTCTGTTGTCTTTTCTACTAGGTCTCGAGTAAATCCCTGGGTCCGGAGTCGAGACTTCCTCTAAAGCTCCTTTCTGGAGCAGAACAGAGATTTCCTCTGCTAGGGCCCGCCGCGAGCCGAGTCCGGGTGGTAGCTGCTGACTTGGATGGGATAGGGGGAGAAGTTTGGGACAGCGTGAAAGGGAAGACGATAGCCTGTCTTGATGACTTGTAGGGTCCAGTCTTCCGCCCCGGCCTCTTCCCATGCTCTCCAGTAGAGAGAGAGGCAACCCCCTATCTTCTGCGGACGGGCTGGCGAATTCCTAGAATTTTCTGGGGGGGGGGGGTCCGGAGCCTCTATGATGTTTGCGTCTAGGTTCTCTATTCGGAAAGGGGCGGGGCTTTTCTGTCTGCATTTTCGACTTGGAGTGGAGGGGTGGCCATCTTCTTTCTTAGAGTGAGGAAACGGCTGTCTCTGCGTCTGAGAGGTCTTAGGGGCTGATGCGGGGGTTGGCCTTGGCCTCGAGGTAGGGACGGCTAGTCTCTCGATGGCTCTGTTATGCATCAGTTGGTTTTTGCTTGTGATTGCTGAATCCACCATTTCCGGGGGGAATCAGCGTGTGGGTTAGAAGGGGGGGCCCTCTTCAATGGAGCATAAATTTCTCTGAGTAGTGGGTCACTGGGGTCCCCTAGGAGGGTGTCTCTACTGCGTGACTCGATGTTGGCCCAAGACGTTGAGAGGCAGGCAGCTTGATGCTTCAGGGCTCTGCTCGAGCTTTTCAATAGAGCCTGGAGGTCGCATTTCCCCTGGGGTTGCAGCTCGGGTAAAAACTCCCTTACTGAAGCCAAGACGCGTTCCAGCCAGGAGTTCACCGCGAGAGACAGAGCCAGGCACTGAACGAGGTCCCTGGATTCTCTGCCGGAAAGGATGACGTTTCTTCTGAGTAGTGAATCCACGTCCGCTTTGACAAGCTCTGGTAACCTAACCGGGATCGAGGCTTCTTTGAGGTTTGTCCCTGATGGAGTGTAGAAGCGTTTTTGATTTTCCACTGGAACAGAGAGCCAGCGCCCTTTCTCGGTTGTCCGTTTTGTGAGTGCGTCGAAGGCCTGGCTCATGGCTCTTACCGTCTGTGTACTCTATGGGAGTTGGATTGGAGGTGATTTTGTTGTCTGAGAATTGCCCGTCTTGAAGGTTTCCGACTCGAACGTGGCTTCCTCTTCTTATGGAGGGTCCAGTTTCCCGAATAATAATTTCCCTGCCGTTAGGTCATTATTGTCACTAGCTTTCTTGTTTTACTCCATTATTCTCCAAGTACCTGGCAATGTTTATTTACATATGACGTCATAGACATCCAAGCCTTGAATTGCACTCCTTCAGCTATTTGTGGCTAAACTAGTGTGCCTATATTGAATTCGTAAGTGAAATCATATAGTGGTAAATTAGCTTAGTGCAGGGGTTCTCAAACTTTTTCTCGTTAAGTACCCCCTTAGTTATAAGATCATCTTCTCGAACCCCCAATAATCTGACAATGAAGAGAATGGTAATTTATTGACTAACTCAATAATTAAAATATAATAATTCTGCAAAGGATATTATAAAATTATTCAAAATTTAATGACTTTATTCAGAAGAAACATCAGTATTGCAAATATTTTACAATGATGCTACACATGCAGGAGTGAAACAATATTTTCTTAAGTATCAATCAATAATGAACTTCAGTGTGAGGGATGTGCCTGTTTATTACAAGCAAGTTTCTCTATTCGAGGAGCAGTATTAGATAGCCACAATCGTAGGTCATGCTCGACATTAAGTCGTGATCGATGTTTAGTTTTCATATTCAACAGCGTTGAAAATCCTTGCTCGCACAGGTAGTGCTAGGGAACATCAGTAAAGAGTTCAAAACTTTTTCAGATACAACAGGGTAAATTTCACTCATTTCAGACCAGAACTTGGTGAGAATAATCAACACTGTTAATTTAGAAACCAGCGTAGAACAGTGAGGTTGAAGGAACACACACTGCTAGCACGGAATTTCATAATCCACAACTACCACTATTTAGAATACGTTTTTCGTCAGCCATCTAAGTACCCCTAGAAATCTTCTTGTGAACCCCTGGGGGTTTGCGAACCCCAGTTTGAGTACCCCTGGGCCTTAGTGCATGTGTAGTGTGATTACTTTTGGCATTTGCTACACCTCAATTCCCGTTTGGTAGTGTATTTGGCATCCTGAGCAGAGGTAAATGTGTGGGTATCTATCAAGATGTTTGCCAGCCTGGCACCTGCAATTACGTATATAGTCGGTTAGCTGTTATCATTCTGAATATTCCTAACCCCAGATATAAATACTGCAAACTAACAGTGGTATCAATAGCTATTTAAGAAAAAAATTAAGGTGAGTGGACATCTTTATATTTACCAAGGGGATAGGCTAGGTCAGGTCAGGCCTCACTGCTGCAATTCTTATATCTAGCTCATTATCAATAAGTATTTTAATCCCCATATACAAGTATCATAAAGTAATAGTAATGTTAGTACCAATTTTTAGAAAATTGAGAGTGGCAAACATTTTGGTAGCTAGATCAACATGAAAATGGGATTCCAGATATTTGAGCTGAAGTAGTTCTCATGGGATGTAGAAAGTCACTCTGAGTACAATGCAATTTGAATTATCCATCTAGCTGTCCTATTTCCCGAGATACTGCATTTTGAAAGGTACCAAATCAGGTCTATTTTGTCCCAGGAAATCGGGCCAAAAAGTGTGTAGCCAAGTCAATACACACATTGTAACAACACTTTTGGAGACGTAGTGCTAAATTGACCTAGACTTTATTTTTCAAGCATCGGAAAGTTGGGAGAACTACGAAATAACTATTACCTTGATTAGCCAGTATGGCGGAAATCCAATATAGCGGCCCAAGGAATGACATATCTACAAGTGCAGTTATTCACACAATGTTCAATAGCAAGATATAACTGGATTACACTACCTTACATTAGGTTAGAGTACCAGTTTAGATCATGATAAAGTATGCAAAGATAATTCGTTGGACATGTTTGCATCGGCAGCTGAGATGCTACAATACGTTTAACCCGACCTGATAGAAAAAACTCATTTTCTACTTACAATTTCTCAGCTCTCTCATGATACCCTGCCCTGGTTTTGGTATCAGAATAATTTGTGAGAATGGTAGCCTCAGTTTATTTGGGTCTGTTGCTTGTTTGTTGGAGTTTTCTAACTCATTTTTCTCATTGAAACATAAACAAATATTTGATTTACTGCTGAATGCAGGCTGACATGTTTTCTTCATGGGTCTATGTACTGATATGTAACTAATGATGTCATTGGTTGAAATTTAGTATGATCATAGTAAATACACTCACGCGACATTTTTATTAATTAAATTCCCTGCGATATGTAAATTTGGCCATTTGAACGGCGTGTGCAAAAAATAATGCGCTATTGACAGACATCATAGACGGTGACGCCTCTAGCGGTGTTTGACCTAACATAGATCCTGGATGTAGGTCATATGACCTATATGTCTAGATCACTTCCAGCTTGTGTAGGTCAGGCTTCTGATTTGTGTACTCTATGTCCTCCCCCAATCGTCCTCTAGTACAGAAGTGTTCATATGGGAAGTGTCCATTTGAGTAGTAATGTGATACAAGCACACATATCAACTTCATAAATGTATTGAAAATTCCAAAAATGGTTAATTGATCATTTTAATGGTGGGTGCTCCAGCCCATTCATATTTTTCACTACAATGTAAACAAACACATGGTTGCCAGATCAAATCCCTGACACAAGCCACTGTCCAACCAGTGTACTGGATATAAGTGCTGATGATAGTACATCTGTCTGTACTGTTATGTTTTTGTATAAAGTGTTCATATTGGAAGTGTTCATTTGAGCAGTAATGTGGGACAAGCTCTAATTAGAGCAAAGCTCATAGAACATCCAACTTGATATTAATTAATGTTAATAGGCAGGAACACCTAAAGTAAGAGAGTACTAATATTAAATGAAAGTTCCACAATTAGAACTTTTTTTCTTTCTTTAACTTTCCTTCCCCATTATTATCACATGAGTGTCACAAGCAGAAAGGAAGAAATCACAGGCTTCCTTAAAAACAACCAGGTATGTGTATATAATTCCTCCAAGTTTAAATTACCTATAGATTTTACTGAATGTGATGAGAAAAGATATGGATAATACCTCTACAGTTTCCTAGATAAATTTTATTTATTACATTTTGTTAAGAATAATAACACAGGTACACCACTTGCCAGTGAATATTAGATGATGTGACTTGCATCACTTATTTGAGACAAATGAACTGAATAAACCTTCCTTGAGTTGGTCATGTTTAGATTCAGGTCTTATGAGCCTAAATGTGGTTTGTTATTGAGTTATACTATAATATGACTGTTGTGGCCAGCTGGGCCATTGTCCACTTCCAGATATCATGGCATGATGAAAAAGCCATAGCAAGATTTGAAATGGTTCTAGTGGAGGTTAGTATGCCTGTAGCTTTAGGATGATTTTCACTTTATTTCTAATGAAAAAGTAGAATGGAATATGATAGCACCATATCTGGTAGTGTTTCTTCCTATTTTATTTTAGGCCATGGCATGTGCAAAGGGTCTGTTTAGGAACAAACTTGAGTATGATATTGTGTACAAAACATCCACTATCTCATTAGAGTACATTGCACACTTTCAGAGTTAGATGTTATTATAAATACATTTTTTTTTTTTTCAGGATGAAGGTAAATATCACCACTTCATTGGAAGAGCTATCTGTAGATTCCATACTTGTTATACAATGAAAAGGACCTAGTGTGACATCTGTGGTACAATTATATCACTAGTCATCTTAGATATCACATGATGACCCACACTGGAGGGAAGCCTTTCCAGTGTGACCTGTGCAGTTGTGCCTTCTCACAAAGCATATGATGAGCCACACAGGAGAGAAGCCTGTCCAATGTGACCTGTGTAATGTAGCTTTCTCACCAAAGAATAAATTTTTCATATGATAACCCACACTGGAGAAAGCCATTCCAGTGTGACTTATGTGATAAAGCTTTCACACAAAAGTGTCACCTTAAAAGTCACTTGACGGCCCACAGAGAAGAGCAGCCTTTCCAGTGTGACCTGCATGATTCTGCTTTCTCAAAAAAGGATGATCTCACAAAGCTTACAAGGAAGAACAAGATAGAGAAGCCTTTCCAGTGTGACCTGTGTTTCTGCTTTCTCATGAAAGGGTTCTCTCGCTAAGCATATGAGGATCCAGACAGAAGAGAAGTCTTTCCAGTGTGGCCTGAGCAATCAAGATTTCCCATGAAAGAATGACCTTAAAGATCATGTGATGATCCACACAGGATAGAAACCTTTCTAATGTGACCTGAGTGATTCTGCTTTCTCACAAGAGGGGCATCTCAAGTGACATATGAGGACCCACACAGGAGAGAAGCCTTTCCAGTGTGGCCTCTATGATAAATCTTTCTCACGAAATAATCACCTCAAAGATCACATGATGATCCATGGAGGAGAGAAACCTTTCCAGTGTGACCTTTGTAATTCTGCTTATTTACAAAAGGATTACCTCACAAGTCATATGAAGACCCACAGAGTAGAGAAGTCTTTCCAGTGTGGCCTGTGTGATAAAGCTTTCTCACAAAAGAGTGATCTCACACGGCATATAAGGACCCACACAGGAGACAAGCCTTTCCAGTGTGACCTGTGTGGTTCTGCTTTCTCACAAAAGGGTGCTCTCACAGAGCATATGAGGACCCATACAGGAGAGAAGCCTTTCCAGTGTGACCTTTGTGATTCTGCTTTTTCACAAAAGGGTACTCTCACACAGCATATGAGAATCCACACAGGAGAGAAGTCTTTCCAGTGTGACCTGTGCGGTTCTGCTTTCGCACAAAAGGGTCATCTCATAGAGCATATGAGGACCCACACAGGAGAAAAGGCTTTCCAGTGTGACCTGTGTGGTTCTGCTTTCTCACGAAAGTGTTCACTCACAGACCATATGAGGACCCACACAGGAGAGAAGCCTTTCCAGTGTGACCTGTGTGTTTCTGCTTTCTCACGAAAGTGTTCACTCACATTGCATATGAGGACCCACACAGGAGAGAAGCCTTTCCAGTGTGACCTGTGTGTTTCTGCTTTCTCACAAAAGTGTTTACTCACATTGCATATGAGGATCCATACAGGAGAGAAGCCGTTCCAGTGTGACCTTTGTGATTCTGCTTTTTCAGTAAAGCGTACTCTCACACAGCATATGAAGACCCACACAGGAGAGAAGCCTTTCAAGTGTGACCTATGTGATTCTGCTTTTTCACGAAAGGGTACTCTCACACAGCATATGAGGACCCACACAGGAGAGAAGCCTTTCCAGTGTGACCTGTGTGGTTCTGCTTTCTTACAAAAGGGTACTCTCACAGAGCATATGAAGATCCATACAGGAGAGAAGCCTTTCAAGTGTGACCTTTGTGATTCTGCTTTTTCACAAAAGGGTACTCTTGCACAGCATATGAGGACCCACACAGGAGAGAAGCCTTTCCAGTGTGATATATGTGAATCTGCTTTCTCACAAAGGGGCCATCTCAAACAACATATGAGGGCCCACACAGGAGAGAAGTCTTTCCGGTGTGACCTGTGCGGTTCTGCTTTCGCACAAAAGGGTCATCTCATAGAGCATATGAGGACCCACACAGGAGAAAAGGCTTTCCAGTGTGACCTGTGTGGTTCTGCTTTCTTACAAAAGGGTGCTCTCACAGAGCATATGAGGATCCATACAGGAGAGAAGCCGTTCCAGTGTGACCTTTGTGATTCTGCTTTTTCAGTAAAGTGTAATCTCACACAGCATATGAAGACCCACACAGGAGAGAAGCCTTTCAAGTGTGGCCTGTGTGATAAAGCTTTCTCACAAAATAGTAATCTCACACGTCATCTGAGGACCCACACAGGAGACAAGCCTTTCCAGTGTGACCTGTGTGGTTTTGCTTTCTCTCACTAAGCATATGAGGACCCACACAGGAGAGAAGTCTTTCCAGTGTGGCCTGTGTGATAAAGCTTTCTCAAAAAAGGGTAATATCACACGGCATATGATGACCCACACTGGAGAAATGCCTGTCCAGCAGCATGACCTGTAACATGGAGCCTTTTCACCAAAGGGAGATTTGAAATAGCATTTGATGTCTTATGTGGAAAGAAACTTTTCCACTGTAACCTGTGCAATGTAGCTTTCTCATGAAGGAATAATATCAAATGGAATATGTTGATGAGCACAGGAGAGATGCCTATCTACTGCTACTTGTATGATGCAGTTTTCTTGTAAGATGTTTTCAAAAGTCACATGATAACCCACACAAAATTGTTGGGGAGACTTACAACTTGCTAAAATCAATAAAAGTGGCATTTGCATACTTGGACGAAGACATGATAAAAAAAATATTGGTTACATTGATAAGGCCTAGACTAGCGTATGCGGTGACATTGTGGTCCCCCCGTACCAAAAAGAATATAAAGAAAATAGAAAGAATCCAAAGAGCAGCTACAAAAATGGCACCTGCACTTGCAAACCTATCATACGAGGAGAAATTGGCTAAACTGGAGTTACTGACACTGGAGCAAAGAAGAGAGAGGTGACCTATTGACCATCTACAGAATCATGAAAGGCATAGAGATACTTTATAGAGAGATTTACTTAACTGGGATAAGAGAAACAAGAGGACATGGAAAGTAAAAAACATAGCTATAGAAGAGAACTGAAGAAAAACAGTTTTCCACATAGAGTTTTGGACACTTGGAACAAACTGGATAATGAAATAGTATGCGCAAAAACCATTCATGAGTTTAGAAGCAAACTAGACACTGTGAGATACAATGGCAGGACACCACGAGCATAGCTCCCCTTCCCCCAAAATACAACTAGGTAATACAAAATAGAAACTTTTCTAACATGATATTGCATTGCACATTTCTCATGAAAGACTGGAGTTGTGTGGGGAGATGTTCATTAGATTCAAGCCTAGACCCATGGGATTTGAGGCTTAAATGAATATGATGTACAGTACTTCTTTTGGGGGGGAAGTTTTATACTTGGCTACAAAGTTCTGTATAAGATTATGATTTATTTATGATACTGTGGTGAACTTGTACTAATGAAGTAGCTGTAGTGAATGTTTTATAGGTCCAGAATATCTAAAATCTGTTCATCTCAACCTACATGTGTTGGAAATGGTATACTTTAAGTTTGATATGTTGATATTTTGTAGAAACTGTGGACTACAAAACAATTGAAATAAATAAATGATTGTAGTATTAATCAGTATTGTGAAACCACAATAAATAAGACAAAACTGAAATACAATTGTGTTAAAATGACTAAATGCATGTCTTACAGGCTACACTGACCTTGTCCTGTGTTGTTTCAATCCATAACCATGACATGAAACACACAAGTGAATTTAACTAATTGTAGTGTATAGGAAGGAAGCAACAGTCGTTGAATAACATCACTGATTCCAGCTTATCATACCCAAGCTCAAATTCATATGCAATTCTAACTTTGTGGATATTTTTGACCTGCAATGATCATATTTTGATTTGAATTCGTGTTTTATTTCAGCTTGGGTTATATCACCTAAGCTATTCCAAGTATTTATGCATCTATATGGAAAACTATCTCTTCACATCCTTTAGACATGTAGTCTTTCATAATTTGTTCTCATGACCTCTTTAAGCCATCCTAACCTTAAGAGATCTCTTCTGTCAATGTAACCTATCCTACTTAGTGACCTGAATACTGTAATCATATCACCACTTTCTCTTCAAATTTTCAAAGTTGACAGAGCCAGTGCTTTTAATCTTTCCTCATATGAGATGTCTAGTATTGAAAGGGGAAAATGCCACATCCCTCAGTATGAAATATGGTTCTTAGAATGTTTGATGTTAGGAGACAAAATGGGTTATGCATGATGCCAGCATTTTTCCCTTTCTCTTCTAGATGCCTAATATAGTTTATCTGGCAGGCTGGAGACCAGTGTATTTTTATCTAGTCGTATTTACCTGCTTGTATTATATGGGAAGGGAGCTATGCTCATAGTGACCCTTCTTTGCATCAATCAGCATCAAGTTTGTTCTTAAATTCTTGAATAGTATTTGTACACGTGCTTTCTTTAATTTATTCCAGGTATCCACCGCTGTGTGGGAAGCTATTCTTTTTCAGATCTCTTCTCTAATTATCCTTTTTTAGTTTCTTTTCATGTCTTCTTCTTTTTCTATTGTCCCACTTTAATAAATCATCTCTATGTAGGATTTCCATTCCTTTCTCTTCTTTGTTACCGATTTGGTAGTTCCAATTTGAACAATCTTTGTTCATATGTCAACTTGGAGAGTGTTGGTGCCATCTTTGTCATTGCTCTTTGTATTTTTTTAATTTCTTTATTTTTTTTAGCACTGGGTGTCCATAGTGTTGCAGCATACTCCAATTTTGGTATTATCAGTGTAACTAATATTTTCTTGACCATTTTCTCATCCAAATAGTCAAATGCCACTTTCATCAACCTTAGTAGGTTGAAGGTTTCTCCAACTATTTTGTTGATATGTTTGTCTGGTGACATGTCTTTGCTGATTATTACTCCTAGGTCCCTTTCCAAGCTCAGTAATTTGACTTGTTTTTCACCAATTCTATAATTCCTTGATAATCTGTTTTTACTTCTTCCAAACTCCATTATACTACATTTCTTGATGTTAAAGTTCACTTTCTACTCTTGACTCCATTTCCAGATTTTATTAAGGTCTATCTGTAGTGATTCACAATCTTCCTCTGTACTCAATTTCTTTAGTATTTTGCGTCATCTGCAAAGAAGTTCATATAACATTCCACATATTCACCCATGTCATTTATATATATGACAAACATGATTGGAACCAATACTGAACCTTGCAGGACACCACTTATCATTTCTTCCCAGGTTGATTATTTCTCTCTAATTACTACCTTCATTTTTCTCCCAGTCAAGAATCTTCCATCTATTGCAATAATTTTCCTTTTAAGGACACAAATATTTAATTTTTCTTATTATTTTTTTTTTTGTACTTTATCAAACGCTTTTTGTAGAGGTTGCTGCCCTTTCTATTCTATCATGCTTATATCCTTCACTCATTGTGGAGACCATACCACTGATGCATATTCTAGTCTTGGACAGATTGTGGTTTCCATGAGTTTGTTCATCATTTCTTCATCCATATAGTGAAAAACCACTTAATCTTCAGTAGTCTGTGCATCTCACTCACAATACTGCTGATATGTCTATCACATGACAGGTTGTCTATTATCAACACCTTAAAAATGTTCTCTTCTTTTGCTTTTGCAATGGGTTCACCTTCCAAGGAATAAGATAGTCATTTGCAGTTATCATCCCTAGTACTTTGCAATCTTTTATACTGAACTTCATTTTCCATTTTTCCTCCATGTAAAAATAGGTCAGTGATACTGACCTATGATTTAGTGGTGTCTCCTCATTTGTATCACATTAGCCCTTTTCCAATCAAGTAGCACTATGCATTTTTTTTTATCAGTATACAGTAAGACTGTGAATCTTGTTTGCCAGTTGTTCCTTACGTTCTTTAAGTATCTAGTTTGAGATCCTGTCAGGTCCTGAAGCTTTTATCACATTCAATGATCCCAGAAGATTGAGAACTTGCCTTGCTTCTACATTTATATTTTCTTGCTTGCTTGGTGATTACTTCTTCCCTGCACAGGTCGACTATCACTAATCCAGCAACTTTGGGACCAAGAGAGTGCCGAATTATCCATTTTTCCGGATTAGTGATTGCTTAGCGAAGAATACAGGAAACCAAGTAATTAATCACCTCATTTCAAATCTAAAATACCCTTATATAAGCACATGTTGGTTAATAAAGAAAAGACAAATATCAAATAAATTCAAATGAAACTTTATTGAAATAAAGTACAGTACAAGTAAAATAAAATGAATGATTCCTTACATACAAAAAACATAAGTGGTTCACGTAGGCTACACAGGGAAATTCATCACTGGTACTTCCAAAGTAATGTTATTGATTACGTACAAAAAAAATGAATTCAATTATAACATGAGTATTGTACAATTAATATAAATGGTAATGTTACACAAGAAAGGACATCACTAGAACCGTAAGTGGTTACAACGTAGGCTACACACGGAAATCATAAGTTGGCAGCGAGAGAGAGTCTATCAGCTGATCAGGCCAAGAGAAAGAGATCGTCACTGCTATCATTATTTGCGCAAAATTATAAAATAAATTCAAGTTTGATTAAATACAATCATATAGTAAACGTAGCCTACGTACTGAAGATCATCACTGAAACACATCATCTAGGCTGTCGGAATCTTCATTGTTATCTGGACTTAACCCATTAAACTCCGATGACAAGATGTCTTGTCATTTGGTCAAATAAAACAAAAAATTATAAAACACCAAAAATGTTTGATCCAACACCGGAAAAATATGACGTCAGTCCTCCTCGCTTCGCTCTAAGCGAAGCGAGGAGGACTGACGTCATATTTTTCCGGTGTTGGATCAAACATTTTGGTGTTTTATAATTTTTTGTTTTATTTGACCAAATGACAAGACATCTTGTCATCGGAGTTTAATGGGTTAATGGTGTTGGTGACGTTAGCAACACTCCTGGGTTGCCAGACGTAGAAGGTACTGCTTTTTTGTTAGACACATCTGCTGTAGATGACACGTCTGCTGAATGTTTTTTAGCATTTTTTTTTTTTTAATATATCTTGCAAACTTTGTTGCTTCATATATTTAGGCCTTTCTTTGATCAGTTTATCCTGCAACATGTAAATATTCATTATTTCTTGCTCAGTTATAAAACTCCGCTGCTCTAAACCTCTCAGCAGTTCACCTGTCAGCTGAATTAAATGTTCAATAGAAATTCTTTCTGTTATTTTTTCCTCATTTTCATCACTACTTTCTCTTTCACTGGTTTGTTTTTCTGGGCTTATAACTATTTCTACAATTTCACCGCACACTGCACAAAACTTTAAGCCATGTCTATCCTTAAAACGCTGCAACCATCCTTCAGTGTAATCACACTAATGTTCCAATTCGAGTTCTTCGTGAAATAATTTTGCTTGTGCCTTCACATCACCTGACAGCTCAACACCTTCACTTTCACGCAACTTAAACCACCTCATCATTACTTGATCTAGTTCTGCACTTTTACCTGGTTTCATTGATTTCCTTTTAAACATCTGTCTCTTCGACTCACTGTTAGCAAAAAACCGAGTAACTTTTCTCTCTATTTCTTTATATCATACACTGTTGATGATCCAATGCCATAGATTCACACACGCTTCTCACAGACACACCTTTATCATCTTTTTTTTTCAAAAATTCAACCTTTTCTGATATTGACAATGATTTATGTTTACACTTGTCACTTCCTTTATTCACTGGAGCCATGGGAGGGAATAGAACTCTTTTTTTTTTTTTTTTTTACCAAAGCGTAAAAATCACGAGAGGAAAAGATTGCTGGATGCTGGTGTTTATAATTCCTGCTCAAATTTGTTTTTGTAGGACACAGCACCACCAAATGCTAGCGGCCAGTAGTGAAAATAATCCCGGATAACTGATTGTTTCGGATTAATTTAATGATTGCCGGATGATTGATGGTCGACCTGTATCTCAAGTTACCATTTATAAACTTGAAAAATGGTTTCTGTTCATCCTTGCATTG
Organism: Oratosquilla oratoria; assembly: GCF_046742065.1. Lineage (NCBI taxonomy): Eukaryota > Metazoa > Arthropoda > Malacostraca > Stomatopoda > Squillidae > Oratosquilla > Oratosquilla oratoria. Next base: position 65,406,766 of record NC_134788.1, on the reverse strand, counting down.
ATCTACAACACCTCTTTCAAAAATACTTTTTTCATATTAAGGATTCTTTTATAGACACGCATAGCTTTATGTTTTTTCCTTCTTCTCTTCCTGCACTTTCCCCAAGCCATGCAACCCCGCTTGTTTATTTACTTTTCTTTCTTTTTTCAAATTTGCACCTTTTGTTGAACCAGTCCTGTTTCTGCTTCTTCCTTCCACCAATCTTTACCACATGTTGGTTCACTCAAAGATTTAAAGGGAAGCACATATGGACAAAAGACTTTTTTTTTTGTCCATAACTAGGTTGGATGCTAAGAATAGTTCAACGAAGAAATAAACAAGTAAACCAAACAATTGTCCGGCGAACCTAACCACAACAAAAGCTCGAAGTTGAGAATAATATTTGACATTATTCATAAAATCATGTGTCACCCTTCAATGAAGTACTCCTGCTGTGATATCTATACCCTCCTTTTGTACATCACTTCAGTTTTGTTTTTGTTCATTTGTAGACCATTTCTTTCTAGTCCCGTGTTCCGTCTCTCCGCCCACAATTGTTCTATCGCGGTGGTTTTCAACCTGTGGTCCCGACATGGGCTCCTAAGGAGTCAGTGTTCAACGATCGAGACCTCAAATTAATTCTATTCAGTGTTGAATTGGTTTCCAGGAGGCTAGAGGACAGCAATACATAAGTGTGGGCTACATGGAAAAGTGAATCGAGGACTCCTGCTCTGTCGTGTCAGCAATCACAACTGCATCATAGAATTATAAAAAAAAAAATTTGTAGAGATAAAAAATCGTTAGAGAAAATAGAAATGGAAGATAGAAATAAAACGTATATGTAGAATTAGAAATAGAAATGGCAAATAGAATAGTAATATAAACAAAAATAATAGAAAATACGAATTAGAAATAGAAATATATATATATAATATAAATAGAAAATGTGAATATGAAATAGAAATAAGAAAATAGAATATACATATATGAAATAGAAATGAAAAATAGAAAATGCGAAACATAATCTACAATACAAAATATTAGGTTTAAAATATGAAACGTACAAAAATAGAGATGTACAGAACACTACCTCCACCCTCATGTTATTTGTTTACATAAGACGTCATAGCCCGGCTAGCATTGAGTTGCACTCTGTCAGTTATTTAAAGAACTTGTTTTCGTGGCTGTGATTTGTACAAGCTAAACAAGTGTACCTTCTTCTTGAATTCGTAAGTGCAATGGTAAAGGGATAAGATAACTTAGTGCATTTGCTACTCTTCCATTCTCGTTCGCACAGTATATGGCATCTGAGCAAGGGTAAACGTATGGCCGTGGATAATGATACTTATCAAAATGTTTGCTAATCTCTCAGCTGCAATTACCACTACCATTGGCTAGCTTTTATCATTCTAATTTATTTTGAACTCCAGGTATAAGTACCGCAAATTGATAGTAACGTCAGCAGCTATAAAAAAAAAAAAAATGGTAGAACACAATAATTCCAAGTTTGGTTTAACCCTTTAATTCTTGTTTCAGGTAAAAGACCTTTACATTACAAACAAAATGTTCATTTAGTTTTTTTTAATCGCTTTAAAAATAAGGGAGATACGGCATTTTGAAATTTTCTTGGATTCCAAATTTTTGGCTTAGTAGGTACGGGCACAAAGAAAAAAAAATCAAATTCGTGTTGCATATGAAGGACAATATCATTAGAAACAGAATACTTTTTAAATTAAAATAGCATTGTATCTATTTCTATCCCAAATTTTGGCAAGATTTTACCAAACCAAAGTGCAAGAATGGAGGGTGGTAATTTGTAAAGATTTTGGTAAAGAAATACACATAAGCTCTAAGCCACTGGTCCAATTTTATTAGAATTTGAAACACTTGGTTTTTATGGGTCAACAAATCACCCGAGCATGTCAAAAACAATTTGGGACATTATCATACCAAATTTCTCTCTTCATGGTAACTATTACGTTGTCAACTTAAGAGATTATCATCAATAAAATCCAAACCACTGGCCCAATTGACATGCAACTTGGCATGTGAAGATTTTATGGATCAATAGATCATCTGAGCATGTCTAAAACAATATAGGACCTTCCTTTTATACTATTCTTACTAATACCTATCATGTTGCCATGGCAACTATTGTCAATTTAGAGATAATCATCCATAAATCCAAACCGCTGGCTCAACTGACATGCAACTTGGCATATGAAGGTTTTATGGGTCAACAAATCACCTGAGCATGTCATAAACAATGTAGGACCTTCCTTTTATGCTATTCTTATTAACACCGATCACGTTGCCATGGCAACAATCAAGACTGTACACATGAGTCCACGGGCAGTGTCACCATTGCAGTTGGAATTTTAAATATTGCCACTGCAATTTTGAGCAATCTATTCAACTAGGTTCTTCTGGGTTTGACCTTGGTAGCGCTTGATGCATGCGCAGGTGGTTCAAAATGCCTTCCTGTTCTAGAAGTCTAGATTCAGTTCTTCAAAAATAGAAGGATTGCTGCTAGATGGCATCTACCAGCAAAACCTGACAATCCAAAACTTGTTTTCCAGCGGCAAATGCACAGCAGCATCATGAACAACAATCTTGAAGTCACTCATTTCTGGGAAAAGCAAGCTAAAAAACACGAATATCACATTAAAAATTTATTATATAGTTTTCCTTTAGATTTCCACTTGGAAAACTAAATTGCCATTGCAGTGACCCAAATTTTTATGATGAAATCAGTGAAACTCAGTCAGTTTTTGAAAATGCATCTAAACTACTAGGACAGGAGGATATTTTGAATCACCCGCATACAAGTTGAATGCTAACAAGCCTCAAACTGAGGAGAACCCATTCAAATGGGTTGCTAAGACTGGCAGAGGAAACGTTCCGTCCACGATGGTGGCCCTGCCCGTAGATGTGCGCATTGCTACCAAGGGGTTAGATTAGGTTACGTCAGGTCTCACATCAGCAATTCTTACCTCTATCATTGGCTAGCTCTTATCATTCTAAGTATTTTGAGCCCATATGTAAATACCTCAAATTAACGTGATCTGGAGTATGAAAATGAATAAATTATGAAGTTCACTCTGATTTCAGTGTGCACTGATGGTGATACTCATGTGAGTAAAAACTTTCTTAATATTCACTTACGCAATCCTACATAGATCCTGGATGCAGGTGATATGACCAGGCTTCTGATTTGTGTGCTCTGTGTCCTCCCCCAATCGACCTCTAGTATAGAAGTGTTCATATGGGAAGTGTCCATTTGAGTAGTAATGTGGGACAAGCACACATATCAACTTCATAAATGTATTGGAAATACCAAAAATGGTTAATTGGTCATTCTGATGGTGGGTGCTCCGACCCATTCATATTTTTCACTACAATGTAAGCAAAGACACTGTTGCCAGATCAAGTCTCTGATTGACACAGGCCACTGTCCATCCAACCAATGTACTGGATATAGGTGCCAATGTTAGTACATCTGTCTGTACTGTTATTATGTTTTTGTATAAAGTGTTCATATGGGAAGTGTCCATTTGAGCAGAAATATGGGACAATCTCTAGTTAGAGCAAAGCTCATAGAACATCCAACCTGACATTAATTAATGTTAATAGTCAGGGACACCTAAACTAAAAGAGTACTAATATCAAATAAAAATTACACAAATAAAATTGGGATTTTTTTTTTTTTTTTTTTTTTTCCTTTCCTTACCCATTATTATCAAACAAGTGTCACAACCAGAAAGGAAGAAATCATAGGCTTCCTTAAAGACAACCAGGTATTTGTATATACTTCTAAGTTAGATTTTACTGAATGTGAGGAGAAAAGATATGGATAATACCTCTGTAGTTTCCTAGATTTATTTATTACATTTTGTTAAGAATAATAACACAGGTACACCACTTGCCAGTGAATATTAAATGATGTGACTTCCATCACTTATTTGAGACAAATGAACTGAATAAACCTTCCTTGAGATTGTTCATGTTTAGATTCAGGTCTTATGAGCCTAAACACGGTTTGTTATGGAATTATACTATGGTATGACTGTTGTGGCCAACTGGGCCATTGTCCACTTCAAAATATCATGACATGATGAAAAAGCTATAGCAAGATTTGAATGGTTCTAGTGGAGTTAGTATGCCTGTAGCTTTAGGATGATTTTCACTTTGTTTCTAATGAAAAAGTAGAATGGAATATGACATCACCGTATCTGTTAGTGTTCCTTCCTATTTTATGTTTGGCCATGGTATGTGCAAAGGGTCTGTTAAGGAACAAACTTGAGTATGAAATCGTTTGTGTACATAACATCCACTATCTCATTTGAGTATATTGCACAATTTCAGAGTTAGATGTTATAATAAATACATTTTTTTTCTTCTTTTTTTTTTCTTTTTCTTTTTTTTAGGATGAAGATAAATATCACTACTCCATTGTAAAAGCTATCTGTAGATTCCACACTTGTTATACAATGAAAAGGACCTAGTGTGACATCTGTGGTACAATTATATCACTGGTCATCTTAGATATCACATGATGACCCACACTGGAGAGAAGCCTTTCCAGTGTGACCTGTGCAGTTGAGCCTTCTCGCAAAAGGGTTCTCTCACAAATCATATGATGAGCCACACAGGAGAGAAGCCTGTCCAGTGTGACCTGTGCAATGTAGCTTTCTCACAAAAGAATCCATTTTTCATATGATAACCCACACTGGATTAAAGCCATTCCAGTGTGACTTATGTGATACAGCTTTCACACAAAACTGTCACATTAAAAATCACCTGATGACCCACAGAGAAGGGCAGCCTTTCCAGTGTGACCTGTGTGATTCTGCTTTCTCAAAAAAGGATGTTCTCACAAAGCTTTCAAGGAAGCACAGGATAGAGAAGGCTTTCCAGTGTGACCTGTGTTTCTGCTTTCTCATGAAAGGGTTCTCTCACTAAGCATATGAGGATTCACACACAAGAGAAGCCTTTCCAGTGTGGCCTGAGCAATCAAGATTTCCCATGAAAGAATGACCTCAAAGATCATGTGATGATCCACACAGGATAGAAAACCTTTCTAATGTGACCCGTGTGACTCTGCTTTCTCACAAGACGGTCATCTCAAGTGACATATGAGGACCCACACAGGAGAGAAGCCTTTCCAGTGTGCCTTTGTGATAAATCTTTCCCACAAAATAATCACCTCAAAGATTACATGATGATCCATGGAGGAGGGAAACCTTTCCAGTGTGACCTTTGCAATTCTGCTTTCTTACAAAAAGATTATCTCACAAGGCATATGAGGACCCACACAGTGGAGAAGTCTTTCCAGTGTGGCCTATGTGATAAAGCTTTCTCACAAAAAAGTTATCTCACACGGCATATAAAGACCCACACAGGAGACAAGCCTTTCCAGTGTGACCTGTGTGGTTCTGCTTTCTCACAGAAGGGTAATCTCACAGAGCATATGAGGATCCATACAGGAGAGAAGCCATTCCAGTGTGTCCTGTGTGATTTTGCTTTTTCAGTAAAGTCTAATCTTTACACGGCATATGGGGATCCATACAGGAGAGAAGCCGTTCCAGTGTGACCTTTGTGATTCTGCTTTTTCAGTAAAGTGTAATCTCACACAGCATATGAAGACCCACACAGGAGAGAAGCCTTTCAAGTGTGACCTTTGTGATTCTGCTTTTTCACAAAAGGGTACTCTCACACAGCATATGAGGACCCACACAGGAGAGAAGCCTTTCCAGTGTGACCTGTGTGGTTCTGCTTTCTCACAAAAGGGTTCTCTCACACTGCATATGAGGACCCACACAGGAGAGAAGCCTTTCCACTGCGACCTGTGTGATAAAGCTTTCTCACAAAAGGCTACTCTCATAAAGCACATGGGGACCCACACAGGAGTGACGCCTTTCCAGCGTGGCCTGTGTGATAAAGCTTTCTCACAAAAGGGTCATCTCACAAAGCATACGAGGACCATACAGGAGAGAAGCCTTTCTAGGGTGACCTGTGCAATTCTGCATTCTCATTAAAGAGTAATCTCACACAGCATATGAGGACCCACACAGGAGAGAAGCCTTTCCAGTGTGATATATGTGAATCTGCTTTCTCACAAAGGGGCCATCTCAAACAACATATGAGGGCCCATACAGTAGAGAAGTCTTTCCAGTGTGACCTCTGTGGTTCTGCTTTCTCACAAAAGGGTGCTCTCAAAGAGCATATGAGAACCCACACAGGAGAGAAGTCTTTTCAGTGTGACCTGTGTGGTTCTGCTTTCTCAAAAAAGGGTAATCTCACACGGCATATGATGACCCACACTGGAGAAAGGCCTGTCCAGCAGCATGACCTGTAACATGGAGCCTTCTCACCAAAGGGAGATTTGAAATAGCACGTGATGTCTTATGTGGAAAGAAGCTTTTCCACCGTAACCTGTGCAATGTAGCTTTCTCATGAAGGAGTAATATCAAATGTTGATGAGCACAAGAGAGATGCCTATCTACTGCTACTTGTATGATGCAGTTTTCTTGTAAGATGTTTTCAAAAGTCACATAACCCACACAAAATAGAAACTTTATCAACATGATATTGGATTGCACATTTCTCATGAAAGACTGGAGTTGTGTGGGGAGATGTTCATTAGATTCAAACCTAGACCCATGGGATTCGAGGCAGAAATGAATGTGACATACTTCTTAAAAAAAAAAAAAAAAAAAAAAGTTTTATACCTGGCTACAAAGTTCTGTATGAAATTGTTATGATTTATTTAATGATGCTGTGGTGGACTTATACTAGTGAAGTAGTTGTAGTGAATGTTTTATAGGACCAGAATATATCAAACCTATTCATCATCTCAACCTAAATGTGTTGGAAATGGTCTAATTTAAGTTTGAACTAATATGTTATAGAAATAGTGGACTACTACTTGATCTGTACAAAACGAATAAATGAAATTGGTAAATCAATTATCGTAGTATTAATCAGTATTGGAAAACCACAACAAATAAGACAAAAGATTGAAATACAATTGTGTCACAATGACTAAATGTATGTCTTGCAGGCCACACTGACCTTGTACCGTGTTGTTTTAATCCATAACCATGACGTGGAACATACAAATGAATTTAACTAATTGTAGTGTATAGGAAAGGAGCAACAGTCGTTGGATAACATCACCTACTCCAACCTATGATACCCAAGCTCAAATTCATATACAATTCCAACTTTGTGTATATTTTTGACTTGCAATTATCATATTTCGATTTGAATTCATATTTTGTTCCAGCTTGGGCTATTTCATCTAAACTATTCCAAGTATTAACGCATCCATATGAAAAACTATTTCTTCACATCCTTTAGACATGTAGTCATTATAATTTGTTCTCATGATCTCTTGAAGCCCTAACCATAAAAGACTCTTCTGTCAATTTTCAAAGTTGACAGAGCCAGTACTATTAATCTTTCCTCATAAGAGATGTCTAGTATTGAAAGGGGAAAATGCCACACCCCTAGGAATGAAATATGATTCTTAGAATGTTTGATGTTAGTAGACAAAATGGCTCTTGCACAATACCAGCATTTTCCCCTTTGTATTCTAGATGCCTAATATTATTTATCTGGCAGGCTGGAGACCAGTGTATTTTTACTTAGTTGTATTTACCTACCACTTTTATTATACGGGAAGTTAGCTATGCTCATAGGGACCCTTCTTTGTATCAATCAGCATTAAGTTTGTTCTTAAATTCTTGAATAGTATTTGCACACATTATTGCCTTATTTAATTTATTCCAGGTATCCACCACTCTGTGTGGGAAGCTATTCTTTTTCAGATCTCTTCTATAGTTATCCTTTTTTAGTTCCTTTTCATGTCCTCTTGTTTTTCTATTTTCCCACTTTTATAGATCATCTCTATCTAAAATTTCCATTCCTTTCATGATTCTATAGTTGGTAAATCTCATCTTTCTCCTCTTTGTTCCAGAGTTGGTAGTTCCAATTTGGACAATCTTTGTTTGCATGTCAATTTGGAGAGTGTTGGTGCCATCTTTGTTGTTGCTCTCTGTATTCTAATTCCTTTATATTGTTCTTAGTTCTGGGTGTCCATAGTGATGCAGCATACTCCAATTTTGGTTTTATCAGTAACTAATATTTTCTTGACCATTTCCTCATCCAAATAGTCAAATGCCACTTTCATCAACCTTAGTAGGTTGAGGGTTTCTCTAACTATTTTGTTGATATGTTTGTCTGGTGACATGTTTTGGCTAATTATTACTCCGAGGTCCCTTTCTGAGCTCACTTTTCTGACTTGTTCCTCACCAATTTTATAATTCCTTGATATTCTATTTTTATTTTTCCAAACTCCATTACACTACATTTCTTGCTATTGAAGTTAACTTCCTACTTTTGACTCAAATTTTCATGGCCACTTTTTCCAATGGGGCAAAGATAGTTCAAGGAATTGATGATGTCTGGTTCTTTGCTTAGTAGCAGATCTAATCTTGTGGGAATGTCAGTTCCTCTTATCCAGGTCACTTCCTTTATTCATTGTGTTCTCCATTGTATTACTAATTTTGTCAAGTGAGAATGTGAGCACTGAAGAAAGGGACTCTTCTTTCTATAAATTAGTGTATGAAAAGAGATTGTGACTTGCCATTATAATGAAGAAACAAATGAAAACAGGACGTGTGGTAGGGGTCAAAATAGCTACTTATGTTAACAAGTTTGGATAGTTTATTCTCTCAACTTCCTACAGAAAATCATTAGTTGCAAAGGAAATCTGTCACATTGTGTTCAGTATAAATAACAGCAGGTGAGAGAAAATGCATTGGGGTACACTGAGCACAGTGGTTTGTCACAGTGAAGAAGAGACTAATATTGGGCATGGTGACTTGGATATTTTTGAGTAATCACCTGCTTTCATAGCCAAAATTACAGCTTTTCCTGTGACTTTATTACTGGCCACCATATAATAATTGTGACCTTTTTTCTTAGCCAAAATGGTGACTTTTTCTGTGCCTTTATTGCCTGACACTCACAATATTGCCTAATCTTGATCTATATAACAACTTAAATCTATGTATTATGATTGAATTGTAAGGACAGATTCCAGGTTTATAAAAAAAAAAAAAAGCACATAAGGATGGAGTCTTTGTTAGTATGATATTTCACTTGTTTCAGCAATATAGAGTACCAACAAAAAGAGAAAAAATCAGAAAGTGTTCCTGTCCAATTGGTACATGATAAAGCTGTAACAAGCAAAATGTCATAATAAATGCTCTGTCCTCACATGGTGTTCCTTTAGATAGACTTTCTGACATCTGCCAGTTGTATAGAAATCCCAAATTGAATCTTACATGAATGTATAATAAGTGTACACATGAACCAAATGTACACATTGGGAGTTTTCATCAAGGTTGCCTCAGTGTAGGTTGTTAAGGGAGAATCCCCAGTGGAGCTACTTTGTGAGGACTTCCCAGTGGTGGGGGCTAAGATTAGCCCTTTTTTTCAGTGGAGCTTTCTTCATGGGGTTTGGCCAGTCAGAGAGTTAACAGGGTTTTCCAGTTGTGGGAGATTTAACATTGTTACCCATTGAAGTTTAGTTCAGGCTTCTAAAGTAGGAACTCCCTTATGGGAACCTCCTTGTCGTGGGGGGGGAGGGGTTATACAGACTTCAAGCCAGACCGTGCACTTCAATAGGCCCATAAATATTGCTCCATGTGTCTGTTAAATTGAATCCCTATTCACCATACCTAGACCTACAAGGGGGAACATTTTTTTTCAAGTGAGGTGTACCATGTTTGGTGCAATACATTTCCAAACCCCACCTAAGCCCAATGCTATGACTTTAGTTAGTTTAATCAGAAACTAAACTGGTACGAGACACGGTGTGGTCAATAGTTGTTGACTGATGATTTGGTGATTTATTAATTTTAAGTGCATATACATTTTTTCTGTGTATCTTTTTTCGTTTTGTCGGGAAAATTGAATGGACCGGCAGGTTAGTTCAAAGATGAGCCCTCCAAAGTGAATAATAATTTTCGTCATACTACCCATTAAGCTTAAGGATTTTATGTACAAATATAGAACAAATTATTACATTCAATTCCCCTTATAACCCAGTATTGTATATTTGGAAATCATGTTCATAAAAAGGATAAAAGCATTAAAATTGTTATTGAACCTTCGTCACCAGTGGAGTGCCGCAAAGCTCAGTATACTACCCTCTACTTTTTCTCATTCATATGGTAGACATCAATGAACAAGTGAAACTTTGGTTGTGGTTTCTCTTGCTGATGATACTCATACAATTAGGACAGTATCAACTAAAGTGGAGGCTGGACGGTTACAAGAGAACCTCTTGATACTGTATTCATAGGCAGAGTACATTGGTCTTATATTAACGGCTGATGGGTTAAGACCAGACCCCAAGAAGGTAAAATCCATTAAGGAGTTTTCAGTCCCTCGAGATAAGCAAGAACTACTAAGATTTCTGGGAATGATTAATTAGGAAAGTTTCCAAATATGTCTGATATCTAAACTTACACTCTCTGGAAAGACACAGAGTGCAGGGTGATCTAATAGAAGTGTTCAAGTGAATCAAAGACTAACAAGGGAGATGCAAACAAGGTCATCATAATAAAACAACAGGGCAGGACTCGCAGTAATGGGTATAAACTCGACAAATTTAGATTTAAGAAGGAAATATGCAAGATTTGGTTTACTAATAGGGTGGTCAATGAATGGAATAAACTTAGTAACCATGTAGTAAGTGCTGAAACTATCGGTTGTTTTAAAGATTGATTAGACAACTTTATGGATGGGAACGACAGGTGGTGATGGATACGGAGCTGCCTAGTGTAGGCCTTATGGTCTCTTGCAGTCTCATTTATTCTTATATTCTTATCAATGAACCTTTGAGAGGTTTGCTAGAGAAGGGAAAAGATTTCAAGTGGGAAGGAGCTCAAGAGACACATTTTCAAAAACTTAAAAACATGGTCAGTGAAGCACCAGTTTTGAGATATGATATTTATAATCCAGTCACTTTGATCATTGATGCATTGAGATATACTGTAGGGGCATGTGTTTTACAAGAAGATCACCCTATTGCCTATGCTGCCATGTCCCTAACCAAGACTCAGAGAAATTGTGCCCAAAATAGAGAAAGAAGTCCTAGCAGAAAAATTTCATTCTTATCTGTATGGCAGAAGTAAGGTACTGTAATTGTAGAAACTGACCCTTAGAGAATATTTTTAAGAAATCCCTGTCTTTAGTCGCTCTGAGGTTACAGAAAATGCTTCTAAAACTTCAGAGATATTCACTGCAAGTACAACATAAGAAAGGCAAAGATATGTATTGTACATGGCTGATGCTCTGAGTAGAGTTAGCTGGGCTGAAGAAATACAAAGTGAAGATTTAGAGGTTCAAATGAATTTTGTAACAAATGAACAGCTAGATGCTGCAGGTAATTTAGTTTCTGAAAAACAATACTAAGTGTATTTCAAACACTTAGAATATTTATTTTAGAAGGATGGCCTGATTGTAAAAGAGACATTCGGTGAACTCAGAAGTAAGGAATGCCCGCGCGTCGGTGTGGGTGGCAAGGGCCATGGGTGTGTGGATGTGTATGTGAGTGGACGAAGGTGGGAGATGTGCAGAGGTTAGTTAGACGGTAGGAAATTTATCATGGGGACCATGCTGTATGTATCCAAGGAGGATTAAGGGCTGATGGTGAAGCAACCACTCGAATGGGATTTCTATGAAAAACAAGTAAGTAAATCACCTTTCCCACCCACAGAATGACAGGTGGTATTAGATATGGAACTGCCTAATGTAGGCTTCATGGTCTCTCGCAGTCTCCTTCATTCTTATGTTTTTATGTGACAAGTGCACTAGACATGAAGATACAGTATATCTAGAGGGTTAGTAATAGCTTCAGTGAGATTAGAACATCTAAAGGCAGACTGGTGAAGCCCCCACAAGGCTAAATCAATAATGATTTGATGCAATTTTGCAATTTCTTGACATATATTTATAGAATTTCTTTAACTTTTTGATAATTACATATGTCCCCAGGAGTGTTGCATTGTCCTTTTCAATACAATATTCCATAAGATTCTTGACGGGAAAGATGTAATAATATGAGAATTCTATTTCTTACTCTGATTTAATAATTAACAATGTTACTGTGGTGTGAATATGGCACAGACAGGGACGCGCGGTTGGCACCCCCGGTTGGGGAGGGGCTGAAAAAGCGCAAGGAGTTGGTGACCCCGGAAGGTGGGGGGACTGCCCGCGGGTCTGTGCGCCTGGGCAAGTGTAGTGAGGGCCACGGATGTGTGCATGTCTGTGTGAGTGGAATGAAGGGGGGCGCGGCTTGGCTGTGTTACAAGTTAGACGGTAGGAAAAATAGTATAGGGACCGTGTCGTGTGAATCCAAGGAGGATTAAAGACTGAAGCAGAAGCAACTGCAGGAACGGGATTTCTACAAAAATAGAGTAAATTAATTATCGTTTTAGTTGACAAGCTATTTAGGCACCAAGATGGACGAGACGACGAGCTCCAGGGAGCTATTCAAGATGAACAATATCACCTTAAGGCCGTTTGATGGAAATGGAGACGTAGCCAGGTTGGCTTAAAAAGGCGGAGTTGGTAGCGAAGCTTACGGTACTGACGGACGTGGCCAGCTATATTGTTCTTAATCTAGAGAAGGACGTGGTGGCCATCTATCTGAAAATGGCTGCCGATTATAATCAATTGCATGCGGGGAAGGTTAAGAAAATATTGAAAGAGGCTTTCGGTGAGAGTCCGTTTGATGCGTTTGGTCAGCTGTATAGAATAGGCTGGGAAGGCGAGCAGGTTGAAGTGTTCGCCAACGAAATTAGAGGGTTAGCTGGCCTCTTGACGTTCGAGGGCGAAGGCTTGGAGAAACTAGTGAGGATGGTGTTTGTGAATGGTTTTCCAGGTCGCATATCCGCTGGACTAGAGGAAATAAACAGTGCGGTGACGGCGAATATGGACGAATTGATAGCCCACGCCAGGCTCCTGACGTGGATGTCCGGCTGGGGGGAAGACGCCCGAAGGTGCTAATAGATACCGGCTGTTCAACCACGACTGTGATGACCGACGTGGTTCAAGAGTTCAGACAGGGAGATGTGGCCCTGATGACAGTCGACGGGAGAGAGACAAAGTGTGAAGGTGACCAGGAAATTGAAATGATGGTCGAGAGCAGTCAGATACAACTAAGAGTGCTCATCATTAGAACAGTTAGAATGGGAATTGACGTGGTGCTGGGAATGGATGCAATTACTCAGCTTGGAGAAGTCACGTTTACCGCCGGACAAGTGAGGATTGACGCGATACGCGACTCGAGCACGGGAGAAAGAACGAGGACCCGGCTGAGGCCGCAAGTGGACGTAGGAATAGCAATGAGGGCCGTACCACCGCAAAACTTAGCCCTGTCGAGAGAGCGGTGCCTTGTACGACTGAGGACGAAGACTTCCTGGTGAAATTTGTTGGCCAGAAGTGTAGAGTGGTATCTGAAAGAAGGCTCACCTCTTTTGAAGAACAAAGTCGACTGCTACAAGCAGATGGCGCCAAATGAGGGGAGCGTCCACGATTGTAGGCCTGCGGGCGGCTTACCTACAAATTCACGTGGCGAAGAAGCTATGGAAGTACTAACTAGCAAGATATAGAGGTAAAACGTATTGCTTACCATTCTGGGGTTTGAGCTGTGTCCAGCCGCGAGGATCCTGAAGACCGTACTGAAGAAGACTGAAACGATGAAGAAGGGCACGTACTCGTACCTCGATGACATACTAGTGTGGATGGTAGCGTGGTATCAGCGACGGACGTAGTGGAACATTTGGCTCGGTACGGATTAGTAGCGAAGGAGCCGGAACCGGTGGAAGGTGGTTCGTAGTGTTGGGACTGCGACTGGAGAGAGACGGGACTGGAAACCTGCTGTCCAGGAAAAGCAACGAGATCCCGAGGGTTACGGACGAAATGAGCAAACGAGAGCTCTTCTTCCTGTGTGGCAAATTGGTGGGTCACTACCCGATCGCCGGTTGGCTCTGTGTAGCGTGCAGCTACATTAAGAGGCGGTCAGGGTCGACGGATTGGGGAGAGAAGGTTGATGAGGCCACGCTAACGATAATACGTGACGTCGTACAGCGGATGAAACATGATGATCCAGTGAGAGGACAGTGGAGCGCACCATAACAGGGCCCAGGCGTAGTGTGGTACGATGGAGCTAGTAGCATAGCAACGGGCGTCGTCTTGGAGATAGGGGGCGTGGTAGTCGAAGATGGAGGAGCGTGGCAGCGAAAAAAAAAAGGATAACTATCATCACATCAACGTATTGGAGTTGGACGCGGCTATAAAGGGAGTCAACTTTGCGCTGAAATGGGAGCTGCGTGAGATCGAAATCAGGACTGATTTGGCCACAGTAGTGGGGTTTGATGAACTCAGTTCTAACGGCTGAGAAGAGAGTACGCACGAAGGGAGCTGAAGAGGTCCTTGTGGAATGCCGTCTCGGGATCCTGATGGAGTTAATAGACGAGTTTGGCTTGAAGATAAGGGTGAGGGATCGTAACGGAGGTGAATTCACGGAACAACGCCTCTGTCGAGGGAGTGCCGTGACATGTCTTGGATCTTCTTCGTGTGGTGAATGACGGAGAAGATGAGGAAAAGTCATAACTTGGTGGTGAATGAGGGGGCGGTGTCGCGGAGACCCCGTCGTGACACGCGTCCTTCGAGATGGCTGCAGGACTATGAAGTAGGAGATGGAGGAGACGAAGAATAAGTTGATCTCGAGATCAAGGTGGGGGGAAGGTGAATGTGACACAGACGGAGACGCGCGGTTGGCACCCCCGGGTGGAGGGTGGGGATCAAAGGGCACGAGGAGTTGGTGACCCCAGGAGAAGGGGGGGGGTGGGGTGACTGCCCGCGGGTCAGTGCGCGTGGGCAGTGTAGTGAGGCCCACAAAGATTACAAAGGCAAAGCATGCCGACAGGAGACCTTTTGATCCATATCTAGGTCGGATGCAAAAAAAACAAAAAAAAAAAAAACAAAAAAAAAAATATTAATGATAAATTAAAACTATAACAATGTAAATAACAATTAAAATACATAAATAAATGCATTGGTATAGTTGAATAACAAACAAACAGGTAAATAGTAAATGATAATAAATTGACATATAACTAATAATAAATGAAAATCAGACAGACAAATTTTAACAAAACAAAAACAAATAATATAACATAAATTATAATAATTACAGCATCTTACTTAGGTATTTATCTAAATGATTCTTAAAGCTTCGAACTGAACTACATTGCACTACCTGTGCAGGAAGTTTATTCCATTCATTAACTACACGGTTGGCAAAGTTGTTTCTACCTACTTCCAAATTGAATCTATTTCCGGACAGTTTGAGACCATTGTTTCTTGTCTGATTCTCATTCAATGTGAAAAATTTGTCACTTTTGATGTGTATTTGCTACGTGTGTATTCACTTGGTCTTTGGATCACGTGTTGGACTCGTGATCGACAGCTATTTCACTACATGTCTGTGTGCATGTCTGTGTGCGTGGAATGAAGGAGGGACGCGGTTTGGCTATGTTACAAGTTAGACGGTAGGAAAAATAGCATAGGGACCGTGTGGTGTGAAGCAAAATAACCACAGCAGAAGAGAAACTTGTAGACAGTAAGTACTTTCGTATATTACATCTTCAGACTAATTGAAAGAGCTACAGAGTTGTGTTTAAGTGTATCAGGTAGCAACCGTAGGAGGGAGACAATACAAGGAGGTGTGGGGTGATCTTACCTCCATCGACCTGACCAACACATATGGTTCAATCTGGCGGAAACATCTAAAGTCACCATTTGGGTTACTAATTGATCAAATTTAAAATACCCATAGGTTAAGTTTATATTTTCTATCAAAAGTGCGTGATATTAAGCAAGGTTCTATTACATTTCTTTCGTGTAGGTTCTTTTCTTTGGCAAAAATCTTTTTGTTTAAGTTGCCATGTTAACTTTAAAGGAAGGCACATCTCTACACATAAGTAAATCTGATAAAAGCAACACCTTAGTTATTATGGATGAAAGTGATTAAATTGATAAAGTGATTGATCTATTAAAGATAAAAAAAGCACTTATAATGAACTTGAAGATCCGAGTGACACGTTAAATAAGAATTTCCAAGCTTCAAGTGGCCCTTCGCTCCCAGCCCACGACGACACTCGCAGGCTCCCACCCGCCCGGACCTTCTAGCCCTGTAGTTATACATTTAATTCATGTATGCGTTACATCTTGTGTGCCTTAGTTTCATTTCCTTGGCTCGTCCGGCGAACCTAACCACAACAAAAGCTCGAAGTTGAGAATATTTGATATCATTCATAAAATCATGTGTCACCCTTCACTGAAGTATTCACGCTGTGATACTTATACCCTCGTTGTGTGCGTCCTACATACATCACTTCAGTTTTGTTTTTTGTTCATTTTTAGACAATTTCTTTCTATTGCCGTGTTCCGCCTCTATCGCGGTGGTTTTCAATCCGTGGTCCATGGGCTCCTAAGGAGTTGGTGTTCTACGATCGAGACCTCAAATAGTGGTGTTTAGTGAATGCCAACTGATTCTATTCAATGTTGAATTGGTTTCTAGGAGGCTAGAGGACAGCAATACATAAGTGTGGGCTACATGGGAAAGTGTGTTGAGGACTCCTGCTCTGTCGTGTCAGCAATCACAACTGCATCATAGAATTATAGAAAAATGTGTAGAGATAGAAAATATAAGTAGAAAATATAAATAAAAGATAGAAATGAAACATAGATGTAAAATTAGAAATAGAAAACAGAAAAGAGAAATAGTAATCAAAATAGTAATATAAACAAAAATAATAGAAAATACGAATATGAAATAGTTAGAAATATATATAAAATATAAATAGAAAATGAAAATATGAAATAGAAATAAGAAAATATGATAAACATATATGAAATAGAAATGAAAAATAGAAAATGCGAAACATAATCTAAAAAAAAAATATTAAATATATTTAAAATGTGAAACATAGAAAATTAAAATAGAGATGTACACAAAACTTTCACCTCCACCCTTGTGACTTTTGTTTACATATGACGCCATAGCCCGTCAAGCATTGAGTTGCACTCGGTCAGTTATTTAAAGAACTTGTTTTCGTGGCTGTGATTTGTACAGGTTAAACAAGTGTACCTTCTTTTTGAATTCCTAAGTGCAATGGTGCAGGGGTAAGATTACTTAGTGCATTTGTTACTCTTCCATTCTCGTTCGCACTGTATATGGTATTCTGAGCAAGGGTAAACATATGGCCGTGGATACTTATCAAAATGTTTGCTAATCTCACAGCTGCAATTACCAGTACCATTGGATAGCTCGTATCATTCTAATTTATTTTGAACTCCAGGTATAAGTACCGCAAATTAATAGTAACGTCAGCAGCTATAAGAAGAAAAAAAAGGTAGAACATCTTTAACATTTACCAACCAAGGGTTGGTACGAGCACTGAAATTCCAAGTTTGGTTTAACCCTTTAATTCTTGTTGCAGGTAAAAGACCTTTTCATAACAAATAAAATGCTTATTTAGTGTCTTAAATCGTTATCAAAATAAGGGAGATACGGCATTGTGAAATTTTCTGGGATTCCAATTTTTTTGCCACAAATAAAAATAATAATAGATTGTTTTGCATATGAAGGACAATTTCATTAGAAACAAACAGTTTAAAACAGTTTAACAGTTGATGTTAAATAGCTTGAAAAATAATTGAGATGCAATTTTTATTTATTTTTATCCCGAATTGTGGCTAGATTTTACCAAACAAAAGTGTGAGAATTGAGGGTGGTAATTTCAAGATTTGTAAAGATTTTGGTAAAGAAATACACAAACTTTAAGCCACTGGTCCAATTTTATTGAAATTTGGAATACTTGGTTTTTATGGGTCAACAAATCACCTGAGCATGTCAAAAACAATTTGAGACATCTCCATCATACCAAATTTGTCTTTTCATGGCAACTATTGTGTTGTCAACTTAGAGATTATCATCAATAAAATCCAAACCACTGGCCCAATTGACATGCAACTTGGCATGTGAAGGTTTTATGGATCAACAAATTATCTGAGCATGTCTAAAACAATATAAGACCTTCCTTTTATACTATTCTTACTAATACCTATCATGTTACCATGGCAACTATTGTCAATTTAGAGATAATCATCCATAAATCCAAACTGCTGGCTCAAATGACATGTAACTTGGCATATGAAGGTTTTATGGGTCAACAAATCATCTGAGCATGTCATGAACAATGTAGGACCTTCCTTTTATGCTATTCTCACTAACACTGATCATGTTGCCATGGCAACAATCAAGACTGCACACGTGAGTTCACGGGGAGCGTCACCAGTGCAGTTGGAATTTTAAATATTGCTGCTGCAATTTTGAGCTACCTATTCAACTAGGTTCTCCTGAGTTTGACCTCAGTAGCATTTGATGCATGCGCAGGTGGTTCAAAATGTCTTCCTGTTCTAGAAGTTTAGATTCAGTTCCTCAAAAATAGAAGGATTGCTGCTAGATGGCATCTACCGGCAAAACCTGACACTCCAAAACTTGTTTTCCAGCGTTAAATGTACAGCCGCATCATGAACAACAATCTTGAACTCACTAATTTCTGGGAAAACACGAATATCACATTAAAAATTATTGTATAGTTTCCCTTTAGATTTCCACTTGGAATACTAAATTGCCACTGCTGTGATCCAAATTTATGTTTAAATCGGTGAAACTCCATCAGTTTTTTGGAAACTGCATCTAAACTTCTAGGACAGGAAGATATTTTGAATTACCCGCATAGGAGTTGAATGCTAACAAGGCTCAAACTGAGGAGAACCCATTCGAATGGGTTGCTAAAACTGTCAGTGGAAACGTTCCATCCATGATGGTGGCACTGCACGCGGATGTGCACATTGCTGCCAAGGGGTAAGATTAGGTTATGTTAGGTCTCACATATGCAATTCTTACCTCTATCATTGGCTAGCATTTATCATTGAGTATTGTGACCCTATTTATAAGTAGTGCAAGTTAATATTTATTTTGGCAGCAATTTTCAGAAAATTGAGACTGGCAAACATTTTTGTATGTTATAGAGATGTTCGCTGTTCTCACAGCTGCAATTTTTACCAATATCATTGGCTAGCTCTTATCATTCTAAGTATTTTGAGCCCATATGTAAATACCTCAAATTAACATGCTCTGGAGTATGAAAATGAATAATTTATGAAGTTCACTCTGAATTTAATGTGCACTGATGGTGATATTCTTGTGAGTAAAAACTTTCTTAATATTCACTTATGTAATCTTACATAGCTAGATCAACATGAAAATGGAATTCCTGATATTTGAGCTGAAGTAGTTCTCATGGGATGCAGAAAGTGACTCTGAGTACAATTCAATTTGAATTATCCATCTAGCTGCCCTATTTCCCGAGATACTGCATTTTGTAAGGTACCAAATCAGGTCTATTTTGTCCCAGGAAATCGGGCCAAAAAGTGTGTAGCCAAGTCCATACACACATTGTAACAACACTTTTGGAGACGTAGTGCTAAATTGACCTGAGAGGTTGGAAGTGCCCTAGACTTTATTTTTCAAGCATCGGAAAGTTGGGAGAACTACGAAATAACTATTACCTTGATTAGCCAATATGGCGGAAATCCAATATAGCAGCCCAAGGAATGATATATCTACAAGTGCAGTTATTCACACAATGTTCAATAGCAAGATATAACTGGATTACACTACCTTACATTAGGTTAGAGTACCAGTTTAGATCATGATAAAGCATGCAAAGATGATTCGATAGACACATTTGCATCGGCAGCTGAGATGCCACGATACGTTTAACGTCGCTACTCGACCTGATAGAAAAAATGCATTTTCTACTTACAATTTCTCAGCTCTCATGATATCCTGCCCTGGTTTTGGTATCAGAATAATTTGTGAGAATAGTAGCCTCAGTTTATTTGGGTCTGTTGCTTGTTTGTTGGAGTTTTTTAACTCATTTTTCTCATTGAATTTTTTTCATTTTTATTTACTGCTGAATACAGGCTGACATGTTTTCTTCATGGGTCTATGTACCGATATGTAACTAATGATGTGATTGGTTGAAATTTACTATGATCGTAGTAAAATACACTCACGCAACATTTTTATGAATTAAATTTCCTGCGATAGGTAAATTTGGGCGTTTGACTGGTGTGCGCCAAAAAAGACGCACTATTGGCGGATATCATAGATGGTGGCGCCTCTAGCGGTGTTTCACCTGACTAATTTTGGTATACCATAAAGATATTTGGTACACGCCAAACCACGTGCGGCGCCACCATCGCGATTGACTGTTTACATTGCCATCTTATACGGCCCGTTGTAATTTGTTTGGCTTAGTTTGAATGCTTGGAGCATTCGGCGCATGCGCATGATATTCAAATTGTCTTGTTGTTCTGCAAGTGTATGGCCAATTCTTCAAAAGTAAACAAATTTTCACTGATTTAAATGCAAATAAAGGATTACAAAGGCGGAGCATGCCGACAGGAGACCTTTTGGTCCATATCTAGGTCGGATGTGAAAAAATCATAATAATAATAAATTAATAAATAAAAACTATAATAATGTAAATAACAAATAAGATACATAAATAAATGCATAGGTATAGTTAAATAATAGACAGGTAAATAGTAAATAATAATGAATTGACATATATCTAATAATAAATTAAAATCAAACAGACAAATAACAAAACAAAAACAAATAATATAAATTAAATTATGATCATCACAGCATCTTGCTTAGGTGTTTATCTAAATGATTCTTAAAGCTTCGAACTGAACTACATTGCACTACCTCAGCAGGAAGTTTATTCCATTCATTAACTACATGGTTGGCAAAGTTGTTTCTACCCATTTCCAAATTAAATCTATTTCCAGACAGTTTGAGACCATTGTTTCTTGTCTGATTCTTATTCAATGTGAAAATTTTGTCACTTTTGATGTCAATTCCCTTTTGAATTTTAAAGACCTGTATCAAGTCACCTCTGAGTCTACGTTTTTTTGTGGAAAACAGATTCATATGTTTAGTTGATTTTCGTATGATTTATTTTTGATATTTGGAATCAGTTTTGTGGCTCGCCGTTGTACTTTTTCCAGTCTGTCAGTGTCTTTAATGAAATTCAGTGACCATATGGAAACAGCATATTCTAAATGTGGACGAACTAACAATTTATATAGCTTGTTAATGAGTGATGGACTTTTGAAATCAAAAGATTGTGCAATCCGTTTTAGAATCTTGTTTGCTTTCTCAGAGGCTGAAGTATACTGCTTAGATGATTTGAGATCGTTACTGATAATTACGCCGAGATCTTTTTCACTATCCACTTTTGTTAACGAATTTCCAAATAACTTGTTATGGTACTTACTGTTATTTTTACCTATGTGCACTACCTTGCATTTACTTGTGTTAAATTTCATTAGCCACTTTTCAGACCGTTGCTGTAATTGATCTAAATCTTCTTGAATATCTAATTGGTTTAAGTGATCATCATTTGACATTCCGCACAGTTTTGTATCATCAGCAAGTTTGGAAACAGTAGATTTTAGTCCATGGTCTATATCATTTATATATACTATGAATAGAAGTGGTCCAAGAACGGAACCCTGAGGAACTCCACTTGTAACATTTTTCCATCTAGAAGGTTTTCCATTTAAAAAACTCATTCAACCAATGACTAGTCCAACTTAATAGGCTACCACTTATTTTGTGCAAAGCTAATTTAGTAAGTAGTCTTTCGTGTGGGACGGTATCAAAAGCTTTTGCAAAGTCTAGATATATTAAATCTATATTGTTTCTTTTGTCATAATTCGAAATAACTGTGTTGTAGAATTCGAGTAAGTTAGTCACGCAAGAACGTTTCCATCTGAAACCATGCTGGCTATCATTTATCAAATGGTTACTTTCTAAATGATGTTCAATAGCATATCTGATGATAGTGTCCATTATTTTTCCTACGATTGAAGTCAAACTTATAGGCCTATAGTTATTTGGTTTCTTTCTGTCACCTTTTTTGAATGTGGGAGTAGCGTTAGCTAGCTTCCATTCTCTTGGGACATCTCCAGATGTGATGGATTTCTTGTAAATAATTTCTAATGGAACAACAATCTCATTTTTCATTTCCTTTAAGATTCTTGGATGCCAACAGTCAGGCCCTGGTGTTTTATTAACTTTGAGTTTATCTATACACCTTTTAATTTTTTCTTTTGTTATATTTACCGTGGTGAGTAAGTTTACCCTAGGTTTTTCACAGGTTTCAATTTCGAGTTCACTTTGAGGTGTTTCATTTACGAATACCGAGCTAAAATAATTGTTAAAAATATTACACTTTCTTCATTTGAATATTCAAGTTGACCGTCAGCAGATGATAGTGGACCAATGTGATTCCTAACAACCTTTTTATCTCTAATGTAGCTATAGAATTGTTTGGGATTCTCTTTGGATTTCTCAGCGATGTTCATTTCGTATTGTCGTTTTCTTTTTCTTATTGTCTTTTTTAAATCTCTCTGTATTGATACATAACTTTCATAGTCATTAGATGCACCCGAGCACTTATATTTCTTATAAGCCTGTCTCTTTTTAGCAATACTATTTTTCAGTTTCTTCGTCAAGCCATTTTGGGCGAGCCTGATTTGGGGGACGTCTGTCCTTAAATGAAATGTAAGTATGAATCATCTTAGCATATTTTGAAATGTTTCCCACGTCTGATCTACAGGTCTTTCGCTTATTTTTGCTTCCCCAATCTGTAAGCTGAAGCTCCTGACATAGTCCTATGAACTGAGCTTTACTGAAATCAGGTATTTTAGAAACTTAAGTATCTATTCTAATTTTTTTTAGGAGTTTGAAGCTATGTTGTGATCACTATTTGCAATAGTTTTACCGACTTCTACATCAGTTACCATGCTTTCTCGGCTAGGGATCAATAGATTGAGTAAGTTTCCATATCATGTGGGCTCTTTTACATGCTGAATTAAGTAATTGTCACCAAGAAAATCAATCAAGCGACTACCTATATGGCCATGTTCAAGGGCCATCCAATCAATGTCAGTAAAATTGAAATCACCCATAATCAATAAATCCCAGTTGTATAAACTAGACAGTTCTTGAATTAACAGTTTGTCATTTGCTAATGATAATGTCTTTGGCCTATATAATACACCTACATTAATTTTTTGTCCATTTGTTTGGGTTAACTCAACCCACAAACTAACATATGCATCCTGTTTCACTTTCTCTAAAACACAAGCATGAACATTGTTTTTAACGTAACGTACAACAGAACACCCCCACCATTCTTGTGGTTTCTATCCTGATGAAAGTGTTTAAATCCCACAATATTAAATTCAGCTTTGAACTCTGTACCATTTAACTACTTCCATACGGTGATGCCTACGTAGGCGGCATGAGGAGCAAGGGGGTACTCGATGATGCTGACGTCGGCATTTTGATTATATTTATTGTAGTTGTACCTACGTAATTTCCATTCTCTCTAAACTGGCTTCATCAATTTTCTATGGTTATCAAAATACATGGGTGAAAGAGAACGAACAATTGAGCACTGACTTTATTTTTTATAATGCGATTATTATGATGCAACATCGCACGTCGGGCAGCTAATGCTGCCAGATGTGCGATGTGCCCCTGAGTGAAGAGGTGAATATATTAACATTGGCAGCAATTAAAAAGTTGAGATTGGCAAGTATCTTTATGTTTATCAATGTGTGTATTCTATTTACTTACATTGTTATTGGGGATGGAGCTCCATTCAGTCCTCCTCAGTAGGAAAATCACATATAGTACATACATACATATACCAAGGTTTTTTCCCCCTTACAAGGGAGGTAGCCAAAAAGAAAAAGGCATAGAATCATTCCATCCCTAAATACACTCCCCTCCACCCTCCCTCCCATCTTAGCACCTCCTGGATGACGGGTCATCCCTGCACCTTGTCCACTGCCCTGGGTCAGAGGCAGTGTCGCAAGGCACAGCACATCCACAGCAAGGCCACTTAATTAAATCGGCGACCCCTCCCTCTCTGTCCCCCTATGCATAAAAGGAGAAGACGGGGAGAAATCCCTTCAGGCTGCATCAAATTTTGCTCACACATACTACCTCACCACCCATTCCCCCACCTCGTGCATCACAACATCATCCATATACAACCATTCTCCATTCACCCCTGTCTTCTGTCCTCTCCCGTCCTTCCTCAACAGACATTTCCCTCTTCCCCAAAGCCCCTTTCACCCCATCCATACATCTCGTCCTAGGACGTCCCCTCATGTTCACTCCCTCCACATCTGCCTTCCATACCTCTTTTACTAGTCTTTCTTCACTCATTTTTTCCATGTGCCCAAACCATCCTAATACTCTTTCATCAACCTTATCTCCCGACTCCCTTTCCACCCCTATTCTCCTCCTCATTTCTTACTTTATCTAGCCTAGTAACCCCCATCATACTTCTCAGACACCTCATCTCAAACACATTCAAACTCCTTCTCTCTTCCTCTTTTATGTTCCATGTTTCTGCCCCATACAGTGCTGTTGGCACAATCACTCCTTCATACAGTAGGAAAATAAAGAATTCATAAAGTTCAGTTGCAATTCAGTGTGCACTGATTATGGTATTTTTGTGAGTAAAATATTTCTTTATTTTCACTCCACCTGTCCATGTCATATCAATTAGAAGTCATTGCATTATAATATGAGCAGTTATACCTTTCCTTAAGCAGTCGTACATAGGCACTGGATGAAGGTCATGTGACCTATATGTCCAGATCAAGTTCAGCTTGAGTAGGTGAGGCCTCTGATTTGTGTTCTCTTTGTCTTCCCTCAATCTTGACCAGGTGTAACCACTAGTATAAGACTTGCCTCCAAATTAGATTTAGTCTCCTGATTGGCCGAAAATTGAGCAAGTCTCCTTATACATTGTATGACAGTGTAAGCCTGATTTAAGGTCTTCTCTTTTTCTGTATGAGGGTGATGGAGAGGGGGTGTCACCCATTCAGTGAAGCATCTTTGCCATGGATGTACTGTGTCTTGCTGCATCGCTTCTGACCCAGAGCAGTGGGAGGGATACAGGGATGACCCATCATTCATAATGATCTCAGATGAGAGGGAGGAAATGGTGGTGGATGAGAGTGGAATGGGTGTGAGCTTTTTGACTCAGCTACCTCCCTTATAAGGAGGAAAAAAGCCTTGGTGTGTGTGTGTGTGTATATATATATATATATATATATATATATATATATATATACAGTTACTATCCAAGTTACGACCTAGACTGGTTCCGACCAACCAGTCGTAAGTCGGATCCCATTAAAATGGCCGACACGAGGGTTATACTCTGGGATACATGATATCAATCTGTTGCATTTTTAAGTAACTTTTTCTACTGAATACTCTTATATACAAGTTGTTTACTGTTTATCACTATGCCTTTTATTTTAATTTTTATAATTTTTCTTAGTATATGATATGAAAACTTTTAATATGAATAATGCCATTGTTAGACATAGATACAATACAGGCCACAATGCTGACTGGAATATTTCTAAGATAATATGAAATCCATACTATGAAAAGTAGATGTTTTGAATCTGCTTTTATATCTCTCATTGATAATATAAATCAAAACAATGTATTTTTTACAATAAATAAACCTTTAGCAATTTTAAAAACAAAGTAGCGAGCAATTTACGCAAACTGTGTTTACACCAGTTTCATGTTCGTTTCTCCCCGTAAGCTTGGGTTATATAAGGAGTCAGATGTTTGCCCACTGTTCACACACATAACAACGTCAAGACTGTACAAATTCAAATCAGGCTTAATGACCATCTTATGAATTGATAGCCTTAAAAAAAAAAAAAAAACTGCATTATTTCTGAAGAAGCCCTGCTGGGCGAAGTGTTAAATACATTGGATCCCATACTCTGCAGTTGGCTTCTCTCCTACAGTTGTATACAGAATTTTTTCCGGTTGCTTAGTTGTTAATATATGGTAGGTTAAAGAAAAAAAATACTTATTACAAAGTACTCTTATTAGTAAACTCATAATAGGCATCTGCTAGACGTGGTCTTAAATACGTAAATATCCTTCATCTTTAATTAATTTACCAAACTCTTCCACAAATGGCTTAGCTGCATGCGCATCACTGCTCCTCACCTTTCAACAGCACGTGGTGAACCTGGTAACGCTCTCGAAAGCGACGAAACCACCCAGCACTCGCTATGAATTCATGTGAAGCGTATTCTTCTCCTGCACATTCTTTCAACATGCGAAATTAACTTGTAACCTTACTTTGCACTGTTTGCAACATCTGTTTCACATTTCTTTGCCTATTATCTTCCAACCACGTGTATTGCAGCTTTTCCATCTCTGGCATAAATGTCGTGCAAGATGCTGGGCTGCTACAATTATCTTACACACTGTGCTGCCAGACATATACAGTAAAATCACAATAGACATCTGCTAGACGTGGTCGTAAGTATGGGTGGTCGTAACTCGCGTGTGTCGTAACTCGGAGAGTGACTGTATGTATATATATGTGTGTGTGTGTGTTTACCTAATTGTATTATATGGGAAGAGAGCTGTGCTTGTAGTGATCCGTCTTTGTATCTCTCAGCATCAAATTAGTTTTTGCACACACTGTTGCCTCATCCAGTTTGCTCCAGATATCCACCACTCTGTGTGGGAAGCTATTCTTTTTCAGATCTCATCTATAACCATCCTTCTTTAGTCTCTTTTCATGTCCTCTTGTTTATCTCCTATCCCACTTTGATAAATCATCTCTGTCTAGGACTTCCATCCCTTTCATAAGTCTGTAAATGGTCCAGTAGATTTCCTCTTTCTCTTCTTTGTTCCAGGGTTGGTAGTTTCTAGTTTTGACAATCTTTGTATGTCAATTTAGAGTGCTAGTGCCATCTTTATTGTTGCTCTTTGAATTCTTTCTAATTTTTTTATATATTTTTTTTAGTACTGGGTGTCCATAATGTTGCAGCATACTCCAATCTTTGTCTTATCAGTGTGACTAATATTTTCTTTATCATTTCCTCATCCAAGTAGTCAAAGGCCACTTTCATTGATCTTAGTAAATTGAAGGTTTCTCCAAATATTTTGTTGATATGTTTGTCTGGTGACATGTCTTTGCTGATAATTACTCCTAGGTCCCTTTCCGAGTTAACTTTTTTAACTTCCTTTGTACAAATTATATATTGTCCTGATATTCTACTTGTTTTTCCAAATTTCATTATACTATATTTTCTTGATGTTGAATTTAAATTCACATTTTTGACTCCATTCCCAGGCTTTATCTAGGTCTTTCTGTAGTGATTCACAGTCTTCCTCTGTACTTTCTCCCTTTAGTAGTTTCGCATCATCTGCAAAGAAGTTCATATAACATTTCACACCTTCATCCATGTCATTTATATATATGGCAAACATTATCGGAGCCATTATCGGGACTTCACTTATTATTTCTTCCCAGGTCGAGATTTTGTCTCTAAGTACCACCCTCATTTTTCTCTCATTCAAGAAATCTTCCATCCATTCCAATAACTTTCCTTGTCCACCACCTATTGTTTCAATTCTTTTTAATAGCTTTTTGTGTGGTACTCGATCAAGTGCTTTTTGTAGATCCAGGAAAGCACAATCCGTCCATCCGACCCTTTCCTGCATTATTTCTCTTAGCCTTTAGTAAAAGCAAATCAAGTTAGTGACAATTGATCATCTGTGTCTAAATCCAAATTGTTTTGGATTCAGTATATAATTTTCTTCCAGATGTTTAATTCATCTGCTTTTGATACATACATATACCAAAGGCTTTTCCCCCCTTACACGGGGGGTAGCCAAAAAGAAAAAGGCATTGAAAGCTGAAGGAGATGTGGGGCAACAATGGACGCCACCTACTTGACCAAACTTGCTAATTCAATGCCCAGAAGGATCCAGAACTGGGAATAATCATCACTAGAGATATGTCCCCTGATAAACAGATAAATAAAATCATTGGAGAAACCTACAACTTGCTAAGATTAATAAAGGTGACCTTTTACCTACTTGGATGAAGAAAATGGCGAAGAAAATACTAGTCATACTGATAAGACCAAGACTGGAGTACACAGTGACACTATGGACACCCAGTACTAAAAAGAATACTAAGGAAAATTGAAAGAATCCAAAAAGCAACTATGAAGGTGGCCCAAACATTTCAAAACTGCCATATTAGGAGTTATTGTCAAAACTGGAATTACCAATTCTGGAACAAAGAAGAGAGAGAGGTGACCTATTGACCATTTATAGAATCATAAGAAGTATGGAAATCCTTGATAGAGAAGATTTACTGAATTGGGATAAAAGAAATACAAGGGAACATGAAAAGAAACTCAAAAAGGACAATTATAGAAGGGATCTGAAAAAGAACAGCTTTCCACACTGAGTGGTGGATGTCTGGAACAAATTGGATGGAACAATAGTGTGTGCAAACACCACAGATGAATTTAAGAGCAAAAGAGATACAAAGACAATACCACGAACGTATCTCCCTTTCCCGTAAGATACAACTAGGTAAATACACACACACACACAAAAGACAGCTATAGAAGAGATCTGAAAAAGAACAGCTTTCCTCACAGAGTAATAGACAGTTGGAACAAGTTAGATGAGAAAGTGGTGTGTGCAAAAACAATACATGAATTTAAAAATAGTTTAGATAAAATGAGATGTGAAGACGGGACACCACGAGCATAGCTCCCTTTCCAGTAAGATACAACTAGGTAAATACACACACACACACACAAAATGGGTTAAGGAAAATACTAGATGTAGAAACAATGAGGACCCATCGAATCTAGACTTACTATTAACTTCTGAACCAAATATTGTGAACAAAATGGAGTATAAAACACCAATTGGAAAGAGTGACCATATACTAATAGAGTTTGAATTAAAAGAACAGCACAATGTAGGTAGGAATGATAAACATAGAGAAGGAAGATTCATGTACAACAATATGGATTTGTAAAACTAAAAAATCTCCAAAACACAAACTGGATAAATTTTCTAATGAGGAAACAAAGATGGAAGACAAATGGAACATATTCAAAGAAAAATACGAGGAAGGAATTCACAAATATGTACAAAAAAAATGAACAAAGGAGATTTATATAAAGTGTTGGTATAACAAAAGGTGAGGCTAGAGACAGAAGAGACAAAGCTTAAAAAAAAAATCCAAATAGCAAACATAAAAAAAGATAAATAAAAAAAAAATTAGGAACGAATATGCAGGAAAGAAAAAAGAAATTATGAAAAAGTTATTATAGACAAATGTAAGGATCAACCTAAACTCTTTAACAGATGTATTAATGAAAAACTAAAGGATAAACATGAAATAGTGAAATTGTGTGAATGAGATAAAGAATATATAGATACAGAAATGACAGAAGTTATGATCAGACATTTCAGGTCTGTTTTTACAATTGAGAGCTCACAATTTTGGGAAAATGGACAACAAGAAAGATCACCAAACATGAAAGAAATAAAGGTAACACAGAAAGAAATAAGAGACCAAATAAAAAAAAAACTAGATGTCAGGAAATCACATGGACCGAGTGCAATTGCAAATTGGATACTGAAAGAGTGTATAGATGAACTGACAGACAAATTATACAAGATAATAGACTTTTCACTCAGAAAAGGAAAGGTACCGCAAGATTGGAAAGATGCAAACATAGTACCTATATCCTCATTAGAGAATTTAACCCAGTTTGTGTGGTGTCCTATCTTCATATCTCATTTTATCTAGACTGTTTTTAGATTTGTGTATTGTTTTAGCACACATCACTTTCTCATCTAACTTGTTCCAAATGTCTATTACTCTATGGGGAAAGTTGTGTGTGTGTATGTATTGCCCTATTCAATGCACTTTTATTTCCTTTTCTATTTCTTACTCCTTGCTTTGCACTTCTTTCAGAATTTTTCTTGCTACAGGTATTTCTTTTTTTCTATTTTTTTCTTAAGTACCAAGGTGGATAGTTTTAGATACTTGGGTGCAAATGTGGCAGGGAAAGGTGGAGTGAAAGTGGAGGTAGAATGTAGATTGAGAGAAGCGAGTAAATGCCTTGGTGGATTAAAGAGTGTAATGAGGAATAGACATTTGGGAATGGATGCTAAGAGGAGACTGTATGAAGGAGTGATTGTGCCAACAGCACTGTATGGGGCAGAAACATGGAACATAAGAGAAGAAGAGAGGAGTTTGAATGTGTTTGAGATGAGGTGTCTGAGAAGTATGATGGGGGTTACTAGGTTAGATAGAGTGAGAAATGAGGAGGTGAGGAGGAGAACAGGGGTGAAAAAGGATTTGGGAGATAGGGTTGATGAAAGAATATTAGGATGGTTTGGACACATGGAAAGAATGAGTGAAGAAAGACTAGTGAAAGAGGTATGGAAGGCAGATGTGGAGGGAGTGAACATGAGGGGACGTCCTAGGATGAGGTGGATGGATGGGGTGAAGGGGGCTTTGGGGAAGAGGGGAATGTCTGTTGAGGAAGAACAGGAGAGGACAGAAGACAGGGGTGAATGGAGAATGGTTGTATATGGATGATGTTGTGATACATGAGGTGGAATGGGGGGTGAGGTAGTATGTATGAGCAAAATTTGACGCAGCCCAAAGGGATTTCTCCCCGTCCTCTCATTTTATGCAATGGGGGGACGGAGAGGGGGGGGTCGCCGATTTAATGAAGCTGCCTTGCTGTGGATGTGCTGTGTCTTGCGACACTGCTTCTGACCCAGGGCAGTGGACAAGGTGCAGGGATGACCCGTCTTTCAGGAGGTGCTAAGATTGGAGGGGTGTGGAGTGTATTCAGGGATGGAATGGGTGGGAATGATTTTATGCCTTTTTCTTTTGGGCTACCCCCCTTGTAAGGGGGAAAAAGCCTTGGTATATGTATGTATGTATGTACCTAAGTTATGTTTATCCTCTATACCATATACTACTATGGGAGGTTATGCAGATATACGGGATAGGAGGAAAGCTTCTGGGAGCTGTCAAGAGTTTTATGAGAATAGTAGAGCTTGTGTCAGGATTGGAAATGGAGAGAGTGAGTGGTTCGAGGTAGAGGTGGGACTTCATCAAGGATGCGTAATGTCGCCCTGGCTGTTCAACTTATACATGGATGGGGTGGTGCGAGAGGTAAATGCAAGGGTGGTGGGCAAGGGATTGGAGATGGTTAAAGAAAATGGAGAAAAGTGGGAGGTGAGCCAGCTGTTGTTTGCAGACGACACTGCGCTTGTGGCAGGATCGGAGGAGGGATTGAGGAAGTTGGTGGCAGAGTTTGGGAGAGTATGTGATAGAAGAAAGCTAAAGATAAATGTGGGTAAAAGTAAGGTGATGAGATGTACAAGGGGTGAAAGTGGCAGTAGACTGGAAGTGAGCATTAAGGGAGAGCGACTGGAGGAAGTGGATAGTTTTAGATACTTGGGTGCAATTGTGGCAGGGAAAGGTGGAGTGAAAGTGGAGGTAGAATGTAGATTGAGAGAAGCGAGTAAATGCCTTGGTGGATTAAAGAGTGTAATGAGGAATAGACATTTGGGAATGGATGCTAAGAGGAGACTGTATGAAGGAGTGATTGTGCCAACAGCACTGTATGGGGCAGAAACATGGAACATAAGAGAAGAAGAGAGAAGGAGTTTGAATGTGTTTAAGATGAGGTGTCTTGAGAAGTATGATGGGGGTTACTAGGCTAGATAGAGTGAGAAATGAGGAGGTGAGGAGGAGAACAGGGGTGGAAAAGGAGCTGGAAGATAGGGTTGATGAAAGAATATTAGGATGGTTTGGACACATGGAAAGAATGAGTGAAGAAAGAAAAAGAGATGTGGAAGGCAGATGTGGAGGGAGTGAACATGAGGGGACGTCCTAAGATGAGGTGGATGGATGGGGTGAAGGGGGCTTTGGGGAAGAGGGGAATGTCTGTTGAGGAAGGACGGGAGAAGACAGAAGACAGGGGTGAATGGAGAATGGTTGTATATGGATGATGTTGTGATAGCATGAGGTGGAATGGGGGGTGAGGTAGTATGTATGAGCAAAATTTGACGGAGCCTGAAGGGATTTCTCCCCGTCCTCTCATTTTATGCAATGGGGGATGGAGAGGGGGGGTCGCCGATTTAATGAAGCGGCCTTGCTGTGGATGTGCTGTGTCTTGCGACACTGCCTCTGACCCAGGGCAGTGGACAAGGTGCAGGGATGACCCGTCATTTCAGGAGGTGCTAAGATAAGAGGGAGGGTGGAGGGGTGTGGAGTGTATTCAGGGATGGAATGGGTGGGAATGATTTTATGCCTTTTTCTTTTTGGCTACCCCCCTTGTAAGGGGGAAAAAGCCTTGGTATATGTATGTAAGTACCTAAGTTATGTTTTTCCTCTATACCATATACTACTATGTACATACTTTTTTTCCACTGTATCTGTAGCCCAGTTTTCTTTCTCTTTGACTACTTTAACAACTGTTGCTTTTGTATTATCTTGCACTTGTTGGATAATTTCTTTAAAATCTATCTTTTGGTTTTCCTGGTCTTTTTTCCATTACTTTCTGATTTCCCATAGTTCTTCCTCTCTTATATTTCCTCCAACCTTCTTGGTCACCTCCTTAACCCATTCAACTCCGATGACAAGATGTCTTGTCATTTGGTCAAATAAAACAAAAAATCATAAAACACCAAAATGTTTGATCAAACACCAGAAAAATATGACGTCGGTCCTCGCTTCGCTGCGAGCGAAGCGAGGACTGACGTCATATTTTTCTGGTGTTTGATCAAACATTTTGGTGTTTTATGATTTTTTGTTTTATTTGACCAAATGACAAGACATCTTGTCATCGGAGTTTAATGGGTTAATTTGTTCATTGACCTCTTCTTTTTTTAGGCCTCACTATTAGTGGTATCTTTGTTTTTCCTGTCATTTTTACTTTGATTAATTCTTTTTCTATTCACTCGTGTCATACATTACAATGTATTCACTCTTTAGGTCCATGATTTCTTTCTTTAGCTCTGTAATCTCTTAATTCCATGAAATATTCCTATATCTGATCTCCTTTTCTATGAGGATTTGGAGGGATGGGTATCAGAGGGTCTAGCAAAAAATTCTGGTAGCACATTGCTGCATACCAGATTTTGTTGTTGAAAAGGTGTGTATTGATTTACTATCCTTAGTATGGGTTATTGATTGGGAATCTGTGTGAGCATGGACTTCTGCGATATGGGCTTCTGTTTTGGGAGTCTGTGATGTTGCTGAGAATTCTGTGGAGGGTTTTGCTGATGATGTAGAAGAGGGTTTTGTTGAAGATGCAATGGAATACTTTGCTTAAGATGAGGTGGAGGGATTTGGTGATGATATAGTGTGATTTTACAAAATAAAGAACTTGTTCTGGACTGTAACAGCAGGAGCAGGATTGATACAGGAGTGGGGATGGGGGAGGGGGACAATTGGTGGTTGAGAAAGACGGGAGGGTGCCATAACTATATTTGATGGAGCAGAGGGAGGAGGTATATGTTTTTGCCACACCATCCATTTGTCTAAAATGAAGAACTTCCTTGGCACTACCAAGTCTAGTCAGCTGAAGCATGTTTTGTTCAAGACAGTACTCCTTGCTTTGTTGAGAATGTATTAAGTGAACTTCTCTGCTATGGAAACAATGGAGTTCTGATTCACAATCAGGAGTAGGGTGTGAGTCACAGACAGAGCAATGACCACATAGTAGACCCTTTGTACAGTTCTTCCTTCCATGGCAAAACTCATGACACTGGTAACACTGTAAAAGTCAGTTGATGAAAGCTTTTATTGGGAGAGAAAAAGGACCAATATTTATTCACTCAGGGAGGTATGAACCATAAAATGTGAACATGAGCATGCTACTATTTTCTCTTTCTTTTTGTCAGTGTGAACATTGTCAGGGTATGATTAATATTCCTGAGAATTTGTGTATGTCTTGGTTGTAAATATATGGTTTGCAGGAATTGAATGTTCAGTGTGGTTTGATGGATTTGTAAATTCCATCTGATGGACAAGGTACATGGAGGAACATCATGGCCGGTGTTAAATCCTTTCCTCGGATCATCTTTACCATATTTTTTGAGGTTATTTGTAGGGAACACTCCAATCTTTCTAGATACTTAACATCATGGATATAGATTTACCTCTATTTTTGTTATAGTATGTCACAAACCGGTTAGATGTAGGGGCATGGTGAAGCTTGGTAGCACATTCTTCAGCATCATTGAAGAAGTTGGGACAGTGATAATCCTCACTGTCAAATACTTTCCTTTGATCAAATGATCTCAGCAATTAGGCTGTCATTTTCAATGAGGGACAAAATGTACAAAAGAGATCGGATGACCGTGATCGACCAGAAGTCCGTGATGGGGGAAATGTTAATTTTGATGGGAGAAATGTTAATGAGGCATTGAACGTCAAGGAAGGACCAAATAATAATATAGAGCAAGGTATAAATGAAAAACAAAATGATAATATAAGACATGATATTGAAATTCAAAATGTGTCAAAAAGAAATAATCCCGAGTTTCTTAATACCATGTACTTTAATGCTCGTAATATTAGAAACAAATTTCAAGAAATACAGGCGTATGTCAAAAGCGAATATCTCGATATGATAGTAATAACTGAGACAATGGTTAAATGGTACAGGGTTCGAAGCTGAATTCAATATTGCGGGATTTAAACACTTTCATCAGGATAGAAACCACAAGAAAGGTGGGGTTGTTCTATTGTACGTTAAAAACAATGTTCATGCTTGTGTTTTAGAGAAAGTGAAACAGGATGCATATGAATAGTTTGTGGGTTGAGTTAACCCAAACAAATGGACAAAAAATGAATATAGGTGTAATATATAGGCCAACGACATTATCATTAGCAGACGACAAACTGTTATTTCAAGAACTGTCTAGTTTCTGCAACCAAGATTTATTGATAATGGGTGATTTCAATTTTACTGATATTGATAGGATGACCCTTGCACATGGCCATATAGGTAGTCGCTTGTTTGATTTTCTTGGTGACAATTACTTAATTCAGCATGTAAAAAAGCCCACAAGATATGGAAACTTACTCGATCTTTTGATCACTAGCCGCGAAAGCATGGTAACTGATGTAGAAGTCGGTGAATCTGTTGCAAATAGCGATCACAACCTAGTTAGATTCAAACTCCTAAACAATTTTAGAATAGATACTTGTGTTTCTAAAATACCCGATTTCAGTAAAGCTCAGTTCATAGGACAAACGTCAGGAGCTTCAGCTTACAGATTGGGAGGCAAAATTAAATGAAAGACCTGTAGATCAGATGTGGGAAATATTTCAAAATATGCTCACTAAGATATTCAAACTTACATTCCTTTTAAGGACAGACGTCCCCCAAATCAGGCTCGCCCAAAGTGGCTCGACAAAGAAACTGAAAAAAGTATTGCTAAAAAGAGACAGACTTATAAGAAATATAAGTGCTCGGGTGCATCTAATGACTATGAAAGTTATGTATCAATACAGAGAGATTTAAAAAAGAAAAAACAATACGAAATGAACATCGCTGATAAATCTAAAGAGAATCCCAAAGAATTCTATAGTTACATTAGAGATAAAAAGGTTGTTAGGAATCACATTGGTCCACTATTATCTGCTGACGGTCAACTTGAATATTCAAATGAAGGAATGTGTAATATTTAAAACAATTATTTTAGCTCGGTATTCATAAACGAAACACCTCAAGGTGAATTCCAAACTGAAACCTGTGAAAAGTCTAGGGTAAACTTACTACGGTAAATATAACAAAAGAAAAAATGAAAAGGTGTATAGACAAACTCAAAGTTAATAAAACACCAGGGCCTGACTGTTGGCATCCAAGAATCTTAAAGGAAATGAAAAATGAGATTGCTGTTCCATTAGAAATTATTTTCAAGAAATCCATCATATCCGGAGATGTCCCAAGAGAATGGAAGCTAGCTAACGTTACTCCCATATTCAAAAAAGGTGACAAAAAGAAACCAAATAACTATAGGCCTATAAGTTTGACTTCAATCGTAGGAAAAATAATGGAAACTATCATCAGAGATGCTATCAAACATCATTTAGAAAGTAACCATTTGATAAATGATAGCCAGCATGGTTTCAGACGCAAAACGTTCTTGCGTGACTAACTTACTCGAATTCAACAACACAGTTATCTCGAATTATGACAAAAGAAACAGTATAGATTTAGTATATCTAGACTTTGCAAAAGCTTTTGATACCGTCCCACACGAAAGGCCTACTTACTAAATTAGCTTTGCATGGTAAATAAGAGGTAGCCTATTAGGTTGGGAACTAGTAATTTGGTTGAATGGTCAAAAACAGAGAGTTGTATTTAAATGGAAAAAACTTCTGGATGGAAAAGTGTTGCAAAGTGAGTTCCTCAGTGTTTCCCGTTATCTTATGGCCACTTCTAATTCATAGTATATATAAATGATATTGGACCATGGACTAAAATCCACTGTTTCCAAATTTGCTGATGATACAAAACTGCGGAGTGGCCAAATGATCACTCAACCAATTAGATATTCAAGAAGATTTAGATGAATTACAGCAATGGTCTAAAAAGTGGCTAATGAATTTTAACACAAGTAAATGCACAGGTAATGCACATATGGTAAAAATAACAGTAAGTACGATTACAATTTTATTTTGGAAATTCGTTAACAAAAGTGGATAGATGTTGAAAAAAATCTTGGCGTAATTATCCAGTAACCAGTGACCTTCAAATCATCCAAGCAGCTGTATTTCAGCCTCTAAGAAAGCAAAATAAGATTCTAGGACTGATTGCGCGAGTCTTTTTGATTTCAAAAGTCCCATCAACTCATTAACAAGCTATATAAATCGATTAGTTTCATCTACATTTGCAATATGCATGGTCCTCCGTATGGTCCCGACTGAAATCTCAATTAAAGACATTGACAGACTGGAGAAAGTACAACGGCGAGCCACAAAACCTGATTCCTAAATATCAAAAATAAATCATAATCAACGAAAATAAGACTAAAACATATGAAATCTGTTTTCCCTAAAAATGCGTAGACTCAGAGGTGACTTGATACAGGTCTTTATAAATTCTAAAGGGACATTGACAACATCAAAAGTGACAAAATGTTTTACATTGAATAGAATCAAACAAGAAACAATGGTCTCAAAACTGTCCAGAAATAGTTCAATTTTTTGGACAGTAGGTAGAAACTAACTTTGGGCCAACTGTGTAGTTGATGAATGGAATAAACTTCTCCTGCAACATGTAGTGCAATGTAGTTTCATTCGAAGCTATTAAGAATCATTTAGTTAAATACCTAAGATGCTGTAATGATTATAATTTATCTTATATTAATTTTGTTTTTGTTTTTGGTTTATCATTTGTCTGTCTGATTGTCATTTATTTATTAGTTATATGTCAATTTATTATTATTTACTATTTTACCTGTTTGGTTTTATTATTTAACTATACCATATACATTTATTAATGTATTTTATTTGTTTAATTTACATTATCCATAGTTTTTTTATTTATTATTTTATTATTATTATGATTTTTTATTTTCAGCATACCGACCTAGATATGGATCAAAAGGTCTCCTGTCGGCATGCTCCGCCTTTGTAATCCTTTGTAAATGGTATAAAAACCTCCGTAATAATGTCCAACTTCAGAATTGATTAAGGTTAAATAGGCAGGTGACAAAACCTTCTAAGAAAACTGAAGATAATATTATCAAATAAAGGTTCCACAAAAAAGAACTTATTTAATTTAATTTTTATCTGTTTATTTTTTTTATAGCATTATGGACACAAAAGTCAACAAACTAGTAAGGGAGTCACAGGCTTCTTGGAAGATGAACTAGGATTTTTGTTTATATAATGCCTCTGAAGGTTGAAAAATTTGAAAATCATTCCAGTAGTCATGGGGTGCATATGCCATGTAGCTACTAGGATGGTTTTTCAGTACATTTCTAATAAAAAAGAAAAAGTAGAATGCAATATAATAATAAACAGCTCATTTGTTAGTATTTGTATCTATTTTATGTTATAGCAAGTACAAAGGGTCCTGTTTAGGTACTAAGGGACTTTAAATAATAAATGGTTTTGTGTACACAACATTCACAATCCCCATTATAGTGTATTAACACAATTTCAAAGAGATGTCAAAAAACATATGATTACTTTTTTTTCCAGGAAGAGGGTAACTATCACTCATTCCTTTGGAAGCACTTTTCCATAGAATCCATGTGTGTGACATGATGAAGAGGATCTGGTGTGACATCTACAGCACAGCTATATATAATGAATTATCTTATTATCACGTGATGATCCACACTGTAGTGAACCGCTTCTAGTGTAATCTTTGCAAATTATCTTTTCTCAACAAAAGCATGATCTCAAATGGTACCAAAGTCACTTCAAAAAAGATCAATGTGAGGACCCTCACAGGTTAAGACTTTCCAATGTGAACCTGTGCAGTTCTTACTTTCTCCACAAAAGGGTTCTCCTCACACAGTATATCAAACCCACCACCCACAACCATAGCCTTTTCAATGTGACCTGTTCAATGCAGCTTTCTTATGAAGAAATCATCTCAAATTTCATATGACCATCCGCACTGGAGAGAAGCCATTCCAGGTTGACAGTGCAATAAAACTTTCTCACAAAAGTTTTTCCACAAAGATCACATGATGACCCACCCAGGAGAGAATCCTTTCCAAGTGTGACCTGTACAAGCTGGCTTCTCACAAAAGGGTGATCTCACAAAGAAAACATGGACTCACACAGGAGAGAAGCTTTTCCAGTGTGACCTGTGTGAGGCTGCTTGTTCACGAAAGCAACATCTCGTGCATCATATGAGTACCCACACAGGAGAGAAGGCCTTTCCAATGTGTCCTATGTGATTCTGCTATTCTTCTCAGTAAAGGGCGCTCTCACCAGTCATATGAGGAACCCACACAGGAGAAAAGCATTTCCAATGTGACCAGTGCAATTCTGCTTTTTCAATCTATAGCAACATCTCATATGTCATAAGAAGACCCACACAGGAGAGAAGCCTTTCCAGTGTGACCTGTGTGGTTCTGCTTTCTCACGAAAGTATGATCTCAAAATACATATGAGGACCCACACAGGAGAGAAGCCTTTCCAGTGTGACCTGTGTGATTCTGCTTTTTCACAAAAGGGTGATCTCACAAAGCATATCAGGATCCACTACAGTAGAGAAGCCTTTCCAGTGTGAACTGTTGTGATTCTGCTTTTGCAGCTTAAGCAACATCTCGTGTATCATATGAGGACCCACACAGGAGAGAAGCCTTTCCAGTGTGACCTGTGTGATTCTGTTTTCTCTACAAAAGGGTGCTCTCACACAACATATGAGGACCCACACAGGAGGAAAACCTTTCCAATGTGACCTGTGCAATTTTGCTTTTTGCACAAAACTGTGATCTCACAAACCAAATGAGGACCCCACACATGTGAAAAGCCGTTCAAGTGTGATCTGAGCATTGCATCTGTTTTCACGAAAGGATCTTCTTAAATATCATACAATGACCCACACCGGAGAGAAGCTTTTCCAATGTGACATGTGTGATTCTGCTTTCTCAAAAAAGATTGCTCTCCACAAAACATATGATGACCCACACAGTAGAGAAGCCTTTCCAGTGTGACCTGTGCAATTCAGCTTTTTTCACAAAAGGATGATCTCACAAACCATATGAGGACCCACACAGGAGATAAGCCTTTCCAGTGTTGCGTGTGCAATGCAGCTTTCTCAAGAAAAGAATTATCTCACAAACCATAATGAGGAGCCACACAGGAGAGATTTTTTAGTGTGACCTGTCCTTTTTTTGCTTTTTCATAAAAGGGTTATTACCCACACAGCATATACACACTTCACACAGAAGAGAAGCCTTTCCAGTGTGACCTCTTTGATTCTGGTTTTTCAAATAAGACTTTTCGGTCACTAGACATTGGAGAGAAGCCATTCCTGTATGACCTTTATGATGAAAAGAATCACACTTTTCCTGATGTCTTGGTTTAAGCCAGTAGAAAGCCCCCAATTACACAAGTGATTACCTACACACTTATAAATACCTGCATGTCATTCTCCTTTGTTTGACCTGTAGGGTCATTCATGAGTGTACAAAATTCATTCATCTACAGTTCAATTTTATAAGGAATCTGTCCTCTGTTTATGTACAAAAAATGAGTTAATTGTTCTCCTGGTAAAGACCCAAGCTGTTTGATCCCATGATCATGAGTACGAGAATCATTTTTGCAGTCCATGTATGTGGAATACTGATTAGTCGTAGATGGCGCTCTTTCACCTCATGTATTCAAATCCGTTCACAATGACCATCGTTGCCGTAAAGATTTACTTGTAGCCAGTTTTTTTGATTCATAGTACAGTTATGGCCAGTTTACTTCTATTTTGCGCCCCTTTTGTAAGATGCCCAATCCAGTTGCAGTCTAATTTGTAGTTGTTCATTTCCAGTTGTAGTTGTTTGATGAAGGTAGAAGCCATTGAGCAAGTGTAGCACTTACGTTATCTTTGACAAACCTCATGAAATGTGTAGCAGCCATGCAGTGAAGGAAGTCCACATAGTTGTGGCTGTGTGTTACAGCACTTGCAGTGTACCAGTTCCAGCAGAGGACCACATAGTTGTGGCAGTAACCATGCCAGCAGAAGACTGTATAGTTATGGCAGTAGTTGTTCCTGGAATCGGCAGTGGAATAGCAGATTGACTGTCCAGTGTTAACCATTGTACTTTTTTCGGTTCTGGAGTATCCCAATCAAACAGTAAAAAACATTAGAGGATTGTTAGCTTTATTTCCTTCCAACCCCATTCCCCCTTTATTTCTCCTTATTCAACAGCTTGATTCTATCCTTCTAATTATTGTTTAATATTGATATTATTTCATTAAGAAATTTACCTGGTAATCTCCCCATGACCTCTGTGACATCCATACTGTGTCCTCCTTTTTTTTCTCGCTCATTACAAGGGTCCTAGCCATTGGAGTACGGGAGCCTCCGGTTCCTACGGAACCACATGTGGTGGATGACACTAAATTTTCACATACAACATGTGCGATGCAGATCTCTCACAAAAGGAGTCCTCACAAAGCACCTGATACTCAATTGGTCTCTCAAAAATGTCACATGGTGACTCACGTTGATGAGAATCTATTCCCAGTGTGATTTGTATGAAGAACACTGTCCCTTCTAATCTGTGCGCCTGTGTGCCTGCACAACACACTAGAGAATTTTTACAAAATAAAATAATAAGTACCTTATCAATTCCCTCCCTGAAATCGTTCCTTGTTGGCTTAATAAATTTGAATACACTGATACAATTTCAGTGTTTATTATTTACCTAATATATCAAATTCTATTTGGAAAAGGGAACAAATCATTAGAGTTTCCCGACAAAGACCTAACTTTTAAGGAATAACATAGGCAAAGAAAACATTGACGAAAAAAAATATATATATAAATATATACTAAAAGAGCCTTCTAACCCACTTCCCTCTCTCGTATCTTGGCACTATCCTTATTATGGGTCATCCCTTGCATATTCACCCACAGCCTTGGGTCAGAAAGCAGTTAGGGTTTTTTTTCAGATTGTCACAGAAGATATGGCACAAATTATAACCCGACACCAACCAGAGAATCGATATTTTTGGCACCAGAATATGCTAATCAAGCAAAGGGATCACTTGGGCACAGAAACATGTTCATATGATATATTGGCCCTCATTGGCATTTCTTTAAGAGAGTGGAGCCAAACAAGCTAATATACAAACATCAAAAAAAATGTTTTGATCCTCTGCATGTGTCACTTTTTGTTACCGTCCTGGGCTAAGTGAATCAAGATTCACTTTGCATTTATTACGGGCCATAATTATTGATGACCTCAACACATGAAAGAACGAACCAGGACTGACTAAAATGGCTGCATTTAGGCACATTTGGTGGAAAAGGATGTTATGAGATTGTATGAAGGAGTGATTGTGCCAACAGCACTGTAATGGGCCAAAAACATGGAACATAAGAGAGGATAGAGAAGTTTGAATGTGTTAGAGAAGAGGTGCCTGAGAAGTATGATTAGGGTTTACTATGCTGGATAGAGCGAACCTTAAGGTGTGAGGAGAAAGGGAGTAGGAAGATAGGGTTGATGAAAGAGTATTGGGATGGTTTGGACCCATTGGAAATAATGAGTAAAGAAAGATTAGTGAAAGTGGTGTGAAAGGCAGGGGTGAATGTGATGGGGTGACCTAGGACGAGATGTAATGAAGTACAAGGGGCATTGAGAAAGAGGGAAATGTCCTGTTGATGAAGGACAGAAGATAGGGGTGAAATGGAGAACTGGTTGTATATAGATTTTGCTGTCAGGCATGAGGGTGACGGGGTATGTGTAAAAAATAATTTGATGCAGCCCATAGAAATTTTCTCCCTGTCTTTTTCCTTTTCTGCATGAGGGGATGGAGAAGGGCGATTGCTGATATTAATGAAGTGGCCTGATACAAACATACAGAGTACTACCTTACAATAGTAAACATTGTGTAACAGCAATATTCCTACCACTAAACACAGTGTATTTAAAATCCTCCACTCCGTGTGGTCTGGGCAACTCTTATCCACAGCTATGGGGCCCAAAGGGGCAAGGGGGCCCTTCCTCCCCCTCACCAATCTCGCTCACTATACTCCATTCTCTGAGCCAGGTATGAATTTAATCACTAGGTTTGTCAGGCAAGAGAGAAAAACTTTTAGAGGGGTGGTTGAGGAGGGCCATTAGAGGTAAGGAGTACCTCAGGTTTTGTGTCAGGGAAAAATTAGTTTTCCCTGTGAAAAATTACATTTGTCCTAAAGAATACAAAATCTTCGGAATTCCTTACAAAATAGGAGACTCGGACTTAGGAGGGAAGGAAGTTGTTATCTAAGCCTGGAAATACTTCGGAAGGAAATTTTAGTGTGCTAAGACCGACGTTGACCAGACCCCTATACATTCCCCGAAACCTTTGGAAGCGCACCCATTTCTGTTCCCAGGAGTGGAGACATCACTTATTGTACCACTGAAGGGCTTGAATTGATTCCCTTGGAATGCTTGAGAGCCCTTAGGTGAGGTAAGGGAATGTAGGAGTATGAAGAAGGACTTTGGAAAGTTAATCACCCGCGTTTGCCGAGCCAGAACCCTGGATGAGTTTCCGGGGTCAGATGTGTGCTATTGGGGAGGGGTATATCATTTCAGGACTTTTCGGGCGGCCACTAGTGGGCCCAAAGAGAAGTTCCCCTAAAGATTCCCACATAACTATGAGGTAAATGGAAGTGAGCGTATTCTGGCTCTTCCATATATCTGCTTGAAGAACCTGGTTGACTGACAGATTCTTTCTGAAGACTAAGGAGGTACCCACTGCCCTCAGGTCATGGGCTTTTGCTTTAGGGCAATCTGTGTGGCTCATTTCGTAGGCTCTGCGGATGACTTCCTTGATCCAGTAAAAAATTGGAATTTTAAGTGA
Source organism: Oratosquilla oratoria (assembly GCF_046742065.1). Lineage (NCBI taxonomy): Eukaryota > Metazoa > Arthropoda > Malacostraca > Stomatopoda > Squillidae > Oratosquilla > Oratosquilla oratoria. Next base: position 65,363,090 of record NC_134788.1, on the reverse strand, counting down.
TGGGTCCTCGCCTTACCTTTAGTAGAGACAAACAACCACTTTAAATTCTGGTCTAAGATGTTTAGTCTCTTTTGAGGTAAGTCCGGATGGCTCGTTATCGGGCATAGTACTGTTTCCGTCTATTCTCCCCCATCAAGTTCGTCGAAGGAAGGAACACTAAAGGACCAGAAGCTAGGGTCGGATTTTGCAGCATCTTGGTTTTTGGCAATGAATTGAGGCATGAAAAGTGAAGGAGACCTCTTTCCATCCTTTTGAATGGTGGCGACTCTATAAGAGATTGATGTAACTCCCCTACTCTCTTGGAAGATGCTAGGGCTAGCAGAAAAACTGTCTTCAAGGGTAAGTCCTTCAGATGTGCATCACGGAGGGGTTCGTATGGGGGACCCCGCAGAGAGTTCAGGACTAAGCCCATCATCCCACGGAGGAGAACTTGATTTCACCTTGGGGGGGCACGAAACTTTAGAAGTGCCTGATGAGCATGGACATTTCCGGTGAAAGGGCTAGGTCCATTCCCTTCAGAGAAACAACCGGAATCAGCGCTGCCCTATAGCCTTGCACTGCCGAGTAGGGAGATCTTCTTGGACTTCCGGATGAAGTTAAGAAGGAGGCGATCTCAGGAATGGTGGCTTGATTATGGGACTATTTTCCTGGAGTGGCAACCATCATTCTGCAAAGGCATTCCATTTCCCTTGATAAAGGTATGCTTAGGAAGAGCGAATAGGAGCGGACATGTCCTCCGCCACCTCTCTGGGAAAACCCTTCTTTAGGAGGATCCGGATCATAGTCATGAACGCATGAAGATTGAGTGCTGAAGGGTTCTTGTGCCAAGCTCCGTTGATCGGTTGATATAGTAAGGTCTGGTCTTCCCTGAAGGGCCAGGGGTTCTTCTACCGCTAAATCGAGGGCTCCTGGAAACCATGAGGCTTCTGGCCACCAATGAGCGATCAAAGTCGTCTGAAGGTTGGATGCGTTTCTTGCCCTTTCTGGAGTACCATCCGGAGCAATGGAAACGGTGGGAAAGCGTAGGTGTCTAGGTTGTCCCAACTATTGCAGAAGAGCGTCTTCTCCTGCTGCCAGAGGATTCGGGAGAGGGCTGAAATATATTGGGAGTTGGTGATTCCATCTCGTGGCGAAAAGGTCCACTAGAGTGTGCCCCATTTGCCTGAAATGAAGTTCGCTAACTCTTGGATGGAGTGACCATTCTGTGCTGATTATCTGATTCCTCTCCTGCTTGAGGTGGACCAACCAGACATTCTTCTTTTCCGAGGGATGTAGCGAGCTTTGAGCGACACTTAGAGATTCTCGACTAGATTGAGGATGACCCATCGTCAGACGGCATAGGTCCCTGGTGACTGTGCCGCCCCTGCTTGTTCAGGTAGGCTACTAACCGAGGAATTGTCATACATTATGCCCACTACTTTCCCCCAGACTTTATCCTTGAAGTGAGGGAGAACCAGCAGTACTGCTCTCAACTCTAGCCATTGATATGGGCTGTCCGCTCGACTGTTGGACCAGGAACCGCTGGACGTATATCGTCGTTGAGGGTGGGCTCCCCAGCCCTCCTTTGAGGCATCGGAGAACAGGAGGACTTCAGGGGGAGATGGGCCAAGGGGCATATCCCCACGGAGCATGGTAGCACGAGGTCCCTTCCAACCAGAGAAGAGATTCCTTGTCTTCGGTTGTGAGGGAGGTGGTGTTTGTAGGGGTTATTTTCTCCCTCTTGCGGGGACCACTGATACTTCGAGGAGCCCACTGTAAGCGGTCGCATTCTTTGTCTGCTCCTGGGGATTAATCTCTCTACGGAGGCCATATGGCCCAGGAAGGATTTGGCACTGTTTCGTCGCCGTCATGAACCCGTGTCCGATAGTGCCTGTGGTAACTAGGAGAAAGTGAGATTGTGGATCCTCTTTTCTCCTACTGGAAGGACTTCATTAGGAGAGTAGTCCAGGACATACCCAGATACACGTGACTCTCGGTTATGGTAAGAAATCTGACTTCCTCCGTTTACTACGTTGCCCCAATATTTCCGGATGAAAGGTTAGGACCATTCTCAGGTGTTCTTGGCATAGCTGGGCGGAATGGAGTGCAAAGGATCAGCCAAATCGTCCAGGTTAACGGAGTATGGCGAATTTGCCCTTGGAGTGGGACAGACACTGAAACGAGTTTGAACACTCTGGTGAAGACTTGGGGTGCTTGTGGCAAGGCCGCAGCAATAGAAAAGGATCGAACTGGAAAGGTGGTGTCGCCCTTGTTTGGACGATTCTGAGGAATTTCCAGGAGGAAGGATGCACTGGTTATTTGGAAATGAGGCATCTTGGAGGTCCAGTGACACCATCTGAAGTCCCCCTTCCTTGATATACCCCCGTTACGGACCCGCTGGGGTGTCCCATTTTCGGAACTTGTCAGGTGAAATGAACTTGTTGAAGGAGAAACAAATCGATGACTTGTGTCTCCACTACCAACTGTTGTTCTTGTTCTACTAGGTCCTTGAGTAAAACCCTGGGTCCGGAGTCGAGACTTCCTCTAAAGCTCCTTTCTGGAGCAGAACGGAGATTTCCTCCTCTAGGGCCTGCCCGCGAGCCGATGTCCGATGTGTAGCTGTTGACTTGGATGGGATAGGGGAGAGTGTTTGGGGACAGCATGAACAAAGGAAGACGATAGCCCTGTCTTGATTGACCAATTTTAGGGTCCCAGTCTTCCAACCCCCGCCTTCTTCCCGATGCCCCTCCAGTAGAGAGAGAGAAGGGCAAACCCCCTATCCTTCCGCTGACGGGCTGTTTGCGAAATCCTAGAATTTTTCTGTGTGTGTGTGTGTGGGGGGGGGGGGGTCCGGAGCCTCTATGATCTTTTGCGTCTAGGTTCTCTATTATGGATAGAGTCGGGGCTTTTCTGTACTGCATTTCCGACCTTGGAGTGGAGGGGTGGCCTTTCCTCTTCTTTCTTAGAATGAGTATTGAGGCCTGTCTCCTGTAAGTCTGAGAGGTCCTAGTCTGATGGGGGGGGGGGGAGGCTTTGGGAGCCTCGAGGTAGGGACAGCTACTCACTCACCTCGATGGCCTCTGTTAAGCATCAGTTGGTTTTTGCTTGTGATAGCTGAATCCACCAATTGTCCGGGGGTGGGGTGGGGTTGGGGGGGAATCAGCGTGTGGGAGTTAAGAAGGGGGGCCCTCTTCAATGGAAGCATAAATTTCTCTGCGAGGAGGGGGTCACTAGGGGTCCCCTAGGGATGGTGTCTCTCCTGCGTGACTCAATGTTGGGCCCAAGACGTTGAAAGGCAGGTAGCTTGATGCTATAGGGCTCTGCTTGCGAGCTTTCCAATAGAGCCTGGAGGTCGCAATCTTTCCTAGGGTTGCAGCTCGGGTTAAAAAATCTCCCTTACTGAAGCCAATAACCGTTCCAGCCATAGTTTCACCGCGAGCAGACAGAGCCCAGGCACCTGAACGAGGTCCCTGGATTATTCCTCTGCCGGAAAGTATGGACGTTTTCTTCTTAAAGGTAGTGAATCCACGTCCGCTTTCGATAAGCTCTGGTAACCCTCGACCGGGCATCGAGCTTTTTTTGAGGTTTGTCCCTGATGGGGTGTAGAAGAGCGTTTTTGATTTTCCACTGGAGCAGAGAGCCAACGGCCCTTTCTCTCGGTTGTCCTTTTTGATGAGGGCGTCGGAGGCCTGGCTCATAGCTCTTACCCGTCTGTGTACTCCATGGGAGTTGGATTGGAGGTGGTTTTGCTGTCTGAGAAATTGAGCCCGTCTTGAAGATTCGCGACTCGAACGTGGCTTTCTCTTCTTGTGGAGGGTCCAGTTGATTCGACTCTCCTAACATTAGCGAGGATCTCTGAGAAAGAGGTTTTAACAACCATCGGGGATTCCGACTGGGAATACTGCGAGGTTTGGTTAACTTGCCCCTCTCATCCACGGTGATGTGACCGTCGTCCCGTCGTCGTATGCTGGATCCTGTCCTGGTCAGCGAGAAACACACGTGCTCTGCATCCTCGTCACTGATCGGTTTCTCGGGGTTGTTCCGATCAGCTGGAACACCGTTCTAGAGGGGGCTCCTTGTGTGTGTTGAATCCTTTTCGAACTTCCGAGTTCAACAGGAACTTTTCTTGAGTTGCCCGGATGAATTCACGTTGTCTTTCATCCCTTCTCTGTTCTTTCCACTGTGTGAAAGAGGGACATAGATAGTGGGGGAAGTTTCCTGTAAATGCCCGCTTGGAGAGTCGCGATTGGGTTCAGATGGCTCCGGGGGACCCTAAGGGAGAGGCTCTCTCTTCAGATCGAAGGCTGATTTTACCACGCAAGTAACGCAGGACGTAGACTTACACTCTGTCCTCGTGATCAAATGGCCAAGGAAAGGTCTCCAGTTGATCACCCGGGTCTCTTTCTATGAAGGGTTTTATGCGTACTGCGGGATTCCTGAAGTAAGAAGAAGAGGCTGAGGGGCTCTTTTTCTTCGAACCCGTTTCTTTGTCCCGTTTCGGAGTCGAGCCTTCCAGGAAGGGTTGAGGGGAAGCCGCGAAGCAACCGCACCCGGGAAAAGCCACACGTATAGGAGCGGTAGCTACAGGTGGCCTCGAGGCGCATGGCCGTCTAAGCTAACCGCCCTGGTTGAAGGAATTAGAAGACAACTTGGCCTGAGATTGACTCGAGGTGGACGTTGTACAACCTCCCTGTCTACTTCGCTTTGGAGGAGGGAGAGAATTGCTCGTCTCCTCTGAAGTCGTAGTCAGCCTTCACTCTGTTTTTTGGGTGGTGAAGGTGGAAGCCATTTTTCTGTGCTTGTGCAACCTTTTTCCCTTGCATGCGCTTTCTTGTGAACATGAAAGTACACTGACCACTGACATATCCATCCCATTGAGTCTGTACGTCTCACACGGGGATGAAAGGTAAACACATTAGACCCCTAAAATTGATATACCAAATATGTGGGTCCGCTTGTGCTGGAGGGAGAGGAGTGAGAGCAGGGAATATCTCCCTGCGGGCGAAGGCACACAACCTATCCTTGACACAACAACAACAACATCGAGAACCACTTCACCCCCCATACTTACAGTGAAGGGTAGGATACCCGGTGGCGGTTAGGGGAATAATACTGGAAAGGAAGAGGGCACTCAAGAAATTCCAGGGCATAGGATGTCGTAGACAAACACCAATGAAATGTAAGGGCGACGAACTCCTTAGCGTCCTGGAACTCAGCTGGCGACGATCAAAGTGGGTTGGCCTGATTTCTCGTCGCCACACAAATGGAAATTACTGAACCAGTGATTAAGCTAACGGTTCACTATCGTTTAACAAAAAGAGATTTTGACTTCACTATCGTCCCAATAAGGGATCAAGATATATAAAACAAAATTGGAGCAGGTAATTGTTGAGAGATGTTGACTCGTTGACTACCTCGAAGAGAATGGAGTATAAGTGTGGCGAGACTTGTGGTGGAGGGAAGGGGCCCCCTTCCCCCACTAGGCGCCCCCTTACGGAGGATAAGCATTTCCCAGACCAACGGAGTGAGGATTTTAAAAAACACACCAGTATTTAGCGGTAGGGGATATTGCGCTACGCGAAGTTATCCTATTGTAAAGCATAACGAAGAGTTTGTATTTTTCGGAACAAACACTAGTTTTTAAAGAGAACATACGCCTTGCAATAGGTTAAAGGATAAACAAGAAGGAATTTCAGTTACATTTCAAAAATAGATTCGAAGCTCTACCAAGAACTAGCGAGGACCACCGTCGAAGATATCAATTCGAATTTATTGTATATCATTAGGGAATAGGTAGAGAAAGTGGGAATGCACGAAAAAGTATTAAAGAAAACAGATAACCCCAAAGCTACAAATGACCAAGTTAAAACTGAAGGATCCATGCAGATTAGAAAGCAGGAGAGACAAAATAGGAAGAGTACACAACTAAACAGAGATTTCACCATACAAGGCAGAGATTAGAGAAATAGAGGAAATTATTCGGAAAGGTAAAAGTAGTAAAGGGACCGAGCGCAGACATGCTTCATAGAAAGACAACTAAATGATATGTTTGAAAGAGCAGGCAATGGAGAAATCACTTAAATGCAGAGACAGAATGGTAAAAGGAGTAGAACCCTTATCCATAGCTTTACCCGTCCAAGAACCATAGTTGAGTCATTAAATTCATCTGAAGACGTTAGTAGTTGTACCAGAGATTACAAAGGATGAGGTAGACTATTTGTTCTCAAGAATATGAAACGAGGAAAAGGACCTGGGCGGAGATGGTAAATCGATAGAACTGTTTTGCAAGAGACTCAGGGAAAGAAGTTCATAGTAAATTAGCTCGGTTTGTTCACCATTGATGCTTACGTCCAGAAAGCGTTCCTGAATCGTCGATACAATGCTATAGTGATTTTGCTTCATCAAAAATAAGGAGACCAGAAGGACCTTAGTAACTATCGACCAAATTATCTTGCAATCAAAATGTATAAAAAGTATTCCCGCACATCCTTACAAATAGACTTAGTCAAGGTTTTAGCGATGGAAACCAACCCGAGAGAACAGGTAAGGCTTTTAGGCAGCTTGCTTGGCAAACTTTTTCAGAAGGTTGGGTTGAGGGAAGAGAAAGTTTTGAAGATTAATAGGCGAATATGTGAACCACCTACCGATTTGCGGATGATATTATTCTTATTTTCAGAAAGAGCAGAAGACTTGGCAAGATTATGCTGGAGTGATCTGAACACAGAAGTCTCAAAGGTTTAAAATTCCAATCAAAGATAAAACCCAAAGTAAATGTTCAACACCGGAAAAGACCAAAGTAAATAGATTATAATCGATGGTGAAGAGTCTATGTAGGAGTTTGAGTATCGATTAATTTTACGACCAGATGGTGAAAGTGACCAAAAGATCATGATAATGAAATAAAAAGACGACATTACCAATTGGTTGGAAAGTGTTTGGCAAGTCTAATAAAACCTATGAGAAAGCTCTCATCTCTTCATGTGTGAGACTATGAAACTTGACGAAGACGATGGAAACAAAGCTGAGGACTGCACAGAGGAGGATGGAAATATCAGTGATAGGAATAACGCCGAAGGACCGAAATAGAGCAGACTAGAGTGGAAAATATTGTGGAGGCAATAAAAGAGAGGAAGTGGAATTGGGCAGGTAAGTTAAGTGCGAATGACTGATGAGTGCGATGGAGAGCAGCGTATAGTACTGAGTGGACGACCGCGAAATGATAAGACGTGGAAAGACCCATACTATGCGATGGAGAGACGAGATTGAGAAGTTTGCAGGAGTGACGTGGCAAAGGTTGGCGCGGTCGTGTGAATCATGAGATGCTATAAAGGAGGCCTTTGTTCAGTAGTGGACTGACTCAGGATGGGTGATTTGATTGATTGAACCGACTATAAAGCGCTTCGTTCGTATTTTTCCCCCCTTCGTTTATACTCCGGCTGCGAGAATAATATTATGCAAAAGACTCCTATCCTGTTTTTGTTTTGTTTCTTTCATTTATACTCTGCACCCCCCTCCCTTCTACCGTCATCTTTTTTTCTTGTTCGTCTTATAGTGTTGTGCATTTTCTCTCTTTCTTGAACATCTGTTTTTGCTTCACCGAATAAGAATTTTTCCCTGTCTGATAGTTCCCTTATTAGTCACTATCTAGCTTTAACTCGTTTTACTTCATTATTCTTCCGTACCAAGGCAATGTTTATTTACATCTGACGATCATAGACTAGCCAAGCCATTGAGTTTCACTCCATTCAGCTATTTGAAGAGCTTGTATTTGTGGCTAAACTAGTGTAGCCCTATCCTTGAATTCGTAAGTGAAAATCATATAGTGGTAAAATTAGCTTATTGCATGCGTTATGTGTTTACGTTTGGCAATTACTTACACTTCAATTCCCGTTTGGTAGTGTATTTGGCAGTCTGAAGAGGGTTTGGTGGGGGGGGGTAAATGTGTGGGTATCTATCACAAGATCCATGTTTACCAGCCTGGCAAACCACGCAGTTACGCGTATATAGAACGGTTAGCTGTTTATTAATTCTGAATAATCTTAACCCCAGATATAAATACTAGGCCAAACTAATAGTGGTATCAATAGCGATTGAACTCGGAAGTTCGAAAGGATTCAATTCAACACCCAACAAGAGCCCCCCCTATGAACGTGTTCCAGCTGATCGGAACACCACCCGAACCGATCAGTGAAAAGAGGATGAGAGACCCGGTGTATCTCAGCTGACCGGACAGACTCCAGCTACGACGACGACGACGTCCACATCACCGTGGATGAGAGGGCACTTTTTTTTTTAATAAAAAAACACCAACCTCGGCAGTATTCCCAGTTCTGGAATCCCCTATGGGTTGTTAAACCCTCCTTCTCAGAGATCCTCGCTAAAGTTAGGAGAGAGCGAATCAACTGGACCCTACCACAAGAAGAGAAAGTCCACGTTCGAGTCGGAAATCTTCAAGACGGGCAATTTCTCAGACCAGCAAAACCACCTCCAAATTCCACATCTCCCATGGAAGTACAACAGACCGTAAGAGCCATGAGCCCAGGCCTCCGACGCCCTCACAAAAAGGCGACAACCGAGAAAGCCCGTAGGCTCTCTGCTCCAAGTGGAAAATCAAAAACGCCTTCTACCCCCCATCAGGGACAAACCCTCAGAAAAAGGTCCCACGATCCCCGTGAGGTAACCCAGAGCTTATCGAAGCGGACGTGGATCTCACTACCTTAGAAGAAACGTCATACTTTCCGGCATGAGAAATTCCAGGGACCCGTCGTTCAGTTGCCTGGCTCTGTCCCTCTCGCGGTGAACTCCTGGCTGGAACGCGTCTATGGCTTCAGTAAGGGAGTTTTTAACCCGAGCTGCAACCCTAAGGAAGATTGCGGACCTCTTCCAGCGCTCTATTGGAAAGCGCGAGCAGTAGCCCTATAAGCATCAAGCTACCTGCCTTTCAACGTCCTTGGGCCAACATTGAGTCACGCAGGAGAGACACCATCCTAGGGGACCCCAGTGACCCCCTCCTCAAAGAAATTTATGCTCCATTTGAACAGGGCCCCCCTTCTAACCCACACGCTGATATTCCCCCCCCCCCCCAACCCCCCACCCCACCCCACCCTAATACTTCTACTCTGTTCTTATTTGACTTATATAATCCCTGAGATCCACACTATCATTCCTTTAATTTTAACTGACATTTTGAGTGGACTGGAATTATTATCAGTCTACATTGATGCCTCCTTTCAAACACACTTCAACCTTATTAATTGACATGGGATGTAACAATGTCGACCTATTGTAACGCCACAATCCCTGCAATTATCAAGGCTTCAGTCGTTGATAAACTTTAGAGTAATTTCTGGGATTATCCTGAACTTCTGAGTTGAGGCTTCACAAGTATTGCTTTGCTTTAAGTTGGTCTGGAAGACCGCTCGGCCTCGTTTACTAAGATAAAAATGTTAATCTAAGGAATTTCATTGTTTCCTCTCATTGGTCTTAAGTCTGGATTATATAAAAATGGGATTAACTGTGACTTCACTAAAATTCCTAAGTCCGCAGGACAAATTACCATGTTTTCTTTCTTTCTCATAGTTGCAAATCACTATCAATCCATCTCCTGAAAAAACAGACTCTTCTACCACTATCACTGGAATGTAACAAATGTTCATTTGTAATTTATACAGACAACATCTAGGCCTCAACTTTACCTAATGTTGTTAACTGATCTTCCTGTTACACCTTGCAATGATTAACGGATTGGTTCCAACATTTTCACTCCCGGGTTCAAACTGGTTTAAAAACTATTACTAGTAATTACATTAACTACAGGACCCCTGTTATCAATAAATATTTGAATAGGCATATTGAACACTTTTTACCCGCAATGAGAGGTCCCTACAGAAGTTTTAGCGAACACTAATTATCAGTTTTGTCAGTTTTTCTTTTCACCTCTCTTCTTGCATTACCCATATTTAACACAATACCGCCATAAGTCTCGGTATATATATGGGGAGTTCTGAAATTGTTTTGTTCTGTTCCTGGGGTTTTTCCTCTTAGCCCGGGGGGTTAACCCGAACATGTTTTGCATTCATGACAGTCCTAATGACCTATCTTAATTATGATAAATACAGAATGGAGGGATCCTCCACATAAATACTTTGTGGCCCTCGTATTTACAATTTCTCGCAAATAACTTCCATAAAAACTTTTCTGTGCCTTTGTGTCCCCAGGTATTACCATTATAACATAGGATTCTAGCATCCCTGGATTGAACTTCTACGCATGCACGCCATATGTCCGACTTCTGTTGTTCTTAAGCAGGCATTACATATGGGTTTATTGTTCTTTGTCTCACTGAAACCTCTGAAGATAATCTACTTCTCCTAAATTTATATGTGATTAAAGATCTTTTTGCCCAGCCTTTTTACTGCTGTTCAGTCATCAGAAGTTTTTTGCTTAACAATCCAACAATGTGACCAATTTGAGTACTTGAGAAAATACTCATTTTGTCACTTGAGTCCTTCTAATCCAGTCTGAAATAGTTTTCAAGATAGAATTCAAGTCCTTTGACCACGCTATCTAATCTAGCAAAGTACTCTGTGTCAGTTTTACTTGTCCTAACTTCTTTTTAAATCATCCATAACTAATGACTATTATTACAAGGATCCAGGGCACATTTGGACATAAAATGTTTAATGAAGGCTTTCTCTATAATCTTCATAATTGGATTAATCCTCCTCCATTTGCTGGAAGTTAATGACAAACCTAGCCCTCCCATGCTCAGGATTCAATATTTCCTTGAGTACCCACCTCAATCTTTTCTTATTTTTCATTTGTTATAGTTCTTACATACTATCAAAGTATCTATTAAATTAAGATATTTGTTGACACCATAGGTATTAGATATCCCCAGTAAATTTTCGGGATATTTGTGTTGGAGGTATGGACACATCCGGACTCGGATCGCGGGCGGGCCCAAGCGGAGGAAATCTTCCGCTCTGCTTGCAGAAAGGAGCTCTAGAGAAAGTCTCGACTCCGGATCCCAGGGTTCTACTCAAGGCTTATTCCCCTCGTCGAAAAGGCAACAGGGAGGGGGGGAGACCACTCATCAATCTGTCTCCTCTTAACAAGTTTCCTTTCCCTAACGGAGTTCCGATTGGGCACCCCAGAGTCCGTAAGGGCGACTCATCAGGGAAGGGACGACTTCATGGTGTCACTGGACCTCCAAGATGCATATTACCAAATACCAGTCAATCCCCTCATCCAGAAAATTCCTTAGAATCGTCCACAAGGGCCAACACCTCCCAGTTCACCGTGCCTAGCGTGCTTCGGACTTTCCACAACAACCGCTAAGCAATCTTCACCAGAGTGTTCAAACTCGTTTCGCGGTGGTCCCACTACAAAGGAATTCGCCTATTACCGTTACCTGGAACCGATTGGACTTTATCCTGCAACAATTCTCTTCCGCGCCAGCTATGCCAAGAAAACCGAAAAATGGTCCGAAAACTTTCGTCCGCAAATTGGGCATCCATAGTCAACCAGACACGAAGTCAGATTTCATTCCCAGACAGAGAGTCACATACCTGGGTATGGTCCTGGACTCTTCCCTAATGGAAAGTCCTTCCCAGTAGAGAGAAGAGAAATCAGAATCTCACTTCTCTTGTTGTACAAGCACTATCGACCACCCGGGTTTCCTGACGGCGAAAACAGTGCCAAGTCCCTCCTGGGCCATGTGGCCTCCGTAGAGAGATTAATCTCCCAGGAGACAGACAAAAGAATGCGTCCGCTACAAGTAAGCTCCTCAAGTCTCAGTGGGGCCCCCGCAAGGGGGAAAAAAAACCGCCGACAACGCTCCCCCCTTACCGGAGAAGTCAAGGATTCTCTTTCTCTGGTGATAGAACACGTGCAACCTGCTCGTGGGGATGCCCCTTCAGCCCATCTCCCCCCGAAGTCATCCTATTCTCCGATGCCTCCAAGGAGGGCTGGGGACGCACACCATCAAACGACAATCACGTCCAGCGGTTCCCCTGGTCCACCGTCGACGCGGACAGCCCATAGATCAACTGGCTAGAGTTGAAAGCAGTACTGCTCGGCTCTTTCCGTCACTTCCAAGCGCAATATCTCGGGGAAAGTAGTGGGCATCATGTCGGACAATTCCTCGGTAGTAGTACTACTTGAACAAAGCAAGGAGGTGGCATCAGATCTCACAGGACCTATACCCTCCTGACTATGGAACATCCTCAAGTTTAGCAGAGTATCTCCAAGTGTCACTCAGAGCTTCCTCGCTACACATCCCACGGAAGAAGAATGTCTGGGCGGACCACCTCAGCAGAAGGAGTCATGTAATCTAGCTATCGGAATGGTCCCCAACCATCAGGAAGTAGCACGAACTTCATCCTTCAATCACAATGAGGCTCCCCTCTGGTGGACCTTAACGCCACCCGATGGAATCACCAGCTCCTCATATACGAGGAGGTGATCAAAAAGTAATGACAGTGATACACATATATTTTCACAAGTACAGAAGTAAATCCAAATCGTGGCCTACTTTCCCTCAAAGAACTTCCCCTCCTGCCACTAATGCAACGTTCCAATCCTCCTTTCGCCACTTCATGCGAAGCACTCACGGTACTCAGAAGCCGATATATCCTCGTGAGCTCTGAATTGACTGCTCGCGCCAATTCTTGGATGCGATGAAACAGCTTCCCTGCGATCGCAACCCTTGATCTTATGGCAACAACCAAAAATCACAGGGAGCAAGCGTCAGGAGAGTAGGGTGGGTGGGGGGAGAAGTGTGATCCCCCTGCTGCTCCAGGAACTGCACAGTGAGGCGAGCTTTGTGGGGGGCAGCATTGTCCATGGTGCAGCAAAAGGCGCGATCGGACGACGGGTTGGTGCAGTCTTGGCCTGATATTCCAGGACTCGAGCTGTGATAGTACACTGTGTGAGGCATTAACAGACCACACACCATTGGTCCTTGTGAATTGAAGATTGGTGAAAAGGCGCGTTCCTGCTGCGTAAATACCTTCCTTCAGAATCTGAGGTCGAGGTCTTTCTTCATCACTCAACCACAGCCATGTTTAACTGCCTTGTCTCTGGTGGTGAAGAAAGAAATCCAAACACACATCTCCGGTAGCTACATCTGACAACCGTTTTCGGACCATTTGGCCTCGAATTCAGCCAGCCATAGACGACAAAACCGCACCCGTATCCGCTCTTGCTGCTCTTCCGTAAGCAAATGAGGTATCCATCGAGCACGACTTCTTCCTCAGCCCATAAGTGTTCATTACGCACGATGTCATGTGCGCTCCCATAACTGACACCGAGCTCCAAGGATAAGAAATCGAAGAGTAACAGTTGGATCTTCCGTCAATGATGGCCCCGCCGCACGGTACCGTCCGTTGGCTCTCGGTCCACGGATGTCCGAGGGCGAGCCAAGGACGATGAATCATCTTCTACGCTGCAATTTCCCGCGCTGCGAAAGCTCGAATCCAGCGTGGAACACAGTTTTCCAGTGAAGGAGTAGACCTCGGAAAAAACTTGCCAACAATTCCTCTCTGAACTCCGTTGCCTTTTTCCCTCAGTTTCCACCTTGTGAAGGTGTAGTAACATGCAGCCTTCATTCGAAAAATCCATGTTTCCGGTTAGCAGCGAAGGCAAACCAACAATGACGCAATCTCGCAAACAGCGCAACGATAAAATGTAAGCTAGACAAACAGCGACAAGCTAAAACATGTAACAACAGGCAACACTTGCTGCCCTTTGTACCCCGCCCCCCCCCACCCAACACTTCAAGTCTCTCAGCTACGAGTCCGACTGTCATTACTATTCCTGATCACCAACCCTAGTATTTCAGCCCTACTCCCGGATCCTCTGGCAGCAGGAGAGGACGCTCTTTCTGCTAAATTGGTACAAACCAAGAACACCTACTCTTTCCCACCGTTTCCCCTTGCTACAGAAGGTACTCCAGAAAGTAAGAAACGCAATCCAACCTTCGGATGAACTTTTGATCGCTCCTGGGTGGCTAGAAGCCTCAATGGTTTTCCAGACGCCCTCGATCTAGCGGTAGACAGAGCAGCTGGCCCTTCAAGGAAGACCAGACCTTCTTCATCAACCCATCAACGGGGCTTGGCATCAAGAACCCTTCAGCCCCTCAATCTTTCAACGCGTTCGAAGACTATGGTCCGGATCCTCCAAAAGAAGGGTTTTCCCAGAGAGGTGGCGGAGGACATGTCCGCTCCTATCTCGCCTCTTCCTCAGCTAACCTTTATCAATGTGAAATGGAATGCCCTTGCAGAAATGGTGCCACACCAGGATAAAAAGTCCCCGCAGATCAAGCCACCATACCTGAGATCGCCTCCTTCTTCCACTTCTCTCAGGAAGTCCAAGATCACCCTCTCGGGAGTGCAAGGCTATAGGGCAGCGCTAAATCTGATGTTTTCTCTGAAGGGAATGGACTAAGCTCTTTCACCAGAAACTTCCATCCTCTTCAGGCACTCCCGCCCCAGGGAAAATCAGGTTCTCCTCCGTGGGAGCTGGCATTAGTCCTGAACTCTCTGCGGGGTCCCCCTTACGAACCCCCTCCGAGATGCACAGCTTAATATCCTTAAGGACCTCCTCCTTGAAGACAGTAAATTACTGCTAGCCCTACAGCATCTTCCAAGAGAGTAGGGGATTTACACGCCATCGTCTTTATAGAGTCGACACCATTCAAAAGGATGGAAAGAGGTCTCCCTTCATTTTCAATGCCTCAATTCATTGTCAAAAACCAAGATCCTGCCAAATCCGAACCCTAGATTCTAGTCCTTTAGTGTTCCTTCCTTGAACGAATGTGATAGGGGGAGAACAAACTAAAACCGTACTATGCCCTGTACGAGCCATCCGGACCTACCTCAAGAGAACTGAACATCCTTAATACCAGAATTAAAGTGGTTGTTTCGTCTCTACTAAAGGTAAAGCGAAGACCATCACATAAAAATTCATTTTCTAACTGGATCAAGGAGGTCATCCGCAGAGCCAGTACGAAATGAATCACACAACCAGCTTGCCCTAAAGCAAAAGCCCATGACCTGAGGGCAAGTGGGTACCTCCCTAAGTCTTCATAAAGAAATCTGTCAGTCAACCCAGTTTCTTCAAGCAGATATATGGCAAGAGCCAGAATACGCTCACTTCCTTTTACCTCAAAGAAGTTACATGTGTGAATCTATAGGGAACTTCTCTTTGGGCCCCCATAGTGGCCGCCCAAGAAGTTCCTGAAATGATATACCCCTCCCCAATAGCACACAGCCAAACCCGGACAACTCATCCAGGTTCTGCCTCGGCAAACGCGGTGGATAACTTTCCAAAGTCCTTCTCATACTCCTTCCTATCTTCCTCTACCTCACCCGAGGGCTCTCAAGCATTTCCAAGGGAATCAATTCAAGCCCTTCAGTGGTACAAAAGTGAGTAAAACCTGTTCTGTCTCCACTCCTAGGAGAACAGAAATGGGTGCACTTCAAAGTTTATGGAAATGTATAGGGGTCTGGTCAAGCGTAAGTCTTAGCACAAAATCTAAAATTTCCTTACGGAGGTTTTCCAGGCAAGATTAACAACTCTCCTTCACTCCTAAGTCCGAGTCATCCTAATATTGTTAGGAGTCTCTACCGAAGAGTTTTGTATTCCTTCGTAACAAATGTCATTTTCGCAGAAAAATTATTACTTTTCCCTAATACAAACCTTAGGTACTCCTTACCATCTAATGGCCCTCCACAACCACCCCTCTAAAAGTTCCTTCTCCCTTGCCTGACAAACCTTGTGATTTCATTTCATACCTGGCTCAGAGAAATGGAGTATAGTGTGCGAGACTTGTGGTGGAGGGGAAGGGCCCCCTCTAGCTGATGGCTAAAGCGTTGCACCTACGGGACCACGGAGTGAGGATTTTAAAAACACAGTGTTTTAGTGGTAAGGAATATTGCTCTACCACGAAGTAACCTATTTGTAACGGAGTATCTCAGGTTTGTATCAGCCCGCTTCATTAAATCGAGCAATCCCCCTTCCTCCATCCCCCAATCAGAGCAGAAAAGGAAAAAGAAAGGGAGAAATTTCTTTGGGCTGCAATCAAAATTTATTTTTTACACAAAACCCCATCACCCTCATATCGCCTGACACCAAAATCTATATACAACCATTCTCCATTCACACCTATCTTCTGTCTTCCCTCAATAGACATTTCCCGCTATTCTCAATGCCCCTTTTACTTCATTAAACAGCTCTCATCCGAGGGCACCCCCCTCACATTCCACCTCCTTTCACACCCTGCCTTCCCACACCTCTTTCACTAATCTTTTCTTTACTCATTATTTCCATGGGTCCAAACCATGCCCCAATACTCATTCATCAACCCTATCTCCCAACTCCCTTTCCACCCACCCCTTTCTCCCTATCCACCTTATGTCTCACTCTATCCAGCATAGTAACCCTTATTACATACTGTCTCACACACATTCAAACTTCTCTCTTCCTCTCTTATGTTCCATGTTTTTGGCCCATACATTGCTTGTTTGGCAACAATCACTCCTTCCATACAATCTCTTAACATCCTTTCCCAAATGTGCCTAAATGTACGCCATTTTTTCAGTCCTGGTTCGTTCTTCCCGTGTGGTGTGGTCATTAAAACATATGGCCCGTAAAATCAAAGTGAATCTTGATTCACTAAGCCCAGCACGGTACAACAGTGACACAGATGCAGAGGATCAAACATTTCCTTTGATGTTTTGTTTATTATCTTGTTTGGCTCCACTCTCTACAAGCGAATGCCAATAAGGGCCAAATATTTCATCTGAGCATGTGTGCCCACGTGGATCCCTTTGCTTGATTAGCAATATTTTTTTGATGCCAAAAATATCGATTCTCTGGTTGTAGCAGAGGTTTACCACATTTGGCGCCATATCTTCTGTGACAAACAGAAAAAAATCACCAACTGCTTCTGATCCAAGGCTGAGGGCGAGATGCAGGGACTGAACGCCATCATTCCAGGAAGTGCAAGATACGAGAGAAGGGAAGTGGGTAGAAGGCTCTTTATTAGTATGTAAATATTTTTTTCAACAATATTTTCTTTGCTCATGTTATTCCTTAACAGTAGGTCTTTGTGGGAAAACTCGATTGATTTGTTCCCTTTTCCAAATAGAATTTGATATATTAGTAAAATTATAAACACCGAAATTGAAATCAATCTTTTATAAACATTTATTAAGCCAACAAGAACGATTTCAAGGGGGGAATTGAAAAGATATTTATCACATTATTTCACTAGTTGTAAAATAGTGTGCACCGCACGCCAGGCGCACAGATTAGAAGCGAACAGTGTTCTTCCATACAAATCACACTGGAATAGATTCCTCACCAACGTGCAGTCACCATGATGACATTTGAAAGACCTGAGTGAGTCCTCACGTGCTTTATGAGACTCCTTTTTGTGAGAAAGCTGCATCGCACAGGTTTTTGGCGTGAAAATTAGTGTCCTCCACCACATAGTGGTCCATAAGGTACGGAGGCACCCGTCCTCCAATGGCTAGGACCCTTGGAAAGAGTGGAAAAAAAAAAGTGGACACAGATGGACGTCACAGAGGTCATGGGATACTACTAGGAAAAATTCTTATAATGAATCTAATATCAATATTAAAACAATAATTAGAAGGATAGATCGCCAGCTGTTGAATAAGTAGAAATAAAGGGGAGTGGGGTTGGAAGGAATAAAGCTAACAATCCTCTAAGGCTGGTTTGATTGAGATACTACAGAACCGAAACAGCAACAAGGTTTATCACTGGACAATGTCAATCTGCTGTTCCACCGCGATTCCAGAAACAACAACTGCCATGACCATACAGTCTTCTGCTGGCTTGGTTTACTGCCACAACTAAGTGGGCCTCCTGCTGGAACTGGAGTACACTGCAAGTGCTGAGCAACACAGCCTACAACTATCTGTGGACTTCCTTCACTGCATGGCTGCTACATATTACACGAGGTTCAGTCAAAGATAACCTAATTGCTAACACTTGCACAACGGCTTTCAAAACTTCATCAAACAACTACAACTGGAAATGAACAACTGGAACACCTACAAATTAGACTGCAACTGGGGCAACTAAACTAACAAACTGTGGCGCCAAATAGAAGTACACAGGCCCAAACTGTAACTAAAGAATGAAACCCAACTGGCTACAAGTAAAATCTATACGGCAACATGGTCAGAGCGACTGGATTTGAATAGATGAGGTGAAGAACGCCATCTACGCCTAAACAGTCGTCCACAAACATGGACTCAAAAATGATATCAGGTAACATGGCCTCTTGGGATCAAAACAGCTTGGGTATTCTACCAGAACAATCTAACATCATTTTTGTCCATAAAGCAGAGGACAGATTCCTTATAAATTGAACTTTACAGGAAGAAATTTTGTTCTCACTCATGAATGACCCTACCGGTAAAACCAATAGGGAATGGACCATGCAGGATTCTAAAGTGTGTAGGTAACAATTGATAATTGCCCTTTCTGCTGGCTTAATCCAAGACATCAGAAAAGGTGTGATCTTTTCATCATACAGGTCATACAGGCATAGCTTCTCTCCAATGTCCTTGTGACAGAAGTCTTATTTGAAAAACCATAATCAAAGAGGTCCACACTGGAAAGGTATCTCTTCTGTGTGAGTCTTCATATGCTGTGAGTATATAACTCTTTTATGAAAACGCAAAGCCGCACAGGTCACACAAACAAACCTCTCCCTGAGTGGGCTCCTCATATGGTTTTGCGAGATTAATCTTTCTTGAGAAAGCTGCAGTGCACACACAACACTGGAAAGGCATCTCTCCTGGTGTGGGTCCTCATATGTTTTGTGAGATCAACCTTTTGTGAAAAATGCAGAAATGTCACAGGTCACACTGGAAAGGCTTCTCTCCTGTGTGGGTCCTTCATTCGTTTTGTGAGAGGCACTCTTTTTTGAGAAAGCTATAAACACACAGAGGTCACTATGGAAAGGCTATCTCTCCGGTGTGGGTCATTGTATGATATTGAAAGATGATACCGTTCGTGAAAAAGATGCAATGCACAGATCACACTGGAAAGGCTTTTCTCCTGTGTGGGGTCCCTCATATGCCTTGTGAGTTCAACCGATTTGTCTGAAAAAGCAGAATTGCACAGGTCACACTGGAAAGGTTTCTCTCCTGTGTGGGTCCTCATATGCATTGTGAGAGCACCCTTTATTGAGAAAGCAGAATCACACAGGTCACACTGGAAAGGCTTCTCTCCTGTGTGGGTCCTCATATGCATTGTGAGATCATACTTTTGTGAGAAAGCAGAATCACACAGGTCACACTGGAAAGGCTTCTCTCCTGTGTGGGTCCTCTTATGACGTATGAGAAGCTGCTTTCGTGAAAAAGCAGAATCGCACTGGTCACACTGGAAATGCTTCTCTCCTGTGTGGCTCCTCATATGTGTTCTGAGAGCGACCTTTAGTGAGAAAGCAGAATAACACAGAGCACACTGGAAAGGCTTCTCTCCTGAGTGGGTCCTCATATGCTTTTTGAGATGTGGCTTTCGTGAAAAAGCAGAATCACACAGGTCACACTGGAAAGGCTTCTCTCCTGTGTGGGTCCTCATATGCAGTGTGAGATCATACTTTTGTGAGAAAGCAGAATCACACAGAGCACACTGGAAAGGCTTCTCTCCTGAGTGGGTCCTCATATGCGTTTTGAGATGTGGCTTTTGTGAAAAAGCAGAATCACACAGGTCACACTGGAAAGGCTTCTCTCCTGTGTGGGTCCTCATATGCATTGTGAGATCATACTTTCGTGAGAAAGCAGAATCACACAGGTCACACTGGAAAGGCTTCTCTCCTGTGTGGGTCCTCTTATGACGTATGAGATGTTGCTTTTGTGAAAAAGCAGAATCGCATTGGTCACATTGGAAATCCTTTTCTCCTGTGTGGGTCCTCATATGCCTTGTGAGATTACCCTTTTGTGAGAAAGCAGAATCACACAGGACACACTGGAAAGGCTTCTCTCCTGTGTGGGTCCTGATATGCTTTGTGAGATAATACTTTTGTGAGAAAGCAGAATCACACAGGTCACACTGGAAAGGCTTCTCTCCTGTGTGGGTCCTGATATGCTTTGTGAGATTACTCTTTTGTGAGAAAGCAGAATCACACAGGTCACACTGAAAAGGCTTCTCTCCTGTATGGGTCCTCTTATGACATATGAGATGTGGCTTTTGTGAAAAAGCAGAATCACACAGGTCACACTGGAAAGGCTTCTCTCCTGTGTGAGTCCTTGTTTTCTTTGTAAGATCACCTTTTTGTGAGAAACCAGAATTGTACAGGTCACACTGGAAAGGATTCTCTCCTGTGTGGGTCATCATGTGATCTTTGTGGAAACACTTTTGTGTGAAAGTTTTATTGCACAGGTCAACCTGGAATGGCTTCTCTCCAGTGTGGGTGATCATATGAAATTTGAGATGATTCTTTCATAAGAAAGCTGCATTGAACAGGTCACATTGAAAAGGCTACGGTGTGGGTTCTGATATACTGTGTGAGAGAACCCTTTTGTGAGAAAGTAGAACTGCACAGGTCACATTGGAAAGTCTTTCTCCTGTGAGGGTCCTCACATGATCTTTGAAGTGACTTTTGTACCATTTGAGATCATGCTTTTGTGAGAAAGCAGAATTGCAAAGATTACACTAGAAGCACTTCTCTACAGTGTGGATCATCAAGTCATATCTAAGATAATTCATGATATAGCTGTGTTGTAGATGTCACACCAGATCCTCTTCATCATGTCACACACATGGATTCTATGGATAGCTCTTCCAAAGGAATGGTGATAGTTACCCTCTTCCTGGAAAAAAGTAATATGTTTGACATCTCTTTGAAATTGTGTAATACACTATAATAGGATTGTGAATGTTGTGTACACAAACCATATGTACCTAAACAGACCCTTTGTACTTGCTATAACATAAAATAGATACAAATACTAACAGATGAGCTGTTATTATATATTGCATTCTACTTTTTTTTTTATCAGAAATGTACTGAAAACCATCCAGTAGCTATAAGCATACTCCACCAATAACAACTGGAATGACTCAAATTTTTCAACCTACAGAGGCATTATATACACAAAACCTGGTCATCTTCCAAGAAACCTGTGACTCCCTTACTAGTTGTTGACACTTGTGTCATAATGATGTCAAAAAATAAATAAACAGATAAAGAGAAATTAAATAAGTTCTCTTTGGGGAACCTTTATTTGATATATTATCTCAGTTTAGAAGGTGTCCCTGCCTATTAACCTTAATCAATTCTGAAGTTGGGTATTATATGAGTTTTTATACCATTTGAACATATCCCTCCTTGAAAACGACAGCCTAATTGCTGAGATCATTTGATCAAGGAATGTAGTTGACAGTGAGGATGATCACTGTCCCAGCCTGATGCTGAAGAACGTGCTACCAAATTTCACTATGCCCCTACATCTAACTGGTTTGTGACATACTATAACAAAAATAGAGGTAACTTTATATCCATGATGCTAAGTATCTAGAGAGATTGGAGTGTTCCCTAAAAATAACTTCAAAAAATATGGTAAAGATGATCTGAGGAAAGGATTTAACACCGGCCATGATGTTCCTCCATGTACCTTGTCCATCAGATGGAATTTACAAATCCATCAAACTGCACTGAACATTCAATTCCTGCAAACCACATATCTACAACCAAGACATACACAAATTCTCAGGAATATCAATTATGCCCTCACAATGACAAAAAGAAAGAAAATAGTAGCATGCTCATGTTCACATTTTATGGTTCATATCTCCCTGAGTGAATAAATATTGGTCCTTTTTCTCTCCCAATAAAAGCTCTCATCAACTGTCTTTTACAGTGTTACCAGTGTCATGAGTTTCACCATGGAAGGAAGAACTGTACAAATTGTCTACGATGTGGTCATTGTTCTGTCCGTGACTCACACCCTACTCCTAATTGTGAATCAGAACTACATTGTTTCCATAGCAGAGAAGCTCACTTAATACATTCTCAACAATGCAAGGAGTACTGTTTTCAACAAGACATTCTTCAGCTGACTAGACTTGGTAGTGCCAAGGAAGTTCTTCATTTTAGACAAATGGATGGTGCGGCAAAAACATATGCCTCCTCCCTCTGCTCCATCAAATACAGTTAGGGCACCTTCCTGCCTTTCTCAACCACCAATTGTCCCGCTCCCCCATCCCCCACTCCTATATGAATCCTGCTCCTGCTGTTACAGTCCAGAACAAGTTCTCTATTTTGTAAAATCACACTGTATCATCACCAAATCCCTCCACCTCATCTTGAGCAAAGCGTTCCATTGCATCTTCAACAAAACCCTCTTCTACATCATCAGCAAAACCCTCCACAGTACCCTCAGCAACATCACAGACTCTCAAAACAGAAGCCCATATCGCAGAAGTCCATGCTCACACAGATTCCCAATCAATAACCCATATTAAAGATAGTAAATCAATACACACATTTTCAGCAACAAAATCTGGTATGCAGCAATGTGTTACCTGAATTTTTTGCTAAACCCTCTGATATCCATCCCTACAAATCCTCTCTCCCCACTAGAGGACAGATTCCACCATGCCAGACTGCAGTGCTGCAACCATCCACCCCTTCTAATTTACCACATGAGGCTGGATGACAGCATTGCTAACAATTGTTTGGGGTGTAACACTTCAACCCATACTAGACAACACATTATGGAAGATTACACTGTACACAATCATGAACACCAACAACACAAAATACTCTCTATAAAAGATTTGTGGGAAAACCCTGTTCCAGACATAGTGTTCCTCAGGGAGATGGGATGGCTCAGAGAAACTGTCTATGGAACAACTACTGCCTATCATGATGTAAATAAGCTGTACTCAGCAAAGATAGGTCTCATGAAGAGGCACCAGCAGAAGAATATTCTTCTGCTTTTTCTGGCTTTACCAGAGGTGATAGAAGACTAGGTAAAATCATAGACACAGAAAGGGAGATGAGTTATGGGAATATTTCATGGAATTAAGATTACAGAGCTAAAGAAAGAGATCATGGACCTAAGGAGTGAATCATTGTAATGTACAAAGACATGAGCGAATAAAAAATAATTAATCAAAGTAAAAAGTGAAAAGGAAAGGAAAAACAAAGATACCACTAATAGTCAGGCCTTAAAAAAGAAGAGGTGAATGAACACATTAAGGAGGTGACCAAGAAGGTTGGAGGATATATAGGAGAGGACGACATGTGGGGAATCAGAAAGGAATGGAAAAAGGACCAGGAAAACCAAAAGATAGTTTTTAAAGGAATTTTCCAACAAGTGCAAGAGAATACAAATGCAACAGTTGTAAGTAGTCAAAGGGAAAGAAAATTGGGTTACAGATACAGTGGAAAAAAAAAGTACATAGTAGTATATGGTATAAAGGAAAAACATAACTTAGCTACTTGAGAGAAAAAGAGAAGGAAATAGCAAGAAACATTCTGAAAGAAGTGCAGAGCAGAGTAAGAAATAGAAAAGGAAATAAAAGTGCAGAGAATAGGGCAATACACATACTAGACAAAAATCGACCTCTAAAAATCAAACTAAGATCACAAATGGCAGCAGAGGTATTAGCAAGTAGGAAAGTTGTCAAATAGTGAAGTGGATAAAAAAATAAAAATAAAATAAAGATGAGGAAAATAAAATGACAAGACACTAAGAAATGAAGCTAAAGAAAACACGAGAAAAGAATGGAGGCAGAAAAGAAAGAGTTCAATTTGAGAGTATTATACATGAGGCTGAGAAAATAAATGGTATATTCAAGAAAAAGAAACCAAAAGAATAGAGAACAAGATAAAGAAGGAAAAAAATAAAAGTAACTTATATTATCTTTCCCAACGCTGATACCAATGCAGATTCCAATTCACTCTTAGTTGCCGATGCTGATAAAGATTCCTATTAACTCTTAGTTGCCAATTCTGATTCTACTTTATATAATTATGATATATCAGTTTTTAATATAAAGTAACTCAATTATGATTTTTACTTGCTTTATAATGTAGATTTATACATGCCAGTTGTTGAGCTAATGCATGATTGAATGGACTTAATGGAGTGCTTATTGATTGACCACTTTATGATTATATTATTTTCTATTGGTTGAAAAAGAGGTTTAAAAATGACCTACTTCAGAGATTTGACATAACTACTAACTTCAAGTTCCTTGAGTCTACAGATTTTATCACCTCTGTACAGTATAATATTTTCAAAATGTGTGTTATGACACTAGATGGCAGTGTAGGTTTACCACTACCACAGCATATTCTTAGCCACCTCATTCCCCACAGTTGTGATGCTATGTAAAAATAAAAGCAATGATTATTTGGTAGTGGTATCTCATGCACATATGCTGCATGGCCCTATACAACCTCCAGAACAATAATAGGTGAATTACTGAATTGTCATCAGCAAAATATTGCTGATGCAGAATCACTAAAAAAAGAAAAGAAAAAAAAAATCTCAATGACGATGACGATTCACCAAAAAAGTGTCGATTCTTGCCGGTACCAATGCTGTATATTTGGCAAACCCCTAGACTTATACTAACATAGTCTGATCTGGTGGAAGAAAAACCCGATATAATGGGAATTGTGGTGATTACATTAAGGGGTCCACTACCACCATATAGTGTTGGACAATGTTTATACAATCACTGGATAAAAAAATAGAGAGGAAAAACTGGGTGGAGTCATGCTTTGGACTAAGAAAATCTTAAATGTGATGAAGGTTACAGATGGAGAAAACAATGTGGAAATGATTATGATAAGAGTTGAAAATAAGACATAAAAAGTAGAAAGTTTGTAGTGATTTATGTGCCTCCAAAAATGCGTTCTTGAAAGGAGTGACTATTCCAAAATATTAGAAGATACAAAGTATTCATTAAATGAGATGCTGAAGGATGGAGGAAACACAGTACTTATGAGAGATTTTAACTGCAAAGATATAGGTTGGGAAGAGATGATAGTGAAAGATGGAGAGGGCCTTTGGGGAAATATATTACTTAACATGACTATAGAACAATGACATAATGGGTAAAAGAAAATACCAGATATAGAAATAATGAAGAACCATCGAGACTAAGTTAAATATCTACATCAGAGCCTGAAATTGTGGATAAGATTGAATAAGATACCAATTGGGAAGAGTAACCATATACTACTTGAGTTTGAACTAAAAGAGGAAATATCTATGGAGAGAAATGAGAAACACAGAAAAGGTAGACTGATGTATAAAAAACAAAACAAAAAAAAACATATTTTGGGAGACTTAGAAATTTCTTTCAAAAAGCGAGTTGGGAAACTTAGAAATTTCTTTCAAAAAGCGAGTTGGGAAAAATTCTACAATAAAGCAATAATGAGACAAGCAGAAGAGAAATGGATGATTATGATGAAAATCTATAATGAAGGAGTGGATAAATATGTACCAAAACAAAAACAGGAAAAGTGAGCATGTGGTCCCTCAGAAACTCAATATGATAATTTGCTTTCATTGTCACATTTGTGGAGAGAAAGAAGAATCCACCCCTGCCCTTTTTCAGTGAGCCGTCTGAGCTCAGTGAGGGAGGTGGTCCTGTATGCTGCTCCTCAGTGCCTATTTTTTTTTTTTTACTTTTCCAGGAACTTTGGTGCCCTTTAACTCGTCTTCCAGTGCTCAAGATGGGGTGTACCAAACTTACGAGTACTATGGAAGAGAAGAGCAGGGCCCTTGCTCTGTTAGAGCAGGGAATCTGAAGGTGTCGACAAGAAAGTCGCCGCCGCCTTCCCTCCCAGTACTGTTCCACCAAGAAAGACGGGCTCTGGGGCACCAAGGAAGACTTCTACACGCACTGACAAGGTCCTATGATGAGAAGTGCAATCAGACCCATCTATTACAGCCGTTGGACTAAAGAAAAAGCATCCGGAACTACTCAAAAAGTCTCTGCCAAGAAGCTGCTGCTCACGGAGCCTGTGAAGAAGAAAAGACTAGCATTCTGCAAGAAATACAAGGAGTGGACACCACAGCTGTGGCTGAACGTCATGTTCACTGAGGAAAGCACCTTCAGGCTGGTTAGGGGAGACTCCAAGATTGTCCGTCGACCAAGTGATGTATCAAAATACGACCCGTGGTACATGGCCAAGACAGTAAAACATCCAGACAGTGTGATGGTGTATTTACCTAGTTGTATACCTGGAACAAATTAGACGAAGAAACAGCGTGTGCAAATACTATTCAATATTTTAAGAAACAACTTGATGCTGAAAGATACAAAGATGGGTCACCACGAGCATAGCTCCCTTCCCATATTATACAACTGCGTAAGTACACACGACAGTCAAAATGACAGCGAAGATTGGACTAAGAAAAAAAAGTGGATCTCAATGATGAGGGAGTACCTGTGTTGTATTAGTAGGGAAGGGGAAAGCTCATGGTGTAGTGGGAAGGTGAAGAAAAAGGAGAAGGGGAGGGATTACTGAGGAAAATGGAAGGAAATGAGGAAGGGGACGAACGGGCCCCAGAAGTCAGAAGGAATGTCAACAAAAGTTGTGCAGACGATAGAAGTGAAAGCAAAGAGATTAGTAAATATGTAAAAATTAGAAATATAGATAAGAGCAGCATAATGGAAGGTGAAGATAATTATTTCCATGGATTTAATGAGGGAGATGACCTCTCTCGATTAGCAAGTCCAGAGGAAAAACTAGAGAAAATGAAAGAACAATGGGAGGTTAGGTTCAGTCAACTTACACGGATTACACAAGTTGATAAATTGGAAGAACTAAAGGACAACCAAAACCTAAATAAACAGAAGAATTAAAAAGACACTTAAACAAGTAAAGGATGAGAATGAGGAATTCAAGAAAAATAATAAAGAGAATAAAGTACATAGCAAAAGAGGTAGGTTGGAGAAAAGTCCAACAGAACAACAAAATTGAATTTAGAGCTATAGTTAAACAACAGATGAAAGAACAAAATAAGGACACACTTATTAAAGCAATGAGGTAGGAGATATAGCAAGAGACTTAGGAGATAAAAAGAAAAATATAAAAATATTAGGGATAGAAAGTGAGGAAATCCATAGCAGAGAATAAAAGGGAAGGAAAAAAAACAGCAAGTAGCAGAAAATTAAAAGTGTCTTACACAAATATAGATGGCTTAAGAACAGGATGAATGAATAATATACCTGAAGGAAAAAGAACCGGACATAAGGGAATTGTCAGAGACAAAAGAAAAGTCCATTATCAAACAATGTAACATGGTGCATATAAAATGGATTAAAAAGAGAGGTGAAAACAAGGGTGGAGATGAGACAAAAAGAATATCACTGCGAGGAATGTCACATACGGAAAGAACACAGTAGAGATGATTATGATGGAAGTGGAGGACAGGGATGGAAAGAGCAGGAATTTGTGGTAAATTATGTGGCTTAATAACAGGCTTGAATGAACTGAATGAGTACCTGAAGAGAAAAAGAACACATAAAATATGTAGAGACAAAAGATAACACCCAACAATGTAAGACAATGGAAGATGGAGGAAGAATAGTTATAATGGGTGACTTTAATTGTAAAGAAATCTGCTGGGAAGAGATGACAGTGAAGGGTGGAGACAACCTATGGGGAAATGTACTACTTGATATGATTATAGAACATACACCGATGCAATGGATATAAGAGAATACTAGGTATAGAAATGAGGAAGAACCATCAAGACTGGACCTAATAATCACATCACAACCTGAAATAGTGGGCAAAATTGAATATAAGACACCAATAAGTAAAAATGACCACATATTGGTTGAACTGAAACTAAATGAGGAAAAATGCATGGAAAAAAACAAACAATATAGAAAGGGAAGATTGATGTATGGATCTTTTTTCTTTCTTTTCTATAAAATAAGAGAATTCTTTCAAAAAGCAGACTGGGAAAGGATACACAAGCAGGAAACAACAGTAGAAGACAAATGGAATACTTTGACAAAATTTTGTTAGGAGTGGAAAAATATGTTCCAAGACAAAAACAAGAAAATTGATATGTTAAGTGTTGGTACAACAAAAGATGTAGGTAGTTAAAAGACAAAAGGGATAAAGGTTGGATAAAATAGAAGAAAGACAAAAGACCTGAAAAAATTGAAAATATATACTAGTTATAGAAATCAATATGTACAAGTGTTCAGAGAAAAAAAAAGTCATAGAAAAATGTACAGATCAACCAAAACTATTTTATATATTTGTAAACAACAAACTGAAAAACAAACAAGAATTAGAGAAACTACGACAAGGAGGAGTTGAATACACAGAGGAAATAGAAATGGCAGAAATTATGAACAAACATTTTAAATTGGTGTTTGCAACAGAGAACATACAATTTGGAGATGTTGAGTGGGAGGAGAAAGTCCCCCCTATGAAAGAGATAGAAGTAACAAGGAAAGAATCATCACTTGAGTAATCTCGATGTCAGAAAATTGCATGGATCAGATGAAATGGCAAACTGGATTTTGAGAGAATGCAAGAACAAACTAATAGATAAAATACATAGTTTAATAAGCAGTTCACTGAAAGAAGGAAAAGTTCCAGAAGATTGGAAAAGAGCAAATATAGTACCAATATATAATGGGGGAACAAGGAAGACCCTACTAACTATAGACCGGTCTCTCTTACAAGTATGATAGCTAAAATTTGTGAAAGAATGATCAAAATTAGATGGGTAAGGCATTTAGAAAAAACAATGTACTAAATCCAAGGCAATTTGGATTTAGACAAGGACGATCATGCATCACAAACTTAAAGTGTTTCTATTCAATGTTAATAGATGTAATAAAAGAAAGATGGATGGGCTGATTGTGCATTTCTAAACCTGAAAAAAAAATTGATAAGGTACCACATAAGAAATTGCTAAAGAAATTAGAAACTGTAGGAGTAATACAGGGCAAACTGCTGGAGTGGATGGAAGACTTCTCACATGAAAGAAAAATGAGAGTGGTGATAGGAGACAAACATTCTAATTGGAATGAAGTGATTAGTGGAGTTCCACAAGGAACGGTTCTGGCCCCAATAATGTTTGCTATATATGTCAATGATATGGATATAGGAATTGAAAGTTATATGAGCTTCTTTGCGGTCAATGCAAAACTTAAAAAAAAAAAAAAAAGTGAACACTAGAATATTGTGAGTCGCTGCAGAGTAATCTCAATAAAGTATGGGAATGGAGTAGGAAGTGGGAGATGGAATTCAATATTAAGAAGTGTAGTATATTGGAATTTGGAAGAAGCAAAAAAAGAATAGTGGGATCATATAAATTGGGAGAGGAAGAAATTAAAAAAGTAGAAAATGAGAAGGACCTGGGAGTCATTATTATGAATATGTCCCCTGAGAAACATACAAACAAAATTTTTGGAGAAACTTGTAATTTAATAAGAACGATCAAAGTGGCATTTACATACCTAGATGAAGAATAGTGGGATCATATAAATTGGGAGAGGAAGAAATTAAAAAGGTAGAAAATGAGGACCTAGGAGTCATTATTATGAATAATATGTCCCCTGAGAAACATATGAACAAAAGTTTTGGAGAGACTTATAATCTAATAAGATCAATCAAAGTGACATTTACATACCTGGATAAAGAAATGGTGAAGAAAATACTAGTCACTTTGATAAGATCAAGAATGGAGTATGCAGCAACAACATGGTCACCATGTACAAAAAAAAAGTATAACAAAAGTTGAAAGAATACAAAGAGCAATTACGAAATTGGCACCAACACTCTCAGCACTATCATATGAGGAGAGACTAGCAAAACTTGAGCTACAGACATTACAGCAAAGACGAGAGAGAGGAGACTTGATAACTATTTATAGAATCATGAAAGGCATAGCAACTATTGATAGAGAGGATCTAATAAAATGGGATGGTAGAGATACAAGAGGACACGTAAAGAAAATCAAGAAAGACAATTATAGAAGAGACCTGGAAAAGAACAGCTTTCCCCACAGGGTAAATTTCACTAATTTTAGACCAGAACTTGGTGAGAATAATCAACGCTGTTAATTTAGAGACCAGCGTAGAACAGTGAGGTTGAAGGAACACACACTGCTAGCACGGAATTTCATAATCCACAACTACCACTATAAAATACGTTCTGGGGGTTCGCGAACCCCAGTTTGAATACCCCTGGGCCTTAGTGCATGCGTAGTGTGTTTACTTTTGGCATTTGCTACACCTCAATTCACGTTTGGTAGTGTATTTGGCATCCTGAGCAGGGGTAAATGTGTGGGTATTTATGAAGAAGTTTGCCAGCCTGTAATTACCTATATAGTCGGCTGGCCAACTTCTTGTTTCTGGCGGAGATATCTCGGATTCTGTCTAGTAGGTCCCCTGACACATAGAAACAAGGAAAACCATCTTATGGACTGGAAGAATGCAGAGCTGCTGATGCGGGAACCAGACAAAATCCGCAGGAAGTGTTTAGAAGCAGCAATCATTCAAGGAACGAACACTATTGAACAAAACAGGGGCATGTTTAACATATCTCCTCACATTATTCCCCTAATACCCATGGCCAGCAAAATATTAAATACTTAAACCACCCTTTGTGGACATTTCGCTCACGGACGTTTGGGCCAGCATTCTCATCCTTTCCCAGTGTCCAATCCCCCCACCCTCCTCCTCCTCCTCCTCCTCCTCCTCCTCCTCCTCCTCCTCTTCCTTCCCCCCCCCTTTTTCTCTCCCCGTTCCCTCCTTTCCCCTTATTTAATCTCAAGAATTTGTATCTCAACCTGTACTTGAAACAGCTGTAATAAGCGAAACGTCGTTCAAATAAAGGCTCCGTCCTCATATGGTGTTTATCTAGTCATAGACATACATATATATAGTGGTTTGAAGTAAAGGTGGGACTTCGTCAAGGATGCGTTATGTCGCCCTGGCTGTTCAACTTATACATGGATGGGGTGGTGCAAGAGGTGAATGCTAGGGTAGTGAGTCAGGGATTGGAGATGGTTAAAGAAAATGGAGAAAAGTGGGAGGTGAGCCAGCTGTTGTTTGCGGACGACACTGCGCTTGTGGCAGGGTCAGAGGAGGGATTGAGGAAGCTGGTGGCAGAGTTTGGGAGAGTATGTGATAGAAGAAAGCTAAAGATAAATGTGGGTAAAAGTAAGGTGATGAGATGTACAAGGGGTGGAAGTGGCAGTAGACTGGAAGTGAACATTAAGGGAGAGCGACTGGAGGAAGTGGATAGTTTTAGATACTTGGGTGCAAGTGTAGCAGGAAAAGGTGGAGTGAAGGTGGAGGTAGAATGTAGATTGAGAGAAGCGAGTAAATGCCTTGGTGGTTTAAAGAGTGTAATGAGAAATAGACATTTGGAAATGGATGCGAAGAGGAGACTGTATGAAGGAGTGATTGTGCCAACAGCACTGTATGGGGCAGAAACGTGGAACATAAGAGAAGAAGAGAGAAGGAGTTTGAATGTGTTTGAGATGAGGTGTCTGAGAAGTATGGTGGGGGTTACTAGGCTAGATAGAGTGAGAAATGAGGAGGTGAGGAGGAGAACAGGGGTGAAAAAGGATTTGGGAGAGAGGGTTGATGAAAGAATATTAGGATGGTTTGGACACATGGAAAGAATGAGTGACGAAAGACTAGTAAAAGAGGTATGGAAGGCAGATGTGGAGGGAGTGAACATGAGGGGACGTCCTAGGATGAGGTGGATGGATGGGGTGAAGGGGGCTTTGGGGAAGAGGGGAATGTCTGTTGAGGAAGGAAGGGAGAGGACGGAAGACAGAGGTGAGTGGAGAATGGTTGTATATGGATGATGTTGTGACGACATGAGGAGGAATGGGCGGGGGGGTGGGGGGTGGGGTAGTATGTGTGAGTAAATTTTGACGCAGCCCGAAGGGATTTCTCCCCGTCCTCTCCTTGTATGCAGGGGGGGGGCGGAGAGGGGGGGTCGCCGATTGAATGAAGCGGCCTTGCTGTGGATGTGCTGTGTCTTGCGACACTGCTTCTGACCCAGGGCGGTGGGCAGGGTTCAGGGATGACCCGTCATCCAGGAGGTGCTCAGATGAGAGGAAGGGTGGGAGGGGTGTGGAGTGTATTTAGGGATGAAATGGGTGGGAGTGTTTTTATGCCTTTCCTTTTGTGGCTACCTCCCTTGGAAGGGGGAAAAAGCCTTGGTATATGTATGTATGTATATATATATATATATATATATATATATATATATATATATAATATATTGACGAGATAAACACCATATGAGGACGGAGCCTTTATTTGTACGACGTTTAGCTTATTACAGCTTTTTCAAGTACAAGTTGAGATACAAAGGCTTGAGATTAGATAAGGGGAAAGGAGGGAACGGGGAGAGAAAAGGAGGGGGATGAAGAGGAGGAGGAGGAGAAGGGGGGGGGGATTGGACACTGGGAAAGGATGAGAATGCTGGCCCAAACGTCCGTGAGCGAAATGTCCAAAAAGGGTGGTTTAAATATTGCAGATTTTGCTGGCCATGGGTATTAGGGGAATAATGTGAGGAGATATGTTAAACATGCCCCTGTTTTGTTCAATAGTGTTCGTTCCTTGAATGATTGCTGCTTCTAAACACTTCCTGCGGATTTTGTCTGGTTCCCGCATCAGCAGCTCTGCATTCTTCCAGTCCATAAGATGGTTTTCCTTGTTTCTATGTGTCACACATGC
>NC_134788.1:65115366-65325366 GCF_046742065.1 Oratosquilla oratoria | reverse complement strand
TGCCCCCCCTTTGAGAAACAACGCGCTCGCCTAGAAGGGAACGTGTGTGGTCGCGGCCGGTGACTCAAATCTCCTGGACTTTGGCTCCCAACTGCAGCTATCCATCCCCCTTCGCCAATTCCCCAATGTACGAGAAATCTCATGGCGCCCCCCCCAACCATTGAGATGCTATTATCTATATTTCTACTGTTAACACCTCTGCTGACCTGTTCGACCTCGTCTGTGTCATCTGCACACCTTTTGTTGACACCCCTTCTGACGTCCGGGGCACTTCCCCTTCCTCATTTTCTTCCATTTTTCTCAATAATGTCTCCCCTTCTCCTTTTTCTTCAAACTTTCACTCCACCACGAACTTTCCCTTTCCGTACTAATACAACACAGGTACTCCCTCGTTGCTGAAATCCATTTTTTTTTGGGGGGGAAGTTCCAATCTTCGCTGTCAATCCGACGTTGTGTCTTTGTGTATTCACTTGCTCTTTGGATCACGTGTTGCTCGTGATCGACAGCTATTTCCCTTGAAGAGAGCTCAGAGCTCGTAGGTGTCTATGAGTAATGCTATGACCTTACACCACACACACACACCCAATGCGAGAGTCAGAGTAACGACCCGAAGCGCAGCTGTACCGAAATAATTTCGGCCCTGGGCAGGATTCGAACACGAGCACTACGCGCACCACCATACTGGTAGTTCATCGCTCTAACCAACTGCGCCACCGAGTCGTGTGTGTGTGTTGTGTGTGTGTGTGTGGGTGTGTGTGAGTGTTGTGTTGTGTGTTTGTGTGTGAAAACATGCTTTATGATGATACATGAAGCAATTATATTCACAATGTTATACGATTACAGAATGCTGTGGGACAAAAATGAAAGTACGTGTGTCATAATTAGGTTGTTGAATGTGACGATAATGTTTCGATTGTGCACTGTATGGTTGTAATGGAAATGGTTTGGGCTCTGTAATGTTGTGTGTTGTTTCGCCTTTTGTAAATTGTGTACTCTCATTAATGTTTGATTTTTTTTCTTTAATAAAGCGAAAGTTGAGAATAATATTTGACATCATTCAATCAAGTCAATAAGTTACCCTTCACTTAAGTATTCCTGCTGGTGATATCTTTACCACTCCTTTTGTGCGTCCTACATACATCACTTCTGTTTTTGTTCCTTTTCATACCATTTCTTCCTAGTCCCGTGTTCCGTCTCTCCCCCCGCAGTTGCCCTTGCCGCAGTGGTTTTCAACCTGTGGTCACGACATGGGCCCCCTAAGGAGTCAGTGTTTTCTAAAACGATCGGGACCTCCCAACAAAAAATCTAGTGGTGCCTTAGTGACGGCCACCTGATTCTATTCAGTGTTGAATTGGTTTCCAGGGGGCTAGAGGAAAGCAATGCATAAGTATGGGCTAACACGGGAAAGAGTGGTTGAGGAGACCCCTGCTCCATCGTGTCAGCGATCACAACTGCAGCATCATACGAATTATAGAAAAAAAAATGTAATAGAAAATAGATAGAGAAAATAGAAAGTAGAAAATTTAGATAGAAGATAAAAAAAAAAAACATAGATTGTAGAATTAAAAAATAGAAATGGCAATGATACGTAGTATAAATAAAGATAAACAGAAAATAAACGTATATTGAAATAGAAATATATACTAAATATAGATATAACATGAAAATGTAAATATGAAATAGAAATAATAAAATAGTTATAACAAACATGAAATAGAAATAAAAGGAGTGCAAATAAGAAACATAATCTAAGAAATATTAAAATATGAAAATATAAAACACAGAATAGAAAAATAGAGAAGATATGTAGAAAACTTTCACCGTCCACCCTTAAGCTTATGTCAGTTGTTCTTTTTGGTGTTACATATGAGAACGACGGTAGCCCGTCAAGCATTATTTAAAGAACTTGTTTTCGTGGCTGTGCTTTTGTACTGGTTAAACCAAGGTGTTACCTTTCTTGAATTTCGGAAGAGCAATGATATAAGGGTAAGATAAACTTAGTGCATTTGCCACTCTTCAAATTCCTCGCTCGCACCTGTATATGGTATTCCAGAGCAAAGGGTG
Source organism: Oratosquilla oratoria (assembly GCF_046742065.1). Classification (NCBI taxonomy): domain Eukaryota; kingdom Metazoa; phylum Arthropoda; class Malacostraca; order Stomatopoda; family Squillidae; genus Oratosquilla; species Oratosquilla oratoria. Next base: position 65,323,302 of record NC_134788.1, on the reverse strand, counting down.
GGTATTTAAGATAAATTTTATATAAATTTTTATCAGAATAATTTTGAAAATGTTTTGCCAAATTCTCACAGCTGCAATTAACCCATAACATTGGCATTGGCTAACCTTCTTATCATTCTAACATTATAATTCTGAACACCAGACCCACATAAGTACCAGACAAACAAGATAGTAACGTCAGCAGCTATATATATAAAAACAAAACAAAAATTGTAGAACATCTTAAAACTTACTACCAAGGGTGGGTACGGCCAGCACAGAAATTTCAAGTTTTGCTTTAACTCTTCAATTCTTATTGCAGGAAGAAAGATCTTTTCAATTTACAAACACAATGTTTTTTTTTTTTTATATTGCTTTTAATGAATAAGAGGAGATACGGTATTTTGAAATATCCTGGTGATTCCAAATTTTTGATGCTTAAGGTAGGTACAAAGAGTCACAAAAATTAAATAAAATAGATAGATAAATAAATAAGCCCTTAGATTTGTGTTGTCATATGCGAAAGATAATTTCATTACAAATTAAAATACTTTTTAAAACTTTTAAATAACTTGCAAAATAAGAGAGATCTTGATTTTTATTATCTAGTCAAAAAATTTTTGGCTAGATTTTACCATAACAAAAGTGTGAAGAATTGAGGTAATTGTGTAATTTGTAAAGATTATTGGTAAATGAAAATATACATATTCTAATCTAAACCACTGGTCCAATTTTATTGAAATTTGGAATACTTGGTTTTTATGGGTCAACAAATCACCTGAGCATGTCAAAAACAATTTGAGACATTAATCATACTCAAATTTACCTTTTTTCATGGCAACTATTAGGGTTTTGTCAATTTTAGAGATTATCATCAATAAAATCCAAACTCACTGGCCCAATTTGAACCATGTGAAGGTTTTTTATGGATCACAACAAATCAAATCTGAACCATGGTCTTAAAACAATGTCGTGACCTTACCTTTTATACTATTTCTTACTAATACCTCTCATGTTTCCATGGCTAACTATTGTCAATTTGGGGGATAATCATCCATAAATCTAAATCTGCTCGGAGCTCAATTGAACATGCAACTACTGGCATATGAAGGTTTTATGGCTCAACAAAATCACCCGGAGCATGTCACAAACGATGTAAGGAGACCATCCCTTTTATGCTATTCTTACAACACTGATCATAGTTGCCATGGCAACCATTAAGACTGTAGCAACGTGGGTCCGCAGGCAGTGTCCACCATTGCAGTTGGAATTTTAAAATATTGCCGCTGCATATTTGAGCAACCTATTCAACTAGGTTCTCCTGAGTTTGACCTTGGTAGCCGTTTGATGCATGCGCAGGGTGGTTCAAAAATGTTTTCCTGTTTTGAAAAATTTAGATCCAGTTTACTTCAAAAATAGAAGGATTGCCTGCTAAGAAGGCATCTACCAGCAAAACCTGACAATACCAAAACTTGTTTTCCAGCGGCAAATGCACAGACCGTAAAAAACAATTATCATGAACAAACAAATCTTGAAGTCACTCCATATCTTCTGGGAAACAGCAAGCTAAAAAAACATGACAATACTCACATTAAACAAGTTATTATATCGTTTTCCTTTAGATTTCCCACTTGGAAAACTAAATTGTTGCCATTGCAATTGATCTCCAAATTTTTACGCATGAAATCGGTGAAACTACCGTCAGTTTTTTGAAAAATGCATCTAAACTTCTAGGACAGGAAGATATTTTGAATCACCCCGCATACAAAGTATTTTGAATGCTAACAAGAAGCCTCAAACTGAGGAGAACCCATTCAAATGGTTGCCAAGACTGACAGTGGAAACGTTCCATCCACGATGGTGGTACTGGCCCGTCGGATGTGCGCATTTGCTACCAAGGGGTTAGATAGGTTACGTCAGGTCTCACATCAACAATTCTTACCTCTATCAGCTAGCATTTATCATTGAGTATTGTGAACTACATTTATAAGTACAGTAGTCCCTCGAATAACTCGGGGGTTAGGTTCCAGAAATTACCGCGTATAACCAAATCCGCATATGCTGATATTTCATATTAAATACCTGGGTAAATCTTTAGCTTCGACCATGGGAGTAATATAGCAATAGAAAATTAAATATTAATGTTGTAAATTAAAATGTATCACCGTAATATGCAATTTTGTGTGCGGAAATGAAAAACAAAAAAGGTGCTGAAACAGATTTTTTAAGTAACAAAGTCGTGCACGACGAATGGTACGCCATGTTTGTTATGGTAGATGCCGACGTCGAAGATATGAAAGGATGATAGATTCGTCTGATGTGATGCGTCACTATAGCAGAAACAGGAGCACAATGTGTCACGGCATGTCATTTTCACATTTTTTTATGGTTCGCACAGAAGATTCATATTCTCTGGCACATGATGCATAGGACATACCACTTCTCAGTTTGTCCAAAATGACTATTTTTTCTGATAGCGTCATACACTTCCTTTCTCGCTTAGCAAAATTTCCAGCTTTTCCTTGAATCTTTGTCTTTGTTGGCTTAGAGGAGTGTATCGGTGACATGTGAAGAACACGTGGAGGGGTAATGAACACGACTTCCAGAGCAATTGACCAGCACTACGAATGGTGAGAGACTGAGGAATGGGTCACCGCACAAGCCGCGGGAACAGGTACAATCAAGTGCACCTCTAATGGATTGTAACCAACAAACAACATTAACTTTACGAGTACATAAATGATCAAAGTGAGACAAAACAGTGTGGTGGTTTGGTTCAAACAAGCCAGGGAAAATGAAATTCACTTTGGTCTCTTATTCTAATCTCTTTGGTAAAACCACAATAGCCACTGGTTAGTGGATCTGATCAGTCGTAGCTGGACGGTGAGCCTAACGTCAGAGGCGGTGGCGGCTGATGACGGCGAGGCCTCGATGGGACTGCTACAAGACTGGACGAGATGTTTGTTGCTGCTGCCGTGGCTATTACTATTCTGCCCTGACTGGCCGCCGCTGCCCTATTTAAGGGTCGCTCGCGGCTCAGCGTAGTTGGCAAGAGAGGTCGCTAGCCGCTCGAGAGCCATTTGCTGGCTCCTGATTGGCTAGCTCATATTCACCTCTTGCCAACTATGGGAAGTGTGTGACCGCTTGTGGCTGCGTCACTACAACAGCAATAATGAAATATTGGAAAGTGGAATATAATCTAATAAATAAAAGTGGTTTCGTGTCTGTCTGTCTGACTTTTTTCTCGATTCGATCGATCGACTAATTTCGATCTCGACGACTCAACCTTACTTTGTAAATGTTTAAGATTAAATTTGGTTCCAACTCATGAGCAGCATTCAAAGTAATTGAGCTTTTCGAACAAATATTAGCTATTTTTTTTAATGAAAAATGGTCAGACTTTTTTCTCGATTCGATCGATCGACTAATTTCGATCTCGACGACTCAACCTTACTTTGTAAATGTTTCAGATTAAATTTGGCTCCAATTCATGAGTAGCATTCAAAGTAATTGAGCTTTTCGAACAAATATTGGCCAATTTAAAAAAAAAAAAAAAAATGATAAGAAAAAAAAAACAATATATAAGAAAAATAATAAAATACACTTGCCATACATACCTTTGATAAGTAATTAAAATTGAGAATAAATTCGATAAAAAATCGTTTTTAAACGAGCTAATATCAATTTCGTCTCTATATTATACAATTTATTCTTTTAAAAATTTGTTAATTTTTTCGATCGATCCAGGTGACGCGATTCGAACTGCCCGATTTGTTGTTCGTCGAATCGCACTTTAGGTTAGTAATAAATGAGGTCGTCACCTCCTCATTCGCTCAATAAAACTGGTAATTATAGCGGTAGTGTTTCAGACTTGAATCCTTTTAGTATGGATTCTAATATCATCATTAACACTGTTAACAGTAGAAGTAGAAAAAGAAAAATAAGTGAAAATTGTAATAGTAATATATATATATATATATATAGTATATATATATATATATATATATATATATATATATATATATATATAATATAATATATATATATAAATAAATGAGATGGATGAAGAAGAAAAAGAGAGAATTAGGAATGGAAATAGGGAATATCAAAATTTTAAATTAAGAGTTTATCGAATTCATCAACATGCTGAGATCTCAGGGGCGAAGCCCCTTTCTAACAAAATCTAGTAATAAAATAAAATGAAATGAATATAAGTAAAATACAACATATATTCAGTCGTTCCTCAGATAATGCGATTTATTGTAACGCCCCGGAGGTTGACACGTGACCTCAGGCAGCCACCCACGGCTTTCCCCTCACCCCACAACCCTTGTTTGAGCAGTTCCCAGTGTACATAATGACCGCATTATATGAGGATCGACTGTATATGGTAAAATAGAAAGCAGTCACCACAAATGTTTGCGATGTTGCCGCGTGTGTGCGATGCATGCCCCACTCGGCGCGAATTTTAAAACAAATCTCTACATTTGAGATGGTCTTGAAAATAAAATCTGCGTTTATTTGAGGGACTACTTTAGTGCAAATTTATATTCATTTTGGCAGCAATTTTTAGAAATTTGAGACTGGCAAACATTTTTGTATGTTACAGAGATGTTCACTGTTCTCACAGCTGAAATTCTTACCAATATCATTGGCTAACTCTTATCATTCTAAGTATTTTGAGCCCATATGTAAATACCTCAAATTAACATGATCTGGAGTATGAAAATGAATAATTCATGAAGTTCACTCTGAATTCATTGTGCACTGATGGTGACATTCTTGTGAGTAAAAACTTTCTTAATATTCACTTACGTAATCTTACATAGATCCTGGATGCAGGTCATATGACCTATATGTCTAGATCACTTCCAGCTTGTGTAGGTCAGGCTTCTGATTTGTGTACTCTATGTCCGCCCCCAATTGACCTCTAGTATAGAAGTGTTTCCTATGGGAAGTGTCCATTTGAGTTGTAATGTGGGACAAGCACACATATCAACTTCATAAATGTATTGGAAATACCAAAAATGGTTAATTGGTCATTCTGATGGTGGGTGCTCTGACCCATTCATATTTTTCACCACAATGTAAGCAAAGACATGGTTGCTGGATCAAGTCTCTGATTGACACAAGCCACTGTCCATCCAACCTATGTACTGGATATAGGTGCTGATATTAGTACATCTGTCTGTACCGTTATTATGTTTTTGTATAAAGTGTTCATATGGGAAGTGTCCATTTGAGCAGAAATGTGGGACAAGCTCTAATTAGAGCAAAGCCCATAGAACATCCAACTTGACATTAATTAATGTTAATAGTCAGGGACACCTAAACTAAGAGATTACTAATATAAAATAGAAATTACACAAATAGAATTGGGATTTTTTTTTTTTCTTTCCTTACCCATTGTTATCAAATGAGTGTCACAACCAGAAAGGAAGAAATCATAGGCTTCCTTAAAGACGACCAGGTATTTGTATATAATTCTTCCAAGTTTAAATGACCTGTAGATTTTACTGAATGTGACGAGAAAAGATATGGATAATACCTCTACAGTTTCCTAGATAAATTTTATTTATTACATTTTGTTAAGAATAATAACACAGGTACACCACTTGCCAGTGAATATTAAATGATGTGACTTGCATCACTTATTTGAGACAAATGAACTGAATAAACCCTCCTCGAGTTGGTCATGTTTAGATTCAGGTCTTATGAGCCCAAACATAGTTTGTTATGGAGTTATACTGAAATATGACCGTTGTGGCCGGCTGGGCCATTGTCCACTTCCAAATATCATGACATGATGAAAAAGCTATAGCAAAATTTGAATTGTTCTGGTGGAGTTAGTACTTATGTAGCTTAATGATGATTTTCACCTCATTTCTAATGAAAAAGTAGAATGGAACATGACATCACCGTTTCTGTTAGTGTTCCTTCCTATTTTATGTTAGGCCATGGCATGTGCAAAGGGTCTGTTTAGGAACAAACTTGAGTATGAAATTGTTTGTGTACATAACATCCACTATCTCATTTGAGTATATTGCACACTTTCAGAGTTACATGTTATTATAAATACATTTTTTTTTTCTTTTTTAGGATGAAGATAAATATCACCACTTCACTGGAAGAGCTATCTGTAGATTCCATACTTGTTATACAATGAAAAGGACCTAGTGTGACATCTGAGGCACAATTATATCACTAGTCATCTTAGATATCACATGATGACCCACACTGGAGGGAAGCCTTTCCAGTGTGACCTGTGCAGTTGTGCCTTTTCACAAAAGGGTTCTCTCACAAAGCATATGATGACCCACACAGGAGAGAAGCCTGTCCAATGTGACCTGTGTAATGTAGCTTTCTCATAAAAGAATCAATTTTTCATATGATAACCCACACTGGAGAAAAGCCATTCCAGTGTGACTTATGTGATAAAGCTTTCACACAAAACTGTCACCTTAAAAATCACTTGATGGCCCACAGAGAAGAGCAGCCTTTCCAGTGTGACCTGCGTGATTCTGCTTTCTCAAAAAAGGATGTTCTCACAAAGCTTTTAAGAAAGCACAGGATAGAGAAGCCTTTCCAGTGTGACCTGTATTTCTGCTTTCTCATGAAAGGGTTCTCTCACTAAGCACATAGGTAAAAATAACAGTAAGTATGATTACAAGTTATTTGGAAATTCGTTAACAAAAGTGAATAGTGAAAAAGATCTCGGTGTAATTATCAGTAACGATCTCAAATCATCCAAGCAGTGTATTTCAGCCTCTGAGAAAGCAAATAAGATTCTAGGACTGATTGCACGATCTTTTGACTTCAAAAGTCCATCACTCATTAACAAGCTATATAAATCGTTAGTTCGTCCACATTTGGAATATGCTGTTTCCGTATGGTCACCAAATCTCATTAAAGACGTTGACAGATTGGAAAAAGTACAACAGCGAGCCACAAAACTGATTCCAAATATCAAAAATAAATCGTACGACAATTGACTAAAACATATGAATCTGTTTTCCCTAAAAAAGCGTAGACTCAGAGGTGACTTGATACAGGTCTTTAAAATTCTAAAGGGAATTGACAACATCAAAAGTGACAAAATTTTCACATTGAATGAGAATCAGACAAGAAACAATGGTCTCAAACTGTCCGGAAATAGGCTCAATTTGGAAGTGGGTAGAAACAACTTAGCCAACCATGTAGTTAATGAATGGAATAAACTTCCTGTAGAGGCAGTACAATGTAGTTCAGTTTGAAGCTTTAAAAATAATTCAAATAAACACCTAAGCAAGATGCTGTAATGATTATTATTCATTTTGTATTATTTGTTTTTGTTTTATCATTTGTCTGCTTGATTCTCATTTATTATTAGTTATATGTCAATTCATTATTATTTAGTATTTACCTGCTTGTTTGTTGTTTGACAATGCCTATGCCTTTATTTATGTATTTTATTTGATACATTATTATAGTTTTTATTTATTATTATTATTAGGATTCTTTTTTTTTTTTCATCCGATGTAGATATGGACCAAAAGGTCTCCTGTCGGCATGCTCCGCCTTTGTAATCCTTTGTAATCCACACACAAGAGAAGCCTTTCCAGTGTGGCCTGAGCAATCAAGATTTCCCATTAAAGAATGACTTCAAAGATCATGTGATGATCCACACAGGATAGAAACCTTTCTAATGTGACCTGTATGATTCTGCTTTCTCACAAGAGGGTCATCTTAAGCAACATATGAGAACCCACACAGGAGAGAAGCCTTTCCAGTGTGGCCTCTGTGATAAATCTTTCTCACGAAATAATCACCTCAAAGCTTACATGATGATCCATGGAGGAGGGAAACCTTTCCAGTGTGACCTTTGCAATTCTGCTTTTTTACAAAAGGAATATCTCACAAGGCATATGAGGACTCACACAGTAGAGAAGTCTTTCCAGTGTGGCCTGTGTGATAAAGCTTTTTCTCATAAGAGTTATCTCACACGGCATATAAAGACCCACACAGGAGAGAAGCCTTTCCAATGTGACCTGTGTGATTCTGCTTTCTTACAAAAGGGTACTCTCACACAGCATATGAGGACCCACACAGGAGAGAAGCCTTTCCAGTGTGATATATGTGAATCTGCTTTCTCACAAAGGGGCACTCTCAAACATATGAGGGCCCACATAGAGAAGTCTTTCCAATGTGACCTGTGTGGTTCTGCTTTCTCACAAAAGGGTGCTCTCAAAGAGCATATGAGGACCCACACAGGATAAAAGGCTTTCCAGTGTGACCTGTGTGGTTCTGCTTTCTCACAAAAGGGTACTCTCACACAGCATATGAGAACCCACCCAGGAGAGAAGCCTTTCCAGTGTGACCTGTGTGGTTCTGCTTTCTTAAAAAAGGATTATCTCACAAGGCATAGGAGGACCCATACAGGAGAGAAGCCTTTCCAGTGTGACATGTGTGTTTCTGCTTTCTCACTAAAGTGTTCACTCACATTGCATATGAGGATCCATACAGGAGAGAAGCCGTTCCAGTGTGAACTTTGTGATTCTGCTTTTTCAGTAAAGTGTAATCTCACACAGCATATGAAGACCCACACAGGAGAGAAGACTTTCAAGTGTGACCTGTGTGGTTCTGCTTTTTCACAAAAGGGTACTCTCACACAGCATATGAGGACCCACACAGGAGAGAAGCCTTTCCAGTGTGATATGTGTGAATGTGCTTTCTCACATAGGAGCAATCTCAAACAACATATGAAGACCCACACAGGGAGAAGTCTTTCAAGTGTGGCGTGTGTGATAAAGCTTTCTCACAAAAGGGTTATCTCCCAAGGCATATGAGGACCCACACAGGAGAGTAGCCTTTCCAGTGTGACCTGTGTGGTTCTGCTTACTCACAAAAGAGGACTCTCACACAGCATATGATGGCCCACACAAGAGAAAAGCCTTTCAAGTGTGACCTTTGTGATTCTTCTTTTTCACGTAAGAGTTATCTCACAGAGCATGTGAGGACCCACACTGGAGAGAAGCCTTTCCAGTGTGACCTGTGTGATTCTGCTTTCTCAAGAAAGGATTCCCTCACACAGCATATGAGGACCCACACAGGAGAGAAGCCTTTCCAGTGTGACCTGTTATTCTGCTTTCTCACAAAAGGGTCATCTCAAAAAGCATATGAGGACCCACACATGAGAGAAAACATTCCTTTGTGACCTGTGCAATTCTGTTTTCTCACTTATGGATCATCTCAGAATGCATATGAGGAACCACATATGACAGAAACCTTTCAAGTGTGACTTGTGCAATAAAGCTTTCTCACAAAAGAACCATTTCAAAGATCATGTGATGATCCACACAGGTGAGAAGCTATTTCTTTGTGACCTGTGTGATGCAGCTTTATTAGATATATATATATATATGTATATATATATATATATATATATATATATATGTATATATACTGTATATATATATATATCATTTCATGAACCACACAGGAGAGAGGCCTTTACAATGTGGCATGTGTGCTAAATCTTCCCCATGAAAGAATCGGCTCAAAGATCACATGATCCACTCAGGAGAAAAAGCCTTTTCAGTTTGACCTTTGTGATTATGCCTTCTCATAAAAGAGTCGTCTCACACATATGAGGACCCACATATGAAAAGTCTTTCCACTGTGGCAAATGTGATTCTGCTTTCCCACTAAAAGGTCATCTCACACAGCATATGAGGACCCAGATAGGAGGGAAGACTTTCCAGTGTGATTCCACTTGCTCATATAAGGGTTTTCTCACAAATCATGTGAGGACCCACACAGGAGAGAAACCTTTACAGTGTGGTCTGCATGATAAACCTTTCTCACTAAAGAATCTCAAAGATCATGTGATGATCCACACAAGAGAGAAGATTTTCCAGTGTGACCTTTGTGATTCTGCTTTCTCTCAAAAGGATTCTCTCACACAGCATACGAGGATCTACACTAGAGAGAAGTCTTTCTAGTGTGGCCTTTGCAATTCTGCTTTCTCACTAAAGAGTAATCTCACAAAGCATACAAGGACCCACACAAGAGAAGCCTTTCCAGTATGACCTTTGTGATGAGGCTTGCTCACAAAAGGGTGATCTCAGAAAGCATATGAAGACCCACAAAGGAGAGAAGCCTTTCTAGTGTGACTTGTGCTTTTTTTTCTCTCTCTCAAAGGCTCACCCAGTATATGAGGACCCACAATGGAGAGAAGCCATTCGTGTGTTATATAGCTTTCTCTTAAATGAGTTATCTCACAAAACATATGAGGACCCACACAGGAGAGAAGCTCCTGTTCAACCTGTGTGGTGCAGCTTTCTCACAAAAGAGTTCTCTTACACAGCTTATGAAGACCCACAGTGGAGAGAAGCCATTCCTGTGTGACCTGTGCAATGCAACTCTCGCACAGAAGAATCGCCTCAAATATCATGTGATCCCCCTGCACAGGACGGTAGCCTTTCAATTGTGACCTGTGTGATTCTGCTTCTCACAAAAGAGGTCTCGATCATCACAAGATGACTAATAGTGCACACAGACATGGTTGTATTCTGTAATATGTAGGTGTTTGTCAATTTACAAATGTAAAAAAACATTATTCAAATAACAATTGCATAGAACTGTCATTTGGATATGTTTATTAGAGTGAAAAGCTGCAAATTATATGGAAATTCAGTAAATTAGGAGAGTGTGTATGAAGAATGGGTGAATGCCAAAAACAAGAGAGAAAAAATAAGGTGTTAGAAAATAAAATCAGTGTTGAGAATGAGTAATGGATTTGTGTGGTTTGGATGGATGTCATGCAGAGTGTCTGAAAAAAGGAGGTACTGAGATGGTGGACTGGCCGGTGAGTGAGGTTATTTAATGTTTAAGAGAGGGTAGACAAGGGGGACAAGTGTGAGTGTAGTAGTTTGAGAGGGATCAGCTTGTTAATGCTTCATTTAGTGGATTAGGATAGAAACAGAGGGAGTAGTTGGTGAGGAAGAGTGTGGGTTTAGGAAAGGTAGGGGTTGTGTAGATCAGATATTTGTGGTAAGATATGTGAGAAAGCTATAGGAAAAGGTAAGGATGTTTTGTTGGCCTTTTATTGATCTGGAAAAGCCATCCATCTCATCCTAGGACGTCCCCTCATGTTCACTCCTTCCACTTCTGCCTTCCACACCTCTTTCACTAATCTTTCTTCACTCATTCTTTCCATGTGTCCAAACCATCCTAATATTCTTTCATTAACCGTATCTCCCAACTCCCTTTCCACCCCTGTTCTCCTCTTCATCTCCTCATTTCTCACTCTATCTAGCCAAGTAACCTCTATCATACTTCTCAGACACCTGATCTCATACACATTCAAACTCTTTCTCTCTTCCTCTCTTATGTTCCTTGTTTCTGCCCCATACAATGCTGTCAGAAGAATCACTCCTTCATACTATCTCCTCTTAGCATCTATTCCCAAATGTTTTTTCTCATTACACTTTTAATCCGCCAAGGCATTTACTTACTACTTTCAATCTAAACCCTACCTCTACCCCCACTCCCTCTTTTCCTGCCGCATTCACACCCAAGTATCTAAAATCATCCACTTCCTCCAGTCTCTCTCCCTTAATACTCACTTACAGTTTGCTGCCACTCTGTCCTCTTGTACATCTCATCACCTTTCTTTTAACTACATTTATTTTGAACTTCATTCTTTTGCACACCTTCCCAAACTCCGTCACTAACTTCCTCAATCCCTCCTCTAATCCTGCTATAAGCGCAGTGTCATCAAACAACAACTGGCTTATCTCCCATTTTCTCTATTTTCTTTAACCACCTCCAGTCCCCAGCCTTTGCATTTACCTCTCACACCACCCCAACAACGTATAAATTGAACAGCCATGGCAACATAACACATCCCTGACGAAGTCCCACCTTTACCTCAAACCATTCTCTCTTTCCATTTCTAATCCTAACACTCTCATAAAAACTCATGACTGCTCTTAACAGCTTTCCTACTATCCCATATATCTGCAAAACTACCCACAGTGCCTCTCTGTCAACTCTGTCATAAGCCTTTTCCAGATCAATAAAAGCCCTCACACCACCCCATCAATGTATAAATTGAACAGCCAGGGCAACATAACACATCCCTGACAAAGTCCCACCTTTACCTCAAACCACTCACTCTTTCCATTTCTAATCCTAACACTCTCATAAAAACTCATGACTGCTCTTAACAGCTTTCCTACTATCCCATATATCTGCAAAACTACCCACAGTGCCTCCCTGTCAACTCTGTCATAAGCCTTTTCCAGATCAATAAAAGCCCAAAAAATATCCTTACCTATTCCTATAGCTTTCTCACATATCTATCTTACCACAAAATCTGATCTACACAACCCCTACCTGTCCTAAACCCACACTGTTCCTCACCAATTACTCCCTCTGTTCCTCTCCTAATCCTCTTAATTAAGATCCTCCCATAAGCCTTTCCAACTACACTCAACAAGCTAATCCCTCTGAAACTGCTACACTTATACTTCTCCCCCTTTCCCTTGTAAAGTGAAACTATACAGGCACTCCTTCAGTCCTCCGGCACACTACCCTCTCTTAAATAAACATTAAATAACCTCACCAGCCAGTCCATGACTGCACCTCCTTTTTCAGACATTCTGCATGGTACCCATCCAACCCAGGTGCCTTACCTGCTCTCATCATCTTAATAGCTGCCTTCACTTCATCTTTTTTTATTTCTCCTCCATTTTCCTCACTCATCACAGTCATTTTCTTAGTGCTTCCCACTGCAACTACCTTTCCCTCCCTATCCTCCTTCACATTTAACAACTCCCTAAAATACTCTGCCCACCTTCCTCTCACTGCCTTCTCTTCCATTATCATCTCTCCATCTGCACCTTTTACCTTTTCTTCTTTACTTGATTTACCTCCTTTTCCTCTTTTAATTTCTTTTCAAAACATCTTTTTATAACTTTCAAAATTTTCTTTCATACTCTTACCCCATTCACATCTGGTCTCCTCTTTGCCTCCATTATCTTATGCTTGACTTCTCTTTACTTTGTATCTCTCATATGATTCCCTCGTCCTAATTTGTAGCCAATCTATGAAAGCCTGCTTCTCTTCTACACCCTTCCTTGCTTCCTCATCTCACCATTCACTACCCTTCCTTCTACTTCCTCCTGTCCTCCTTGTTCCACACCGTCTTTGCACACCTTGTGACTCCCTCCTTGAACGATCCCCATTCCTCCTCCACTCCTTGTTCTACTCTATCCTTCACTCCCTCCCACTCATCTCTCCACTTCTTCTTATACTCCTTCTCCTTTTCTTTCTCATTTAAGAAGTTCACTCTAAGTACCTCCCTACCTTCTGCCTTTTTCCTCTTTCTCCCCTTAGAACACGTACATCCTTAACTCTTTCTACTGTACTCCTGGTTACCACTATATAGTCCATTAACATTCTATCTGCCACCCATTCATCCACCACACTCACCCATGTGTACTTACGCTTGACTTTCTTCCTAAACACTGTATTTGCTGTTATATGTACATACATGAAATTAACATCATCATTGGGAGTGATTTAAAAAATAAATGAGACTGGCAAGAATATATTGATCTGCATGTATATCCTGTATGCATACATTGTTATTGTTTCTACATTGTTAATGGAGGATGGGGCTCCATTTTGTCTTCTGGAGTATGAAAATGAAGAATTTATGAAGTTCACTCTGAATTCAATGTGCACTGATGGTGATATTCTTGTGAGTAAAAACTTTCTTAATATTAACTTACGTAATCTTACATAGAGACTGGATGCAGGTCATATGACCTATATGTCTAGATAACTTCCAGCTTGTGTAGGTCAGGCTTCTGATTTGTGTACTCTATGTCCGCCCCCAATTGACCTCTAGTATAAGTTTCCTCAAAATTATACTTAGGCTCTTGATTCATCAAGAATTTATCAAGACTCCTTTCAAATTGTACTACAGCAGAAGCCTGATTTAAGGAGTTCCCGTATAGAGGAAGTCAGATATAACAGAAGTTTAAAATAACAAGGGGAATATCATGGAAAGCTTGGATAAGTGAACATAATTCCATTAAATCAAGCATCTGCCATTATTTGTAGTAATCCCTGTTAATCCTGGGGTTCATGATCTAAAACTGGATGAGATAGGTGAAAATTTGCTATATAGAAACAATGCCCAAAAATATTAATCTTTTAAAGATTTCAATTTATATAAACACTTCTTTTAAACACATTCTAGAAATACTTAAGCACATAAGAAAACTTGTAAGCCTAGTAATGTATAGAGAATATGTGTGCATAAATACGAAGTAAAAATATACAGGTTGAATCTCCCAAACTCGGCTATCTAAGACACAGCAATGCTTAGAACTCAGCTGTAAATACATGTTTTCTAAAACTCAATAGGCCACCCAAAAAACTGCATTGTAGTTCCTGGTATGGCTACCTGGTGCTGCCACAATTTTTTCTTGCCACCAGTTTAGGTGTGGTGGTTTGTTGTATATATATGTACTGTATAAGTATATATGCATTTATAAGTACAGGGTATTTGGGATGAATTTGACACTTTTTTTTTTAGAAAGGAAAGTAAAAGTCACATCTTGGTCAAAATTCAAAGTGCATCTCTTAGAGGATCTTTTACCAAATACAGCTTACTCAAAGAAGCTACCTTGAGCCTCCACCACGGCCTACAGGCAGGACTTGAACCTACAGCATGCAGCCCTCACGGTGTCCTTCAAGAGACATCTGAACGCCAGTTTGATCCTGGCAATCAGCTCATCCTTGGTGTTGCAGGCAGTACAATTGGTGTCTTTTTCAACTGTGCCCCACATGTAACAGTCCATGGGGTTGCAATCAGGCAAGTTGTGGGCCAAATGTTGGGACTGGTGAAGTTGTAGAAGTTCTCAGACAGCCACTTGGATTTTGCCAGAGGTGTGACGTGGAGCTGAGTCCTGCTGTCACACGTATGGTCTTCCCACAGCTACCCCCCCCCCCAGCACTTGACAACAGTGGACAGCAATTCAATATACCCATCTGTAGTGAGTCTGAGTCCTTCTTCAAAGATGTGGAGTGGCATGACATGGGTTTCACTGGAAACACACCCAAAGACCATCACAGTTTGAAGGAACTTGGTCTTTGTGAAGTACAGGACTTTGTGTGGACTGTAGGCTAGCCACCTGTTGTTCTGTGCATTGTGCAACTGATCCTGGCAGAAGTTCTTCTTGTCCGAGAAGAACCAGAGCATCCCCAGCTTGACTTGGTGTTTGACCTTGTTGAGAAGTTTCTTAGCTTTTGTAAGGTTATTCTCTTGGACCTTGGTGGTGAGTAGTTGGCTCTTGTGCCTCTTGTATGAAGAGTAGCGAAGATCCTCGTTCAGTGCTTTCTTCATAGTTGCCACTCCGACACCCATCTCTCTCACTGAAGTCCTCATTGTCTTACCTGCATCTTGCCACACCTTGTTTTGCAGCTTCTCGACAAATTTCATTGTGCAAACAAAGAACACCTGCTATAATCCTGCTAGCCACTGCTTCCACATCTCTCTTGCAGTTCTCCAGCTCACATTTTATGGCCTTCGCAGTATTCAAAGAGTACTGAGCTGCAGCTAAGTTTTCCCATTTTTTTTTAATCTGGTGTGAATCATCATGATGCAAGTCACTCTTTCCCAATATTCCAGTGATTTCCAGTCATCCATGCTCTCTAGCTCTCACACCCACCAGTAGTCCACAGAATCAGCTATCCATTGCACTTTACTACTGTTAAGTCCTTCAAATGGTTCTGAAATGACCGAAGATGAAATTATTATAAAATTTATCCTGAACACCCTGTATATACATACAAACATATATATATGCATGTACATATATGTATACAGTACAATATATATGTATACACGTGTGTAAAGATTGACAAATACGGAGGTGAGGCATAATTGATATTTATACACCCATTGCAGTAATTAACTGTTTGGTGTGGTTTGATTATTCAAAAATTCCATCTAAAGGGCAAGGTAGATGGAGGAGCATCATGGCTTATGTTAAATCCCTATCTTGGATCACCTGTACCATATTTCTTGGGGTTATTTGTAGGGAGCAATCCAGTCTCCTCTTATAAATACTTAGCAGCATGGATAAAGTTACCTTGGTTTTCCTCATAGTATGCCACAAACCAGTAAGGTGTAGGGATGTGGTGAACTCTGGGAGCACATTGCTCAACATCAACAAAGAGGTTGGAATAATAATCATTCTCTCTGTCAACTACATTGTTTGATTGAATGATATCAGCAATTAGGCTGTCGTCTATAAGGTGTAGGGAATCTATTGCCTTGTATGCAGTTTTGGCAGCATTATCAGATGTAAATGTTGCATAGAATTGATTAGAAAGACAGTTACCATTGTATTTGAGAAAGATAGGGAGAATTGTTGCTAAAGGCTTGAGAGCAGAGTGGATAGCATAGTGTGGTAAGGATGTGTAGATGTTGATTACTTGAAGGGTGCCAAGACAGGACTTAGCAGGTGACCTGCAGGGTCTTCCAGCATGAAACAGTGGCAGGGGGAGTACGAGCTCCATCCTGCACATATGCAGCATCACCATTTTGACCAGAGTGACATCTCAAGGGCTTGGTCAACTGCCTATTGAAGACCAGAGGATTTTTAAAGTGTATCCATGGAGGTATTTTGTGATATACAGTAACTGGCTCCAGGAGCCAAGGGCAGCCGTATACTGGAACTACGAGGGGAGCAAGAACTGGTCATCATAAATGGGGTACCTCATCCCCCATGGGAGCTACTTATTTTTAAAAGAGGTTCCTTATGATTCGAAAATTTGTTCGTAAGATAGCTAATACCTCTCTCCACAACTAATCCCAATCCATACAGCAAAGGATAACCTCATCAGGTGGCCCATATGGGCAGCCTAGCTCCCTGAACTGTGACCTTGCTAGCATGGGTGGCCCTCTCCCTGTAAGGAAGAGCTGGGACTGAAGCCCTCTATAGTCTTTCTTGCCAGGTCATTGGGATGTGCAACCCGCAACCCCACCACCACCACCACAACAAAAAGGTGTTTTCCATTGCAGGGGAACAACTAGGCAAATGCAAAACTAATGAAAGGGTGTTGGATAGGTGTATGCTTTGACTGCCACCTCCCTAACAGGATGAAAGGTCCTATTGGTATGTACTTATAACTGGCTCACTGGCAGAAAAGTGGCTCCTCATGTTGGAGTTGATCTTGTAACTGTGTTTACATTGCAGTAAAACAGTATGAATGGGCTGGAGCATACACCATTATAATGAGCAGTTTACAATTTTCAGTTTCCACTCTGTATTTACCTAGTTGTAATATACGAGAGGGGAGCTATGCTTGTGGTGACCCGTCTTTGTATCTCTCCGCATCAAATTTTATCTTAAAATCTTGTATAGTGTTACCACATACTGTTTTCTTGTCTAATTTGTTGCATGTATTTATCACTCTGTGTGGGAAACTGTTCTTTTTCAAGTTTTTTCTATAACTATCCTTTTTCAATTTTTTTCCGTGTCCTCTTGTTTTACTGTTTTCCCACATTAATAGGTCGTTCCTGTCTAAAACTTCCATTACTTTCATCATTGTGTAGATAGCAAATCTCCTCTTTCTCTTCTTTGTTCCAGAGTTGGTAGGTTCAATTTGGATAGTCTTTGCTCATATGTTAGTTCGGCGAGTGTCGGTGCTAGTTTGGTTGTCGCTCTTTGTAATCTTTCTAGTTTCGTAATATTCTTTTTGGTACTGGGTGTCCAAAGTGATGCTGCGTACTCAAGTTTTGGTCTTATTAGTGTAGTTAGTATTTTCCTTATCATTTCTTCGTCCATATAAGTAAATGCCACTTTGATTGCTCTCAATAAGTTGTAGGTTTCTCCGAAAATCTTCTTTATATGCTTATCTGGTTTCATGTCCTTTCCAATCATCACTCCAAGATCTTTTTCATAGTTTTTTTTTTTTTCTTCCCCAATTCTGTAATCTTTTGATATTCTGTTTCTACTCTTTCCAAATTCCATTATACTGCATTTCTTAATATTGAATTTTACTTCCCACTTGTGAGTCCAATTCCATATTGTGTCCAGATCTTGTTGCAATGAGTTGCAGTCCTCTTCCATTTTTACCTTCTTAAGTAATTTTGCATCATCTGCAAAAAAAATTATATAGCACTCCACGCCTTCATTCATGTCATTAATGTATACAGCGAACATGATCGGGGCCAGTATTGATCCTTGCGGGACACCGCTTTTTACTTCTTCCCAGTTGGAGAATTTTTCTCTAATTACAACTCTTATTTTCCTCCCAATCAGGAAGTCTTTCATCCATTCCAATAATTTTCCTCTGATGCCACCTTTTGACTCTATCTTATTTATTAGTTTCCTATGAGGTACCTTATCGAATGCCTTTTGCAGGTCCGGGAAAGCACAGTCTGCCCATCCATCTCTTTCTTGTATTATGTCTACTAATCTTAAGTAAAAGCAGATCAGATTTGTTGTACAGGATCTCCCTTGTCTAAATCCAAATTGATTTGGGTTCAGTATAGATTTTTCTTCCAGGTATTTAACCCATCTGTTTTTGATCACTCTTTCACAAATTTTTGCTATTGTACTTGTTAGTGAGACTGGTCTGTAGTTAGATGGATCTTCCTTATCACCTCCCTTATAAATTGGTACAATGTTTGCTTTTTTCCGGTCCAATGGTACTTTTCCTTCTTTAAGTGAGGATTTAATTATATCATATATTTTGTCAGTTAATTCTTCCATGCATTCTTTCAGTATCCAGTTTGCTATTCCGTTGATATGATGTGTGTGTGTATATATGACCTAATAAATAATCAGTGACCAATAGTAATAACAGTTGAGTGGGGATTGGTGGCAAGTAGTGTGGTTACATAGATTGGCACTTCCTTGAAGCCCGGCATGCAAAGCAGTATTTTGCCATGGAAGCTGCATGTCGCTGGGGCACTTGAAATGGAGTGAGGTGTGTGTCACTAACCACCAACTAACTGCGGTTAGTATTGGTCACTGAATATCTATTTGGTCATAGCAGTATCATATCTATACACACACATATCAACTTCATCAATTGTATTGGAAATCCCAAAAATGGTTAATTGGTCATTATAATGGTGGGGGCTCCAGCACATTCATATTTTTCACTACAGTGTAAACACAGTTGCCAGATCAAGTCTCTGATTGACACAAGCCACTGTCCAACCAGTGTACTGGATATACGTGCCGATGATAGTACATCTGTCTGTACTGTTATAAAGTTTTTGTACAAAGTGTTCATATGGGAAGTGTCCATTTGAGTAGTAATGTGGGACAAGCTTTAATTAGAGCAAAGCTCATACAGCATCCAATTTGACATTAATTAGTGTTAATAGGCAGGGACACCTAAACTGAAATAGTACTAATATCAAACAAATGTTTCACAAATAGAATTGGGATTTTTTTTTCTTTCCTTCCCCATTATTATCACATGAGTGTCATAACTAGAAAGGAAGAAATCACAGGCTTCCTTAAAGTTAACCAGGTTTGTGTATCTAATTTCTCCATGTTTAAATGACCTGTAGATTGAAAATGTTTTATACAAACAGGTATTTTACTGAATGTGACGAGAAAAGATATTGATGATACCTCTACAGTTTCCTAGATATATTTTATTTATTACATGTTGTTAAGAATGATAACACAGATACACCACTTACCAGTGAATCTTAAATGATGTGACTTGCATCTCTTATTTGAGACAAATGAACTGAATAAACCTTCCTTGAGTTGGTCATGTTTAGATTCAGGTATTATGAGCCCAAACATGGTTTGTTATGGAGTTATATTAAAATATGACTGTTGTCACCAGCTGGGCCATTGCTCACTTCCAAATAGCATAACATGATGAGAAAAGTTATAGCAAAATTTGAATAATTCTGGTGGAATGAGTACACATGTAGCTATAGGATGATTTTCTCCTCATTTCTAATGAAAAAGTAGAATGGAATATAATATCACCATATCTGTTAGTGTTTCTTCCTATTTTATGTTAGGTCATGGCACGTGCAAAGGGTCTGCTTAGGAACAAACTTGGGTATGAAATTGTTTGTGTATAAAACATCCACTATCCTGTCAGAGTATATTGCACAATTTCAGAGCAAGATGTTATTATAAATAATTTTTTTCTTCAGGATGAAGGTAAATTTCACCACTTCATTGGAAGAGCTATCTGTAGATTCCATACTTGTTATACAATGAAAAGGACCTAGTGTGACATCTGAGGCACAATTCTATCACTAGTCATCTTAGATATCAAATGATGACCCACACTGTAGGGAAGCTTTTCCAATGTGACCTGTGCAGTTGTGCCTTCTCACAAAATGGTTCTCTCACAAACCATATGATGAGCCACACAGGAGAGAAGCCTGTCAAATGTGACCTGTGCAATGTAGCTTTCTCACAAAATCAATTTTTCATATGATAACCCACAATGGAGAAAACCCATTCCAGTGTGACTTATGTGATAAAGCTTTCACACAAAAGTGTCACCTTAAAAATCACTTGATGGCCCACAGAGAAGAGCAGCCTTTCCAGTGTGACCTGTGTGATTCTACTTTCTCAAAAAAGGATACTTTCACAAAGCTTTCAAGGAAGCACACAAGAGAGAAGCCTTTCTAGTGTGACCTGTGTTTCTGCTTTCTCATAAAAGGGTTCTCTCACTAATCATATGAGGATCCACACACAAGAGAAGCCTTTCCAGTGTGGCCTGAGCAATCAAGATTCCCCATGAAAGCATGACCTCAAAGACCATGTGGTGATCCACACAGGAGAGAAACCTTTCCAATGTGACCTGTGTCATTCTGTTTTCTCACAAGAGGGTCATCTCAAGCGACATATAAGGACCCACACAGAGAGAAACCTTTCCAGTGTGGCCTGTGTAATAAAGTGTTCTCACGAAATAATCACCTCAAAGGTCACATGATGATCCATGCAGGAGAGAAACCTTTCAAGTGTGACTTGTATAATTCTGATTTCTCACAAAAGAGTTATCTCACAAAGTATATGAGGACCCACACAGTAGAGAAGTCTTTCCAGTGTGGCCTGTGTGATAAAGCTTTCTCACGAAAGAATTATCTCATACGGCATATAAGGACTCACACAGGAGAGAAGCCTTTCAAGTGTGATCTGTGTGATTCTGCTTTCTCACAGAAGGGTACTCTCACACAGCATATGAGGACCCACACAGGAGAGAAACCTTTCCAGTGTGATATATGTGAATCTGCTTTCTCACAAAGGAGCCATCTCATACAACATATGAGGACCCACACAGGAGAGAAACCTTTCCAGTGTGACATGTGTGGTTCTGCTTTCTCACAAAAGGGTGCTCTCAAAGAGCATGTGAGGACCCACACAGGAGAAAAGCCTTTCCAGTGTGGCCTGTGTGATAAAGCTTTCTTACAAAAGAAATGTCTCACACAGCATATGATGACCCACACAGGAGACAAACCTTTCCAGTGTGACCTGTGTGGTTCTTCTTTCTCACAAAAGAGTGCTCTAACATTGCATATGAGGACCCATGCAGGAGACAAGCCTTTCCAGTGTACCCTTTGTGATTTTTGCTTCTCACAAAAGGGTCATCTCACACGGCATATGAGGACCCACACAGGAGACAAGCCTTTCCAGTGTGACCTGTGTGGTTCTGCTTTCTCACGAAAGGGTACTCTCGCACGGCATATGAGGACCCACACAGGAGAGAAGTCTGTCCAGTGTGGCCTGTGTGATAAAGCTTTCTCACAAAAGAGTCATCTCACACAGCATATGAGGACCCACACAGGAGACAAGCCTTTCCAGTGTGACCTGTGTGGTTCTTCTTTCTCACAAAAGGGTGCTGTCACACAGCATATGAGGACCCACACAGGAGAGAAGTCTTTCCAGTGTGGCCTGTGTGATAAAGCTTTCTCACAAAAGAGTAGTCTCACACGGCATATGAGGACCCACACAGGAGACAAGCCTTTCCAGTGTGTCCTGTGTGGTTCTGCCTTCTCACAAAAGGGTACTCTCACAGAGCATATGAGGACCCACACAGGAGAGAAGTATTTCCAGTGTGGCCTGTGTCATAAAGCTTTCTCACAAAAGGGTAGGCTCACACAGCATATGATGACCCACACTGGAGAAATGCCTGTCCAGCAGCATGACCTGTAACATGGAGCCTTCTCACCAAAGGGAGATTTGAAATAGCATGTGATGTCTTATGTGGAAAGAAGCCTTTCCACCATAACCTGTGGAATGTAGCTCTCTCATGAAGGAGTAATATCAAATGGAATATAATGATGAACACAGGAGATGCCTATCTACTGCTGCTTGTATGATGCAGTTTTCTTGTAAGATGTTTTCAAAAGTCACATAATAACCCACACGAAATAGAAACTTTTCTAACATGATATTGCATTGCACATTTCTCATGAAAGATTGGAGTTTTGTGGGGAGATGTTCATTAGATTCAAACCTAGACCTATGGGATTCGAGGCAGAAATGAATGTGACATACTTCTTGAATAAGAAAAAAAAAAAAAAGTCTTATACCTGGCTACAAAGTTCTGTATGAAATTGTTATGATTTATTTAATGATGCTGTGGTGAACTTATACTAGTGAAGTAGTAGTGAATGTTTTATAGGACCAGAATATCTAAAATCTGATCATCATTTCAACCTATATGCGTTGGAAATGGTCTAGTTTAAGTTTGAACTAATATGATATAGAAACAGTGGACTCCTTGATTTGTATAAAACAAATGAAATAGGTAAATAAATTATTGTAGTATTAATCAGTATTGTGAAACCACAATAAGACAAAACTGAAATACAATTGTGTTACATTGACTAAATGTGTCTTACAGGCCACACTGACCTTGTCCCTTGTTGTTTCAATCCATAACCATGACATGAGACACACGAGTGAATTTAACTAATTGTAGTGTAAAGGAAGGAAGCAAGAGTCGTTAGATAGCATCACCCATTCCAGCTTATCATACCCAACATCAAATTCATATACAATTCCAACTTGGTGTATATTTTTGACTTGCAATGATCACATTTTGATTTGAATTCATGTTTTATTCCGGCTTAGGTTATATCACCTAAGCTATTCCAAGTATTAATGCATCTGTATGAAAAACTATTTCTTCACATCCTCTAGACATGTAGTCTTTCATAATTTGTTCTCATAGCCTCTTTAAGCCCTCCTAACCTTAAGGGATCTCTTCTGTCAATGTAACCTATCCTATTTAGTGACCTGAATACTGTAATCATATTACCACTTTCTCTTCAAATTTTCAAAGTTGACAGAGCCAGTGCTTTTAATCTTTCCTCATATGAGATGTCTAGTATTGAAAGGGGATAATGCCATATCCCTTGGTATGAAATATGGTTCTTAGAATGTTTGATGTTAGGAGACAAAATGGGTTATGCATGATGCCAGCATTTTTCCTTTTCTCTTCTAAATGCCTAATATGGTTTATCTGGCAGGCTGGAGACCAGTGTATTTTTACCTAGTTGTATTTACCTACTTGTATTATAAGGGAAGGGAGCTATGCTCATAGTGACCCTTCTTTGTATCAATCAGCATCAAGTTTGTTCTTAAATTCTTGAATAGTATTTGCACACATTGTTGCCTTATTTAATTTATTCCAGGTATCCACCACTCTGTGTGGGAAGCTATTCTTTTTCAGATCTCTGCTCTAATTATCCTTTTTTAGTTTCTTTTCATGTCCTCTTGTTTTTCTATTTTCCACTTTTAATAGATCATCTCTATCTAAGATTTCCATTCCTTTCATGATTCTATAGTTGGTAAATCTCATCTTTCTCTTCTTTGTTCCAGAGTTGGTAGTTCCAATTTGGACAATCTTTGTTCGTATGTCAATTTGGAGAGTGTTGGTGCCATCTTTGTTGTTGCTCTCTGTATTCTTTCTAATTTCTTTATATTGTTATTAGTTCTGGGTGGCCATAGTGTTGCAGCATACTCAAATTTTGGTTTTATCAGTAACTAATATTTTCTTGACCATTTCCTCCACCAAATAGTCAAATGCCACTTTCATCAACTTTAGTAGGTTGAGGGTTTCTCTATTTTGTTGATATGTTTGTCTGGTGACATGTTTTGGCTAATTATTACTCCTAGGTCCCTTTCAGAGCTCACTTTTTTGACTTGTTCCTCACCAATTTTATAATTCCTTGATATTCTATTTTTAATTTTCCAAACTCCATTACACAACATTTCTTGATATTGAAGTTAGGTTCCTACTTTTGACTCAAGTTTTCATGGCCACTTTATCCAATGGGGCAAAGATAGTTCAAGGAATTGATGATGTCTGGTTCTTTGCTTAGTAGCAGATCTGACCTTGTGGGGATGTCAGTTCCTCTTATCCAGGTCACTTCCTTTATTCATTGTGTTCTCCATTGTATTACTAATTTTGTCAAGTGAAAATGTGAGCACTGAAGAAAGGGACTCTTCTTTCTATAGAGTAGTGTATGAAAAGAGATTGTGACTTGCCATTATAATGAAGACACAAATGAAAACAGGACGTGTGGTAGGGGTCAAAATAGCTACTTATGTTAACAAGTTTGGATAGTTTATTCTCTCAACTTCCCACAGAAAATCATCAGTTGCAAAGGAAATCTGTCACATTGTGTTCAGTATAGATAAAAGCAGGTGAGAGAAAATGCATTGGGGTACACTGAGCACAGCAGTTTGTCACAGTGAAGAAGAGACTAATATAGGGCATGGTGACTTGGATATTTTTGAGTAATCACCTGCTTTCATAGCCAAAATTACAGCTTTTCCAGTGACTTTATTACTGGCCACCATATGATAATTGTGACCTTTTTTCTTAGCCAAAATGGTGACTTTTTCTGTGACTTTGTTACCTGACACTCACAATATAGCCTAATCTTGATCTATATAACAACTTAAATCTATGAATTATGATTGAATTGTAAAGACAGATTCCAGGTTTATAAAAAAAAAAACAGCACAGAAGGATGGAGTCTTTGTTAGTACTGTATGATGTTTCACTTGTTACAGCAATATAAAGTACCAACAAAAAGAGAAAAAAACAGAAAGTGTTCCTGTCCAATTGGTACATGATAAAGCTGTAACAAGCAAAATGTCATAATAAATGGTCTGTCCTCACATGGTGTTCCTTTAGATAGACTTTTTGACAACTGTCAATTGTATAGAAATCCCAAATTGAAACTTACATGAATGTATAAGTGTACACATGAACCAAATGTACACATTGGGAGTTTTCATGAAGGTTGCCTCAGTGTAGGTTGTTAATGGAGAATCCCCAGTGGAGCTACTTTACGAGGACTTCCCAATCGTGGGGGCTCTTAGCCCTTTTTTTCAGTGGAGCTTTCGTGATGGGGTTTGGCCAGCCAGAGAGTTAACAGGGCTTCCCAGTTGTGAGAGATTTAACATTGTTACCCATTGAAGTTTTGTTCAGGCTTCTAAAGTAGGAACTCCCTTACGGGAACCTCCTTGTCATGGTGGGGATTTGTTATATAGACTTCAAGCCAGACTGTGCACTTCAATAGGCCCATGAATATTGCTCCATGTGCCTGTTAAATTGAATCCCTACTCACCATACCTAGATCTACAAGGGGGGACATTTTTTTTTCAAGTGAGGTGTACCATGTTTGATGTAATACATTTCCAAACCCCACCTAAGCCCAATGCTGTGACTTTAGTTAGTTTAATCAGAAACTAAACTGGTATTAGACATGGTGTGGTCGATAGTTGTTGACTGATGATTTGGTGATATCTTAATTTGAAATGCATATACATTTTTTCTGTGTATCTTTATTCGTTTTGTCGGGAAAATCGAATGGACCGGCAGGTTAGTCCAAAGATGAGCCCTCCAAAGTGAATATTAATTTTTGTCATACTACCCATTAAGCTTAAGGATTTTATGTACAAATATAGAACAAATCATCATATTCAATTCCTCTTGCAACCCAGTATTGTATATTTGAAAATCATGTTCATAAAAAGGATAAAAATATTAAAATTGTTATTGAACCTTCGTCACCAGTGGATTGCCACAAAGCTCGGTATACTGCCCTCTACTTTTTCTCATTCATATGGCAGACATCAATGAACAAGTGAAACTTTGGTTGTGGTTTCTCTTGCTGATGATACTCATACATTTAGGACAGTATCAACTAAAGTGGAGGCTGGACAGTTACAAGAGAACCTCTTAATACTGTATTCATAGGCAGAGTACATTGGTCTTATATTAACAGCTGATAGATTAAGACCAGACAACAAGAAGGTAAAATCCATTAAGGAGTTTTCAGCCCCTCAAGATAAGCAAGAACTACTAAGATTTCTGGGAATGATTAATTGCTTAGGAAAGTTCATTCCAAATATGGCTGATATCAATGAACCTCTGAGAGGTTTGCTGGAGAAGGGAAGAGATTTCAATTGGGAAGGAGCTCAAGAGAGACGTTTTCAAAAACTTAAAACATGGTCAGTGAAGCACCAGTTTTGAGATATGATATTTGTAAGCCACTTTGATCATTGATGCATTGAGATATACTGTAATGGCATGTGTTTTACAAGAAGATCACCCTATTGCCTATGCTGCCATGTCCCTAACCAAGACTCAGAAAATTGTTTCCAAAATAGAGAAAGAACTCCTAGCTATAGATTTGGGAGCAGAAAAATTTAATTTTTATCAGTATGGTAGAAGTAAGGTACTGTAATTATAGACACTGACCCTTAGAGAGTATTTTTAAGAAATCCCTGTCTTCAGTCCCTCTGAGGTTACAGAAAATGCTTCTAAGACTTCAGAAATATTCACTGCAAGTACAATATAAGGCAAAGATATGTAATGTATATAGCTGATGCTCTGAGTAGAGTTAGCTGGGCTGAGGATATGCAAATTGAAGATTTAGAGGTTCAAATAAATTTTGTAACAAATGAACAGCTAGATGCTGCAGGTAATTTAGTTTCTGAAAGACACTACTAAGTGTATTTCATACACTTAGAATATTTATTTTAGAAGGATGGCCTGATTATAAAAGAGACATTCGATGACCCCAGAAGTAAGGAATGCTCGCACGTCGGTCATATATAATGAAAGCAGTTAAATTTGCATAACGGCGCAATAATACACATATATTGTCCTCATTTCAGATGGGGAGGGGGTTAATGGTAGGGCTAGCGCTGATGGCTGACAAATTTTTAGACCTAACCATTAAAAATTCCATTTCATAAAATTATTTCAATGCGTGTTTTAAATTTTCAATTTGCTCATTTCAGTTGGGGGGACTAATGGGGGGCTAACCACTTTTTTGGGGGGAGGCTAAAGCCCCCCCACCCACCAAGTCCCCCCTTGGCGCCGCCGCTGGTTGCATTGTCCTTTTCAATACAATATTACCTAAGATTCTTGACGGGAAAGATGTAATAATATGAGAATTATGTTTCTTACTCTGATTTGATAAATAACAGTGTTACTGTGGTGTGAATGAGGTGAATATGGCACAGATAGGGACGCGCGGTTGGCACCCCTGGGTGGGGGTGGGGGGTTGTGAAAAAGCGCGAGCAGTGGTGACCCTGGGAGGGGGGGGGGACGCCCGCGGGTCTGTGCGCCTGGGCAAGTGTAGTGAGGGCCACGGATGTGTGCATGTCTGTGTGAGTGGGATGAAAGGGGGACGCGGCTTGGCTGTCTTACAAGTTAGGCGGTGGGAAAAATAGCATAGGGACTGTGTGGTGTGAATCCAAGGAGGGTTAAAGACTGAAGCAGAAGCAACTGCAGGAGCGGGATTTCTACAAAAATAGAGTAAATAAATCACCATTTTAGTTTACAAGCTATTTAGGCACCAAGATGGGCGAGACGACGAGATCCAGGGAGCTATTCAAGATGAACAATATCACCTTAATGCCGTTTGATGGAAATGGAAACGTAGCCAGGTGGCTTAAAAAGGCGGAGTTGGTAGCGAAGCTAACGGGAGTGACGGACGTGGCCAGCTATATTGCCCTTCATCTAGAGAAGGACGTGTTAGCCATCTATCTGAAAATGGCTGCCGATTATCAATTGGATGCGGGGAAGGTTAAGAAAATATTGAAAGAGGCTTTCGGTGAGAGTCCGTTTGATGCGTTTGGTCAGCTGCAAAGAATAGGCTGGGCAGGCGAGTAGGTTGATGTGTTCGCCAACGAAATTAGAAGGTTAGCTGGCCTCTTGACGTTCGAGGGCGAAGGCTGGGAGAAACTAGTGAGGATGGTGTTTGTGAATGGTTTTCCAGGTCGCATATCCACTGGACTACAAGGAATAAACAGTGGGGTGACGGCGAATATGGACGAATTGATAGCCCATGCCAGGCTCCTGACGTGGATGTCCGGCTGGGGGGAAGACGCCCGAAGGTGCTAATAGATACCGGCTGTTCAACCACGACTGTGATGACCGACGTGGTTCAAGAGTTCAGACAGGGAGATGTGGCCCTGATGACAGTCGACGGGAGAGAGACAAAGTGTGAAGGTGACCAGGAAATTGAAATGATGGTCGAGAGCAGTCAGATACTACTAAGAGTGCTCGTCATTAGAACAGTTAGAATGGGAATCGACGTGGTGCTGGGAATGGATGCAATTACTCAGATTGGAGAAGTCACGTTTATCGCCGGACAAGTGAGGATCGGAGCGATACGCGACTCGAGCACGGGAGAATGGACGAGGACCCGGCTGAGGCCGGAAGTGGACGTAGGAATGGCAATGAGGGCTGTGGAGGGCAGTACCACCGCAAAACTTAGCCCTGTCGAGAGAGCGGTGCCTTGCACGATTGAGGACGAAGACTTCCTGGTGAAATTTGTTGGCCAGAAGTGTAGAGTGGTATCTGAAAGAAGGCTCACCTCTTTTGAAGAACAAAGTCGACTGCTACAAGCAGACTCTCAGAGAGGGGGTGAGGGACGACTTTGACCCCGAAGTAGAGCGGTGGATTGATGGTGGGATTTTGAGTCCTTGGGAGGAACCACTGGAGGGTGGAATGTTGCCCTTGATGGCGGGCAGTGGTACAGCCAACCGAGAACTAAACCAGTTCGTGAGGTGTCATACTGGCGATGATTTTGTAGACTTGTGTAATGAGACCCTACGCAGATGGCGCCAAATGAGGGGAGCGTCCACGATTGTAGACCTGCGGGCGGCTTACCTACAAATTCACGTGGCGAAGAAGCTATGGAAGTACTAACTTGTAAGATATAAAGGTAAAACGTATTGCTTACCAGACTGGGGTTTGGGCTGTGCTCAGCCCCGAGGATCCTGAAGACCGTACTGGAGAAGACTGAAACGATGAAGAAGGGCACGGACTCGTACCTCGATGACATGCAAGTGTGGATGGTAGCGTGGTAGGTATCAGCGACGGACGTAGTGGAACATTTGGCTCGGTAGGTACGGATTAGTAG
This sequence comes from Oratosquilla oratoria, assembly GCF_046742065.1. NCBI lineage: Eukaryota > Metazoa > Arthropoda > Malacostraca > Stomatopoda > Squillidae > Oratosquilla > Oratosquilla oratoria. The sequence continues at coordinate 65,293,865 of NC_134788.1, read as the reverse complement.
CGAAGGACCCGGGACCGGTGGAAGGGGGAGCGGTGTTGGGACTGCGACTGGAGAGAGACGGGACTGGAAACCTGCTGTTCAGGAAAAGCAACGAGATCCCTAAGGTTACGGACGAAATGAGCAAACGAGAGCTCTTCTTCCTGTGTGGCAAATTGGTGGGTCACTACCCGATCGCCGGTTGGCTCAGTGTAGCGTGCAGCTATATTAAGAGGCGGTCAGGGCCGATGGATCGGGAGAGAAGGTTGATGAGGCCACGCTAACGATGATACGTGACGTCGTACAGCGGATGAAACATGATGATCCAGTGAGAGGACAGTGGAGCGCACCACAACAGGGCCCAGGCGTAGTGTGGTACGATGGAGCTAGTAGCATGGGTGTAGGACAGTTGCTCACCGGATAGTTGCTCACCGGAGAAGTGACAAATAGGACATTTGCTCACCAAATGATTATTTTTTACTTTTCTTGAACTTAATAACAAGCAATATACAGGTTTTTTTAGTTATATTGAAGTTTATTACAGCAATAAGGACACTACATCGAGACTTAGTATTTTACTGTTGGCTGGTAAATTATGGCTTATGATTTTACTTATGAACTCTTCCGAGTGCTTGATGTGAGACATTGAAAAACATCCTACAAACGGCGACAATATTTTCGTGAGCCATTTTGAGGTCTTGTTAAGCAGGAGTTCCTACTTGATATTATTGGTCTAAAAGGGATGTCCTCTTTATGAATTTTTGGGAGACCGTAAAAGTTTGGTTACTGTGGATTAATAACTTTCAGCTTTTTAAACATTTCTTTACCTACAATATCACGAGCACGTCTGTTAAAATCAGAGGTCGTGTTCTTTGGTGGATTCTTTGTCAGTTGTTCGTATGTATCTCTGTCATTTAATAAGTGGAAAATTTTACTTTCATAGTCTGAATTGACTCCTAACCCTAACACTTCTAGTTCATGAGCTAGAAGTGTTAGGGTAAGGAGTCACTGAAACCAACTAAAACATTGCATTAGATTATATTGTAGAGTTTGATAAGTTCTTGGCCTCTAACAATTATGACAAATATCTACTTTATCTGTGCCAGGGGTATGCTGTAAGAAGTCAGTGTCTTCCTGACTTTCTAAATGCAGTTGGCCACACCATTAGACTGGACTTGTAAACCACAAAGGACAATGAACCCACTTCAGTAATGCACCAGTTGTAAAACTGTAATCACTATATATTGATGGAAGAAATTGGTATTGAATTTTATGATTAATTAAAAACTTATATATGAAAGTTTATGTATTATTGCTGTAATAAATTTCAATATAACAAAAGAATCCTGTATTATTGCTGTTATAAGCTTCAATATAACTAAAACATTCTGTATATTATGTTATTAAGTTTGTATATTGTTTGTATATTATTGCTGTAATAAACTTTAATATAACTAAAAGCATCCTACATACTATTTGTTATTAAGTTCAAGAAAAGTAAAAATAATCCATTGGTGAGCAAATGTCCTATTTATTACTTGTTCGGTGAGCAACTGTCCGGTGAGCAACTGTCTATACCCGTAGTAGCATAGCAACGGGCGTCGTCTTGGAGATAGGAGGCGTGGTAGACGAAGATGGAGCGTGTCAGCGAAAAAAAAAGGGATAACTATCATCACATCAACGTATTGGACGCGGCTATAAAAGGATTCAATTTTGCGCTGAAATGGGAGCTGCGTGAGATCGAAATCAGGACTGACTCAGCCACAGTAGTGGGGTGGATGAACTCAGTGCTAACGGCTGAGAAGAGAGTACGCACGAAGGGAGCTGAAGAGGTCCTTGTGGAATGCCGTCTTGGGATCCTGAGGGAGTTAATAGACGAGTTTGGCTTGAAGATAAGGGTGAGGGATCGTAACGGAGGTGAATTCACGGAACAACACCTCTGTCAAGGGAGTGCCGTGACATATTCTAGATCTTCGTTGTTTGGTGGATGACGAAGAGGATGAGGACGAGAGTCACGACTTGGTGGTGAACGAGGGGGCGGTGTCGTGGAGACCCCGCCGCGACACGCGTCCTTCGAGATGGCTGCAGGACTATGAAGTAGGAGACGAAGAATAAGTTGACCTCGAGATCAAGGTGTGTGTATATGTGTGTGTGGGGGGGAGGTGAATGTGGCACAGACTGGGACGCGCGGTTGGCACCTCCCAGGTGGGACGTGGGGATCAAAAGGCACGAGGAGTTGGTGACCCCAGGAGAAGGTGTGGGGTCAGCGCGCGTGGGCCGTGTAGTGAGGGCCACGGGTGTGTGCATGTGTGTGTGCGTGGAATGAAGGAGGGACGCGGTTTGGCTATGTTACAAGTTAGACGGTAGGAAAAATAGCATAGGGACCGTGTGGTGTGAAGCAAAATAACCACAACAGAAGAGAAACTTATAGACAGTAAGTACTTTCGTATATTACATCTAAAGACTAATTGAAAGAGATATAGAGTTGTGTTTAAGGGACCGTCAGGTTGCTTTATAAGGGAGCATGTCCTATAACTTTTTGAATCTCTTTGATGAACTTAGGTATAATTACCATTTACATTTGTCTATAATTCCCCTGGGTATTGTATTCCTCACATGTATATATAAAGTGTAGTGAAGATATAATGAAGTTATAATGAAGTTTAATGAAGCTGTAATTAATCATATGGAAATCCTTCCACATAATTAAGCTTGGTATATATTGCAAGCTTAGATTCTGGGGAATATTTGTTATATTGTACATTTGACCAAACTTATACCTCTGATTTTTTGTGAATTTTCTTTTCTGAACATTTCAAAGATGCTGCAAAATTCAGGTTTCATAAATAGAAAAAAAAATTCTTTTATTTTTTAATATAGGAAATAAAGAGCATAATTTTATCTTTCAAATGAAACAAAAATGACAAAAATCCATCAAGAACAACCGAAGAAATAACAACAAAAAGAACAAAAACATTAAATGTACATGAGAAGGCATTTAAATTTTGCGCGACATTTTTAAAAGGCCCCAGCCCCATAGTCCCCGCTTTTGGTCACTTTACCACTTTTACTTTTCACTTTTTTTCTCCTCTCGTTTCTTGTCTCTTCTTTCGAGGGCAGACTTATGAATATGGGTGTAGGGTTCTTCAAGAAGAGGAACAACAAATCCTTCTTTATAACCAACATTGTTGGATGCTGTCCTCTTCGTTTGTTTGTTTTTTTCCTTCTCGTTTCTTCATCTGGCACGCAAGGGCCTTCACTGCATTCTTCCTCCTTGCTCGCTGGCTTTTCGTCAATCTTGCCATGATTACCGCAAGAAATTACAGTGAGGAATCAAAAATATGAAGCACGGTGAGAGCTTCAAAAGAACGTGACCTTACTTTGACGTTTGGATGGGTACTGATGCCCTGATGTGTGCTATTTCTGGATCTACGCTTGTGGGAGGAGTTGCTAAATACCTCCATAAACACAATTCCGTAGCAAAAAACAAAATAGCTATAGAAAAAATTAACGCTATTCCAATATACAGAATATTTGATACGCAATGGGGTTGCCAGAGGTTGCCAATAATTTATCTATTTTATTCTGTATAAAAAGATAGAAACGAAATACAGCTCTATAACTTTGTAGGAGTGTTGCCAACATCATAGAGATTCTTTTTAAATGTTTTCCTAAAATTCGTTCATGTACCAGATTTTTTCGAATAATTGCCCCTGACGGACCCTTAAGTGTATCAGGTAGCAACCGTAGGAGGGAGACAATACAAGGAGGGTGGGGTGAGGGGTTGACCTTACCTCCATCGACCTGACCAACACATATGGTAGGTCCTGGAGCTGCAGCGTCTACGTCGTGGGACCACCCCCCAACCCCAAGAGTTGGGGGCCAAACGGCAGCAACCACCCCTGGCCACCGGCTCTACGCAGGTGGCACCGATCCCCAAGAGGAGCTACGCCTACCTTGGGGAGTACCACAATCCTTTTTCCCAACATGCAATATTACGTTTTTTCTGCACCGAGGGGTGATTTTCCGGCGATCACCCCTCTTCTTCTACCTTTAGCTGGAGATGTAGAGAGCAATCCTGGGCCCACCACAAAATACACATGCCCAACATGCTCTAAACCCATTACTTCGAGCAGACAGACAAAGGGCTCAGTTCAGTGCAATATGTGCAAAAACTGGGCCCACCTCACTTGTACAACACTTGCTGACACAAACCAATACACAAACACTTGGACATGTTCTACCTGCCCTCCAGTAACCCCACTCCCACCTCCCCAACCACAGCCAGCACCCTCACCCACTCCCAATTTCCCTTTGCCCTTACCCCCGATTAGTACTCCCCTTCCTTTGTCCCCGATCTCTCCTTCCCCCCCACCTCTGACCCAGATCCTACACCTTCCCCACTCCCACCCCAACCTCAACCCCAAACGGCAACATACAACACATACAAAACACACAACATTGACGGTATTAACACGAAAAAACATGAACTTGAACACTTTCTTAAACAACACAACATACACATTGCGATTTTACAAGAAACAAAACTAAGACACTCACACAAAACACCATCATTTCATAATTACACCACCATCAGACAAGACCGGACTGACGGCTATGGCGGTGGACTCATCACCCTGATCCACCACTCCATCTGTTTTGTGGACACAAGTGCCACAACCAAAATTCTCCTCCCTACCACAGATAACACAACAGAAATCCAATCCATTCGAATCCGCACAGGCAACAAATCAACACTGACAATAGTTAACATGTACATTCCCCCCCAGTTCCAGACACCTTCAGGCCTCATTTTAGCCAACTAGCCTCAATCCCCAACCTGATCATGGGTGGAGACTTCAACGCCAAGTCGTCTGCCTGGTATGTCGACAACCCTGACACAGACAGAGGGCTTGATATACAGACTCAGTTTGACTCATTGACTATCATGAACAACACACATAATCATACACATATCCCACACCAAGCCCTCTACACTCCCTCCTCTCCTGATATCACCTTTTGCTCCCCCTGCCTAACCCCAACAACATCATGGAGAGTGGTCGGAACCCTTGGCTCTGACCACCTTCCAATCATCATCACCACCAAAACAAGATGCACCCCAGTTGGCCACAGACACACTTACACCAATTACAAGAGAGCTAACTGGGAAGCTTTTATTGAAGAGACAGAACAACATTTTGAAACACTTAATAGTACACCAATCACAAACATAAACAATGCTGTGCACACTTTTAATACAATCATACAAAATGCAGACAAGAGATACATCCCTAGAGGCAACAGAAAATCACACAACCCCAACTTCACACCAGAAATCCAAAGCCTCATCAGACAACGTGACACACTTAAACACGGTACCCCCACACCTATCCCTCAAAACATAGCAGACCAAATACAAACACTAAACACTGTGATTGCCAATAAAATACATGAACAAAAAAACACAAAATTGGCAAAACTTTATCAATACACTTGATCACAAAACAAACACCAGCAAATTGTACAAAACACTCAACAGCATTACACTATCCAACAGTAACACTACACGCTCTCACGCAGCAATAATCACAACAACAGATAATCTACCCTCAAACAGACAACAAGCAAACGCACTCATACGTCATTTTGCACAGACAAGTCATCTCACTTCTCACCCTGACGACCGACGCACCATTCGACGTAAGAAAGACTTTCCCACAGACTCAGACTATATACCCTTCATAGACAGTCAGACAAAACTCATAATACATAGTCTCAAGCACTCATCTGCCTGTGGCCCTGATAACATAAGCAACATCCACCTAAAACACATTGGACCACAAGGTATACACGCACTCACAAACATTGCAAACTACAGCTATTCACACAACACTATACCCGACATCTGGAAGCATGGTAAAATAATCACCATTCCAAAACCGAACAAAGACCCAACAATCCCAACATCGCACTGCCCAATCACACTTCTCTGCACCCCCTCTAAAGTCATTGAACGCCTAATACTTCAACTTGTCACACCACATATTCCCCTTGCTGACTCACAACACGGTTTTAGGCCACTACACTCCACAAACACTCTTCTGACAAACCTCACACAAAGAATTTTAGATGGCATCAATTCAGATAGGCCCCACCAAAGAACACTTCTTATAACATTAGACATTAGTAAAGCTTTTGATGCTATCCCCTGCCACAACCTAACAAATAAAATATACAACACAGACATGCACAATAACACCAAAAGATGGCTGGCCAATTATCTGGCAGGTAGGAATGCTTACGTGTCATATAATGGCCAATCATCGCACATCAGAAACATTAAGAACGGAGTACCACAGGGCTCAGTTCTATCCCCCCACACTATTTAATCTATACATGCATGACTTACCCACGCCAGACACCTCAGAAATACAAATCTCTTCCTACGCAGACGACATAACTATCACATGCACACATCGTAACACAGACAAAGCAGCAGAAATAATCCAGCCATACCTTGACACACTCAACACATGGTTCATCACAAACAGACTCAAAATAGCTCCAACCAAATCTACAGCAACACTTCTCACCAACTGGACAAAAGAACACAAATACATACCTCATCTCTACATCAACAACACTCTAATACCACACACAAACAACCGAAAATTCTTGGTGTAACATACGATACATCCATGTCTTTCAAACAACACATCACAAACATAAAAAACAAATGCACACCCAGACTTAACGCACTTAAGTCAATCACTGGAACAACATTTGGACAAAACAAAGAAACTAATATAACAATATACAAACAGTGCATACCCTCAGTGATGAATTATGCGAGTCCTGCATGGGCTCCTAATCTCAGTGAGACATACCACAACACCCTTCAAAATATACAAAACAAAGCCCTAAAAACAATTACAGGCTGCACAAATACAACACCTACAGACCATTTACACCATGAAACAAAAGTCCTCAAAGTCAAGGACCACCTCGACATGAGAGGCACACAAACACTTGCCGCAGCCACCACAAACACATTACACCCGCTACACTACATAGCAGAACACCCACACACACCAAGAAACATTAAAACAACACCCAAAGACCTTTATCACGCACAGATACTCTTTTCTCTTCCTCCACAACCACCAAATACCAGCCTCCGGAAACATATTCATAATCATATCACTCACCACTCCATTAACACACTGCTGCATGCCAGACCTCCTGATATCCACCCTTCTGAATCCTCTCTCCCACGAAAGGACAGAGTCCACTTGGCCAGACTGCGGTGCGGTCACCACCCAGCACTTCTAAGCTACCAGAAGAGGCTGGATGACCGCATTGTGAACAGCTGCCTAGGATGTAACACTTCACCCCATACCATACAACACATAATGGAAGACTGCATTATACACAATCATGCACGCAAACAACACAACATACGCTCTATAAAGGATTTGTGGGAAAACCCAGTTTCGGCTATGGCATTCCTTGGGGAGACGGGACTGCTCGGACAGATAGTCTAGGGAACGACAACAACAACAACAACAACACATATGGTTCAATCTGGCGGAAACATCTTGGTCACCATTTGGGTTACCAATTGACCAAATTTAAAATGCCCATAGGTCAAGTTTATATTTTCTATCAAAAATGCCTGATATTAAGCAAGGTTCTATTACATTTCTTTCATGTAGGTTCTTTCCTTTGGCTAAAATCTTTTTGTTAAAGCCATGTTAACTTTAAAGGAAGGCATATCTCTACACATAATTAAACTAACAAAAACACCTTAGTTATTATGGATAAAAGTGATTAGATTAACAAAGTAATTAATCATTATAAGATAAAAAAAAAACACTTATTATGAACTTGAAGATCCGAGTGACATGGTAAATAAGAATTTCCAAGCTTCAAGTGGCCCTTCGCTCCCAGCCCACGACGACACTCGCAGGCTCCCACCCGGCCGGACCTTCTAGCCCTGTAGTATACATTTAATTCATGTATGCGTTACATCTTGTGTGCCTTAGTTTCATTTCCTTGGCTTGTCCGGCGAACCTAACCACAACAAAAGCTCGAAGTTGAGAATAATATTTGACATCATTCATAAAATCATGTGTCACCCTTCACTGAAGTATTCCTGCTGTGATATTTATACCCTCGTTTTGTGCGTCCTACATACATCACTTCAGTTTTGTTTTTGTTCATTTGTAGACCATTTCTTTCTAGTCCCGTGTTCCGTCTCTATCGCTGTTGTTTTCAACCTGTGGTCCCGACATGGACCCCTAAGGAGTCAGTGTTCTACGATCGGGAACCCAAACTAAAAACTAGTGGTGTCTGGTGGATGCCAACTGATTCTAATCAGTGTTTAATTGGTATCCAGGAGGCTAGAGGACAGCAATACATAAGTGTGGGCTACATGGGAAAGTGTGTTGAATACTCCTGCTCTGTCGTGTCAGCAAGCACAACTGCATCATAGAATTATAGAGATAGAAAATCGATAGAGAAAATAGAAATGGAAGATAGAAATAAAACATAGATGTAGAATTAAAAATAGAAAACAGAAAATAGAAATAGCAATTAAAATAGTAATATAAACAAAATAATAGAAAATACGAATATGAAATAGATATGAAAAATAGAAAATGCGAAACACAATCTAAAAACAATATATATATATATATATATATACATCCAAATATATATATATATATACATATATATATATATATGTGTACATATATATATATATATATATATATATATATATATATATATATATATACTGTATATTAGATATAAAATATGGAACAGAAAAATAGAAATGTACAGAAAACTTTCCCCTCCACCTTTATGCCGTTTGTTTACATATGACGCCATACCCCGTCAAGCATTGGGTTGCATTCGGTCAGTTATTTAATTAAAGAACTTGTTTTCGTGGCTGTGATTTGTACAAGTGTACCTTCTTCTTGAATTCGTAAGTGCAATGATATGGGGGTAAGATTACTTAGTGCATTTGCTACTCTTCCATTCTCGTTCGCACTTTATTGGTATTCTGAACAAGGGTGGGTGTTTATCAGAATCATCATTTTGAAAATGTTTGCCAATCTCACAGCTGCAATTACCAATACCATTGGCTAGCTCTTATCATTCTAATGTATTCTGAACACCAGATATAAATACCGTAAACAAGTAGTAACGTCAGCAGCTATATATAAAAGAAAAAAAAAATGATAAAACATCTTTACATTTACCAAGGGTTGGTACGAGCACAGAAATTTCAAGTTTGGTTTAACCCTTCAATTCTTGTTTCAGGTAAAAGATCTTTTCATTACAAACAAAATGCTTTTTTAGTTTCTTAGATTGCTTTATAAATAAGGGAGATACGGCATTTTGAAATTTTCTGGGATTTCCAAATTTTTGGCTTAACCCATTAAACTCCGATGACAAGATGTCTTGTCATTTGGTCAAATAAAACAAAATCATAAAACACCAAAATGTTTGATCAAACACCAGAAAAACATGACGTCAGTAGTCCTCGCTTCGCTCGCGAGCGAAGCTAGGACTGCTGACGTCATGTTTTTCTGGTGTTTGATCAAACATTTTGGTGTTTTATGATTTTGTTTTATTTGACCAAATGACAAGACATCTTGTCATTGGAGTTTAATGGGTTAAAGTAGGTACAGGCACAAAAAAAAAAAAAGAATAAATAAATAACCCGCAAAATTGTGTTGCATATGAAAGATAATTTCATTACAAATTAAGAACTTTTTAAAACTTTTAAATAACTTGAAAAATAAGAGATATTATTTCTATTTTTTCTTATCCCGAATTTTTTGCTAGATTTTACCATAAAGTGCAAGAATTGAAGGTGGTAATTTGTAAAGATTTTGGTAAAGAAATACACATAAACTCTAAGCCACTGGTCCAATTTTATTGAAATTTGGAATACTTGAGCATGTCAGAAACAATTTGGGACATCTCCATCATACCAAATTTGTCTTTTCATGGCAACTATTATGTTGTCAATTTAGAGTTAATCATCCATGAATCCAAACTGCTGGCTCAATTGACATGCAACTTGGCATATGAAGGTTTTATGGGTCAACAAATCATCTGAGCATGTCTAAAACAATGTAGGACCTTCCTTTTATACTATTCTTACTAATACCTATCATGTTGCCATGGTAACTTTTGTCAATTTAGAGATAATCATCCATAAATCCAAACAGCTGGCATATGAAGGTTTTATGGGTCAACAAATCACCTGAGCATGTCATAAACAATGTAGGACCTTCCTTTTATGCTATTCTTACAAACACTGATTGTGTTGCCATGGCAACAATTAAGACTGTACACGTGAGTCCACAGGCAGCATCATCATTGCAGTTGGAATTTTAAATATTGCCGCTGCTATTTTGAGCAACCTATTCAACTAGGTTCAACTGAGTTTGACCTTGGTAGCGTTTGATGCATGCGCAGGTGGTTCAAAATGTCTTCCTGTTCTAGAAGTTTAGATTCAGTTCTTCAAAAATAGAAGGATTGCTGCTAGATGGCATCTACTGGTAGGTAGATCAAACACCACCAGAGATGCCACCGTCGATGACGAGCACAATAGCGCGTCATTTTATGTGCATGCCATGCAAACGGCCAAATTTACATACCACGGGAAATTTTATTCATACAAATGTTCTGCAAGTGTATTTACTGCGATCGTAGTAAATTTCAAACAATTACATCATCAGTTACATGTCGGTACATAAAAACATAAGATAAACATGGCAGCTTGCATTCAGCAGTAAATCGAAAATTGTTTTGTGTGTCAGTGTAAAATAATTAGCTAGATAAATTCAGTGTATTAGCAACAGACCAAAATGAACGAAAACTACTAGTCTCGCGAATTATTCTAATACCAAAATAAAGGCAGCGTGTTACGGCAGAGCTGAGAAATCGGTGGTACTAATTAGTTTTTTTTTCTATCGGGTCGGATTATCGGATAATAACATCAACATCCATCCCGCCATCTTATCTATCACTGGTGGTATGGATCAAACTTCACTCTATTAAGTTTCTTACTGTTATGTTATTAGTGCAATAGACTTATAGTTGAATTTTTTGAACTACAGTATTTTCTTTAAAATGTGTGATTTTCACGTAATTTGATCAAAGAGAAGTTATGTTTTTATCCTCCGTAATATTATGGACCACAGCTACGATTCGTCCTGCCCACTATCTATGATCACTGGTGGTATGGATCAAACTACACTATTAAGTTTGTTACTATTGTGTTATTAGTGTAATAAATTGCATATAGTTGAATTATTCAAACTATTTTCTTTAAAATGTGTGATTTTCATGTAATTTGACGGTATTCGTAGCTGTGATGGGTAATTTTGCAGAGGATAAAAACGTAATTCTTTGATCAAATTACATGGAAATCACACATCTTAAAGAAAATAGGTCAAATAATGCAACCATATGCTAAATTTTCATATAAAATTGTGCCTGTCAGTAAAAACCGTCATTGTTTACATTTGATCGGCGATTAGTCAGACCGCACGTTTCGGCCCGATTTCCTGGGACAAAATAGGCCCGATTTAATTCCATTCAAAATGCAACATCTCGAGAACTAGGACAGATGGATAATTCAAATTGCATTATACTCATAGCGACTTTTTGCATCCCATGAGAACTACTTCAGCTCAAATATAAGGAATTCCATTTTCATGTTGACCTAGCTACTACTGGCAAAACCTGACAATCCAAAACTTGTTTTCCAGCGCCAAATGCACAGCCGCATCATGAACAACAATCTTGAAGTCACTCATTTCTGGGAAAAGCAAGCTAAAAAACATGAGTATCACGTTAAAAAGTTATTATATCGTTTTCCTTTAGATTTCCACTTGGAAAACTAAATTGCCATTGCAATGATCCAAATTTTTATGATGAAATTGGTGAAACTCTGTCAATTTTTGAAAATGCATCAAAACTTCTAGGACAGGAAGATATTTTGAATGACCCACATACAATTTGAATGCTAGCAGAGCTCAAACTGAGGAGAACCCATTCGAATGGGTTGCTAAGACTGGCAGTGGAAATGCTCCGTCCACGATGGTGGCACTGCCCATGGATGTGTGCATTGCTGCCAAGGGGTTAGATTAGGTTATGTCAGGTCTCACATCGGCAATTCTTACCTCTATCATTGGCTAGCATTTATCATTAAGTATTTTGGGCCACAATTATAAGTATTGCAAATTAATATTTATTTTGGCAGCAATTTTTAGAAAATTGAGACTGGCAAACATTTTTGTATGTTATAGAGATGTTCGCTGTTCTCACAGCTGCAATTCTTACCAATATCATTGGCTAGCTCTGGTCATCCTAAGTATTTTGAGCCCATATGTAAATACCTCAAATTAACATGATCTGGAGTATGAAAATGAATAATTGATGAAGTTCACTCTGAATTCAGTGTGCACTGATGGTGATATTCATATGAGTAAAAACATAATATTCACTTACGTAATCTTGCATAGATCCTGGATGCAGGTGATATGACCTAAATGTCTAGATCACTTCCAGCTTGTGTAGGTCAGGCTTCTGATTTGTGTACTCTTATTTCCTCCCCCAATTGTCCTCTAGTATAGAAGTGTTCATATGGGAAGTGTCCATTTGAGTAGTAATGTGGGACAAGCACACATATCAACTTCATAAATGTATTGGAAATACCAAAAATGGTTAATTGGTCATTCTGATGGTGGGTGCTCTGACCCATTCATATTTTTCATTACAATGTAAGGGAAGACACAGATCAAGTCTCTGATTGACACAAGCCACTGTCCATCCAACCAATGTACTGGATATAAGTGCTAATGATAGTACATCTGTCTGTACTGTTATTATGTTTTTGTATAAAGTGTTCATATGGGAAGTGTCCATTTGAGCAGAAATGTGGGACAAGCTCTAATTAGAGCAAAGCTCATAGAACATCCAACTTGACATGAATTAATGCTAATAGTCAGGGTCCCCTAAACTAAGAGAGTACTAATATCAAATGAAAATTACGCAAAAAAAAATTGGGATTTTTTTTTTTTTTTTTTTTTTTTTTTCCTAATCCATTATTATCAAACAAGTGTCACAACCAGAAAGGAAGAAATCATAGGCTTCCTTAAAGACGACTAGGTATGTGTGTATAATTCTTCTAAGTTGGATTTTACTGAATGTGATGAGAAAAGGTATGGGTAATACCTCTACAGTTTCCTTGATAGATTTTACTTATTACATTTTGTTAAGAATAATAACACAGGTACACCACTTGCCAGTGAATATTAAATGATGTGACTTGCATCACTTATTTGAGACAAATGAACTGAATAAACCTTCCTTGAGTTGGTCATGTTTAGATTCAGGTCTTATGAGCCTAAACGCGGATTGTTATGGAGTTGTATTAAAATATGACTGTTGTGGGCAGCTGGGCCATTGCCCACTTCCAAATATCATGACATGATGAAAAAGCTATAGCAAAATTTGAATTGTTCTGGTGGAGTTAGTATGCATGTAGCTTAATGATGATTTTCACCTTGTTTCTAATAAAAAAGTAGAATGGAACATGACATCACCGTTTCTGTTAGTGTTCCTTCCTATTTTATGTTAGGCCATGGCATGTGCAAAGGGTCTGTTTAGGAACAAACTTGAGTATGAAATTGTTTGTGTACATAACATCCACTATCTCATTTGAGTATATTGCACACTTTCAGAGTTAGATGTTATTATAAATATATATATATATATTTTTTTTTAGGATGAAGATAGATATCACCACTTCATTGGAAGAGCTATCTGTATATCACATGATGACCCACACTGTAGGGAAGCCTTTCCAGTGTGACCTGTGCAGTTGAGCCTTTTCGCAAAAGGGTTCTATCACAAACCATATGATGAGCCACACAGGAGAGAAGCCTGTCCAGTGTGACCTGTGCAATGTAGCTTTCTCACAAAAGAATCAATTTTTCATATGATAACCCACACTGGAGAAAAGCCATTCCAGTGTGACTTATGTGATAAAGCTTTCACGCAAAACTGTCACCTTAAAAATCACTTGATGGCCCACAGAGAAGACCAGCCTTTCCAGTGTGACCTGCATGATTTTGCTTTCTCAAAAAACAATGTTCTCTTAAAGCATTCAAGGAAGCATAGGATAGAGAAGCCTTTCCAGTGTGACCTGTGTTTCTGCTTTCTCATGAAAGGGTTCTCTCACTAAGCATATGAGGATCCACACACAAGAGAAGCCTTTCCAGTGTGGCCTGAGCAATCAAGATTTCCCATGAAAGAATGACCTCAAAGATCATGTGATGATCCACACAGGATAGAAACCTTTCTAATGTGACCTGTGTGATTCTGCTTTCTCACAAGAGGGTCATCTCAAGTGACATATGAGGACCCACACAGGAGAGAAGCCTTTCCAGTGTGGCCTCTGTGATAAATCTTTCTCACGAAATAATCACCTCAAAGATCACATGATGATCCATGCAGGAGGGAATCCTTTCCAGTGTGACCTTTGCAATTCTGGTTTTTTACAAAAGGATTATCTCACAAGGCATATGAGGACCCACACAGTAGAGAACTCTTTCCATTGTGGCCTATGTGATAAAGCTTTCTCACAAAAGAGTAATCTCACACGTCATATAAAGATCCACACAGGAGACAAGCCTTTCCAGTGTGACCTGTGTGGTTCTGCTTTCTTACAAAAGAGTACTTTCACACAGCATATGAGGACCCACACAGGAGAGAAGCCTTTCCAGTGTGATATATGTGAATCTGCTTTCTCACAAAAGGGCAATCTCAAACAACATATGAGGGCCCACACAGGAGAAAAGTCTTTCCAATGTGACCTGTGTGGTTCTGCTTTCTCACAAAAGGGTCCTCTCACACGGCATATGAGAACCCACACAGGAGAGAAGCCTTTCCAGTGTGACTTGTGTGTTTCTGCTTTCTCTCGAAAGTGTTCACTCACATTGCATATGAAGACCCACACAGGAGAGAAGCCTTTCCAGTGTGAACTGTGTGTTTCTGCTTTCTCTCGAAAGTGTTCACTCACATTGCATATGAAGACCCACACAGGAGAGAAGCCTTTCCAGTGTGACCTTTGTGATTCTGCTTTTTCAGTAAAGAGTACTCTCACAAATCATACAAGGACCCACACAGGAGAGAAGCCTTTCAAGTGTGACCTTTGTGATTCTGCTTTTTCACAAAAGGGTACTCTCACACAGCATATGAGGACCCACACAGGAGAGAAGCCTTTCCAGTGTGATATATGTGAATCTGCTTTCTCACGTAGGAGTAGTCTCAAACAACATATGAAGACCCACACAGGAGAGAAGTCTTTCCAGTGTTGCCTTTGTGATAAAGCTTTCTCACAAAAAAATGATCTCACAAAGCATATGAGGACCCACACAGGAGAGAAGCCTTTCCAGTGTGACCTGTGTGTTTCTGCTTTCTCACTAAAGTCTTCACTCACATTGCATATGAGGACCCACACAGGAGAGAAGCCTTTCAAGTGTGTCTTTTGTGATTCTGCTTATTCACAAAAGGGTACTCTCACAGAGCATATGAGGACCCACACAGGAGAGAAGCCTTTCCAGTGTGACCTATGTGTTTCTGCTTTCTCACGAAAGTCTTCACTCACATTGCATATGAGGACCCATACAGGAGAGAAGCCTTTCCAGTGTGACCTCTGTTATTCTGATTTCTTTCAAAAGGGTCATCTCAAAAAGCATATGAGGACCCACACATGAGAGAGAACATTCCTTTGGGACCTGTGCAATTCTGCTTTCTCACTTAAGGGTCATCTCAGAATGCATATGAGGAACCACATTTGACAGAAACCTTTCAAGCGTGACTTGTGCACTAAAGCTTTCTCACAAAAGGATCACCTCAAAGATCATGTTATGATCCCCACAGGTGAGAAGCTATTTCCCTTATGACCTGTGTGATGCAGCTTTATTAGAAATAAACCACTCTGGAGAGAAACCTTTACAATGTGGCATGTGTGCTAAACTTTCCCCATGAAAGAATCGGCTCAAAGATCACATAATGATCCACTCAGGAGAAAGCCTTTTCAGTGTGACATTTGTGATTGTGCCTTCTCACAAAAGAGTCATCTCATACATATGATGACCCATATATGAAAAGTCTTTCCAGTGAGGCAAATGTGATACTGCTTTCTCACTGAAAGGTCATCGCACCCAGCATATGAGGACCCAGATAGGAGAGAAGACTTTCCACTGTGATTCTGCTTTCTCATATAAGGGTTTTCTCACAAATCATGTGAGGACCCACAAAGGAGAGAAACCTTTACAGTGTGGCCTGCATGATAAACCTTTCTCACTAAAGAATCGCTTCAAAGATCATGTGATGATCCACATAAGAGAGAAGATTTTGCAGTTTGACCTTTGTGATTCTGCTTTCTCTCAAAAGGGTTCTCTCACACAGCATACGAGGATCTACACTAGAGAGAAGTCTTTCTAGTGTGACCTTTGCAATTCTGCTTTCTCAATAAAGAGTAATCTCACAAAGCGTACGAGGACCCACACTAGAGAAGCCTTTCCAGTATGACCTTTGTGATGGGGCTTTCTCACAAAAGGGCTATCTCAGAATGCATATGAAGACCCACACAGGAGAGAAGCCTTTCTAGTGTGACTTGTGCTTTTTTTTTCTCTCTCGCAAAGGCTCATCCAATATGAGGACCCACAATGGAGAGAAGCCATTCGTGTGTTATATAGCTTTCTCTTAAATGAGTTATCTCACAAAACATATGAGGACCCAAACAGGAGAGAAGCTCCTGTTTAACCTGTGTGGTGCAGCTTTCTCACGAAAGAGTTCTCTCACACAGCATATGAAGAGCTACAGTTGACCTGTGTGACCTGTGCAATGCAACTCTCTCACAGAAGAATCACCTCAAATATCATGTGATCCCCTGCACAGGACGGTAGCCTTTCCAGTATGACCTGTTTGATTCTGCTTCTCACAAATGAGGTCTCAATCATCATAAGGTGTCTAATAGTGCACACAGACATGGTTGTATTCTGTAATCTGTAGGTGTTTGTCAATTTACAAATGTAAAAAAACATTATTCAAATAACAATTGCATAGAACTGTCATTTGGATATGTTTATTAGAGTGAAAAGCTGCAAATTATATGGAAATTCAATAAATTAAGATAGTGTGTATGAAGAATAGGTGAATGCCAAAAACAAAAGAGAAGAAATAAGGAGTTGAAAATTAAAATCAATGTTGAGAATGAGTAATGGACTTGTGTAGTTTGGATGGATGCCATGCAGAGAGTCTTAAAAAAGGAGGTACTGGGATGGTGAACTGGCTGGTGAGGTTATTTAATGTTTAACCCATTCAACTCCGATGACAAGATGTCTTGTCATTTGGTCAAATAAAACAAAAAATCATAAAACACCAAAATGTTTGATCAAACACCAGAAAAATATGACGTCAGTCCTCGCTTCGCTGCGAGCGAAGCGAGGACTGACGTCATATTTTTCTGGTGTTTGATCAAACATTTTGGTGTTTTATGATTTTTTGTTTTATTTGACCAAATGACAAGACATCTTGTCATCGGAGTTGAATGGGTTAAGAGAGGGTAGACAAGGGGGACAAGTGTGAGTGTAGTAGTTTGAGAGGGATCAGCTTGTTAAGGCTTATAGAAGGATCTTCATTGAGTGGATTAGGAGAGGAACAGAGGGAGTAATTGGTGAGGAAGAGTGTGAGTTTAGGACAGGTAGGGGTTGTGTAGATCAGATATTTGTGGTAAGATATGTGAGAAAGCTATAGGAAAAGGTGAAGATGTTTTTTGGGCTTTTATTGATCTGGAAAAGGCATCCATCCATCTCATCCTAGGACATCCCCTCATGTTCACTCCTTCCACACCTCTTTTACTAATCTTTCTTCAATCATTCTTTCCATGTGTCCAAACCATCCTAATATTCTTCCATTAACCCCATCTCCCAACTCCCTTTCCACCCCTGTTCTCCTCACCTCCTCATTTCTCACTCTATCTAGCCTAGTAACCCCTATCATACTTCTCAGACTACTCATCTCAAACACATTCAAACTCCTTCTCTCTTGCTCTCTTATATTCCTTGTTTCTGCCCCATACAGTGCTGTTGGCACAATCACTCTTTCATACGATCTTCTAGCATCCATTCCCAAATATCTATTTCTCATTACACTTTTTAAAACCACAAAGGCATTTACTCACTTCTCTCAATCTACATTCTACCTCCACCCCCACTCTTCCCTTTCCTGCCACATACACACCCAAGTATCTTCCAGTCTTTCTCCCTTAATACTCACTTTCAGTCTGCTGCCTTGTACATCTCATCACCTTACTTTTACCCACATTTATCTTCAACTTCCTTCTTTCGCACATCTTCCCAAACTCTATCACTAACTTTCTCAATCCCTCCTCTGATCCTGCTATAATCGCTGTGTCATCGGCAAACAACAACTGGCTTATCTCCCATTTTTCTCCATTTTCTTTAACCATCTCCAATCCCCCACCCACTACCCTTGCATTCACCTCTCGCACCACCCCATCAATGTATAAATTGAACAGCCAGGGCAACATAACACATCCCTGACGAAGTCCCACCTTTACCTCAAACCACTCACTCTCTCCATTTCTAATCCTAACACAGGCTCTACTACTCTCATATAAACTCATGACTGCTCCTAACAGCTTTCCTACTATCCCATATATCTGCAAAACTGCCCACAGTGCCTCCCTGTCAACTCTGTCATAAGCCTTTTCCAGATCAATAAAAGCCCAAAAATATCCTTGCCTCTTCCTATAGCTCTCTCACATACCTGTCTTACCACAAAATCTGATCTACACAACCTCTACCTGTCCTAAACCCACACTGTTCCTCACCAATTACTCCCTCTGTTCCTCTCCTAATCCTCTTAATCAAGATCCTCCCATAAGCCTTCCCAAATACACTTAACAAGCTCCCTCTGAAACTACTACACTTACACTTGTCCCTCTTTCCCTGGTAAAGTGGAACTATACAGGCACTCCTCCAGTCCTCCGGCACACTACCCTCTCTTAAACAAACATTAAATAACCTCACCAGCCAGTCCACCATGACTGTACCTCCTTTTTCAGACATTCTGCAAGGTATCCATCCAGACCAGGTGCTTTACCTGCTCTCATCATCTTAACAGCTGCCTTCACTTCATCTTTCTTTATTTTCCTCACTAATCACAGTCGTTTTCTTAGTGCTTCCCACTGCAACTACCTTTCCCTCCCTATCCTCCTTCACATTTAACAACTCCCTAAAATATTCTGTCCACCTTCCTCTCACTGCCTTCTCTTCCATTATCATCTCTCCATCTGCACCTTTTACCATTTCTTCTCTACTTGATTTACCTCCTTTTCCTCTTTTAATTTCTTTTCAATTTTTTTTTTCATCACTTTCAAAATTTTCTGTCATACTCTTACATTTACTTTTTCGTTTAGGAATGTCCCCTGTGGGGCTACAAGGAGAAGGATGCTTAGTCCCAATCCCCGTCCGTATCTTTTCGCCTCTTACGATCCAAGTGGAAATACTTGGTGGCAGTATTCTTTTCCCCCACCACAGAAAATGAATACTCAGAGAAATGGTACAGGACAGCAGCAAGGGGTTGAGGGACAGCATAACGGAGGGACAATCGTAGTATAAAAGTGTCATCATTTCTCTATGAACAGAGTTTTCCTCTATCATAGACAAAATGATGTGTGGTTCTGGTCTGTAGGGGTGCCCCATATAGAGCCTAAAGTATCAACTGCATGCTACTTTGCCACAATAATAAGCAGCCAATACCCGACCAGCACCCTAAGGTTTGGTTCTTTTAATGTGCGTGGATGTGGTATAGATGAGAGTAAAAGGGAAGAGATAGGTAGTTTTGTGAGAAGAAAGATGGATGTGTTGGCTTTGAGTGAAACTAAGTTGAAAGAGAAGGGTGAGTGGTGGGAGGTTATCAGGAATGAAGAGAGGGCGAGGGAGGGAAGGGGTGGCTATTCTATTAAGTGAAGAGATAGGTAAACGTGTAGTGGAGTGGAAGGAGGTTTCCTCAAGGATAATGTGGATGAAGGTGATACTGGGAAAGGAGATGTGGGTCTTTGTAAGTGCATATGGGCCTGGCAGTGAGAAGAGTGTAGAAGAAAGGGAGGCCTTTTGGATAGATTTAAATGAGTGCATAGAGGATTTAGGTAGAAATGTCAATGTAATAGTACTGGGAGACTTTAATGCTAGGGTAGGAAATGGTCCAATTGATGGAGAGGTTGGGAAATGTGGAGTTCCAGGAGAGAATCGTGGTGGAGAGTTGATGGTGGAAATGTGTCTAGAAAGAGAGTTGATGATAGCAAATACAGTGTTTTGGAAGAAAGTCAAGTATAAGTACACATGGGAGAGTGTGGTGGATGGAAGGGTGGTAGATAGAGCATTGATGGATTATGTAGTGGTAAATAAGATTATGATTAGTTAAGGATGTACATGTGCTAAGGGGAGAGGGTGGGGGAATATCAGATCAGTTTTTGGTGGAAGGTAAGTTGAGAGAGGAGGATAGATGGAGAAAGAGGAAAGGGACAAAAGGTAGGGAGGTGCTTAGAATGAACTCTTTAAATGAAAAGGAGAAGGAGTACAAGAAGAAGCTGAAGGAGGAGTGGGAGGGAGTGAAGGATAGAGTGGAGCTAGGTGTGGAGGAGGAATGGGGATGGTTCAAGGAGGGAGTCACAAAGTGTGCAAGGATGGTCTGTGGAACAAGAAGGACAGGAGGAAATAGAAGGAAGGGTAGTGAATGGTGGGACGAGGAAACAAAGAAGGTTGTAGAAGAGAAGAAGCGAGCTTTCACAGATTGGTTACAAAATAGGACGAGGGAGTCATATGAGAGGTACAAAGAAAAGAAAAGAGAAGTAAAGCAAAAGGTAAAGGAGGTAAAGAGGAGAGCAGATGTGAAGTGGGGTAAGAGTATGACAGAAAATTTTGAAAGTAATAAAAAGATGTTTTGGAAAGAAATTAAGAGAGGAAGAGGAGGCGAATCAAGTAGAGAAGAAAAGGTAAAAGGTGCAGATAGAGAGATGATAATGGAAAAGAAGGCAGTAAGGGGAAGATGGGCAGAATATTCTAGGGACTTGCTAAATGTGAAGGAGGATAGGGAGGGAAAGATAGTTGCAGTGGGAAATGTTAAGAAAATGAGAGTGATGAGTGAGGAAAATGAAGGAGAAATAAGGAAGGATGAAGTGAAGGCAGTTGTTAAGATGATGAAAGTAGGTAAGGCACCTGGTTTGGATGGATGCCATGCAGAATGTCTAAAAAAAAAAGGAAGGTACAGTGATGGTGGACTGGTTGGTGAGGTTATTTAATGTTTGTGTATTCTTTCCCAGTTGTCTGTGCAAAATGATTTATGAGACAACAAGCAAACACACTCCTAAATCATTTTGCACAGACAAGCCATCTCACTTCTCTCCCTGACGACCGACGCACTATTGGACGTAAGAATTTCCCACAGACTACTTTACACCCTTCATAGACAGTCAGACAAAACACATAATACATAATCTCAAGCACTCATCTGCCTGTGGCCCTGATAACATAAGCAACATCCACCTAAAACACATTGGACCACAAGGTATACATGCACTCACAAACATTGCAAACTACAGCTATTCACACAACACTATACCCGACATCTGGAAGCATGGTAAAATAATCACCATTCCAAAACCGAACAAAGACCCAACAATCCCAACATCGCACTGCCCAATCACACTTCTCTGCACCCCCTCTAAAGTCATTGAACGCCTAATACTTCAACTTGTCACACCACATATTCCCCTTGCTGACTCACAACACGGTTTTAGGCCACTACACTCCACAAACACTCTTCTGATAAACCTCACACAAAGAATTTTGGATGGTATCAATTCAGATAGGCCCCACCACAGAACACTTCTTATAACATTAGACATTAGTAAAGCTTTTGATGCTATCCCCCGCCACAACCTAACAAATAAAATATATAACACAGACATGCACAATAACACCAAAAGATGGCTGGCCAATTATCTGGCAGGTAGGAATGCTTACGTGTCATATAATGGCCAATCATCGCACATCAGAAACATTAAGAATGGAGTACCACAGGGCTCAGTTCTATCCCCCACGTTCTTTAATCTATACATGCATGACTTACCCACACCAGACACCTCAGAAATACAAATCTCTTCCTATGCAGACGACATAACCATCACATGCACACATCGTAACACAGACAAAGCTGCAGAAATAATCCAGCCATACCTTGACACACTCAACACATGGTTCATCACAAATAGCTCCAACCAAATCTACAGCAACACTTCTCACCAACTGGACCAAAGAACACAAATACATACCTCATCTCTACATCAACAACACTCTAATACCACGAACAAACACACCGAAAATTCTTGGAGTAACATACAATACATCCATGTCTTTCAAACAACACATCACAAACATAAAAAACAAATGCACACCTAGACTTACACACTTAAGTCAATAACTGGAACAACATTTGGACAAAACAAAGAAACTAATACAACAATATACAAACAATGCATACGCTCAGTGATGAATTATGCGAGTCCTGCATGGGCTCCTAATCTCAGTGAGACACACCACAACACCCTTCAAAACATACAAAACAAAGCCCTAAAAACAATTACAGGCTGCACAAATACAACACCTACAGACCATTTACACCATGAAACAAAAGTCCTCAAAGTCAAGGACCATCTCGACATGAGAGGCACACAAACACTTGCCGCAGCCACCACAAACACATCACACCCGCTACACTACATAGCAGAACACCCACACACACCAAGAAACATTAAAACAACACCCAAAGACCTTTATCACACACAGATACTGTCTTCTCTTTCTCCACAACCACCAAATACCAGCCTCCGGAAACATATTCATAATCACTCACTGCTCCATTAACACACTGAAAGACAACACACTGCTGCATGCCAAACCCCCTGATATCCACCCTTCTGAATCCTCTCTCCCACAAAGGACAGAGTCCACCTGGCAAGACTGCGGTGCAACCACCTTCCAGCCCTGTTAAGTTACCAGAAGAAGCTGGATGATGACCACATCACAGATAACTGTCCAGGATGTAACATTTCACCCCATACTATACAACACATTATGGTAGACTGCATTGTACACAATCATACTTGCCACCAACTCAATATACACTCTATAAGGGATTTGTGGGAAAACACAATTCCAGCCATGGAGTTCCTCAGGAAGATGGGACTGCTCGGTCAGACAGTCTAGGGAACTACAACAACAACAACCAATGTACTGGATATAAGTGCTGATGATAGTACATCTGTCAAAGGATTACAAAGGCGGAGCATGCCGACAGGAGACCTTTTGATCCATATCTAGGTCGGATGCAAAAAAAAAAAAAAAAAAAATCATATTGATAATAAATTAAAACTATAATAATGTAAATAACAAATAAAATACATAAATAAATGCATAGGTATAGTTGAATAACAAACAAACAGGTAAATAGTAAATGATAATAAATTGACATATAACTAATAATAAATGAAAATCAGACAGACAAATTATAACAAAACAAAAACAAATAATATAACAAATTATAATCATTACAGCATCTTACTTAGGTATTTATCTAAATGATTCTTAAAGCTTCGAACTGAACTACATTGCACTACCTGTGCAGGAAGTTTATTCCATTCATTAACTACACGGTTGGCAAAGTTGTTTCTACCTACTTCCAAATTGAATCTATTTCCGGACAGTTTGAGACCATTGTTTCTTGTCTGATTCTCATTCAATGTGAAAATTGTGTCACTTTTGATGTTGTCAATTCCCTTTAAAATCTTAAAGACCTGTATCAAGTCACCTCTGAGTCTACGCTTTTTAAGGGAAAACAGATTCATGTGCTTAAGTCGATTTTCGTATGATTTATTTTTGATATTTGGAATCAGTTTTGTGGCTCGCCGTTGTACTTTTTCCAGTCTGTCAATGTCTTTAATGAGATTCGGTGACCATACGGAAACAGCATATTCCAAATGTGGACGAACTAACGATATATATAGCTTGTTAATGAGTGATGGACTTTTGAAATCAAAAGATCGCGCAATCAATCCCAGAATCTTATTTGCTTTCTCAGAGGCTGATATACACTGCTTGGATGATTTGAGGTCGTTACTGATAATTACGCCGAGATCTTTTTCACTATCCACTTTTGTTAACGAATTTCCAAATAACTTGTAATCGTACTTACTGTTGTTTTTACCTATGTGCATTACCTTGCATTTACTTGTGTTAAATTTCATTAGCCACTTTTCAGACCATTGCTGTAATTGATCTAAATCTTCTTGAATATCTAATTGGTTTGAGTGATCATTTGCCACTCCGCACAGTTTTGTATCATCAGCAAATTTGGAAACAGTAGATTTTAGTCCATGGTCTATATCATTTATACTATGAATAGAAGTGGCCCAAGAACGGAACCCTGAGGAACTCCACTTGCAACACTTTTCCATCCAGAAGTTTTTCCATTTAAAAGAATTTCTGTTTTCAACCTTTCAACCAATTACTAGTCCAACCTAATAGGCTACCACTTATTCCATGCAAAGCTAATTTAGTAAGTAGTCTTTCGTGTGGGACGGTATCAAAAGCTTTTGCAAAGTCTAGATATATTAAATCTATATTGTTTCTTTTGTCATAATTCGAGATAACTGTTGTAGAATTCGAGTAAGTTAGTCACGCAAGAACGTTTCCGTCTGAAACCATGCTGGCTATCATTTATCAAACGGTTACTTTCTAAATGATATTCGATAGCATCTCTGATGATAGTTTCCATTATTTTTCCTACGATTGAAGTCAAACTTATAGACCTATAGTTATTTGGTTTCTTTTTGTCACCTTTTTTGAATATGGGAGTAACGTTAGCTAGCTTCCATTCTCTTGGGACATCTCCGGATATGATGGATTTCTTGAAAATAATTTCTAATGGAACAACAATCTCATTTTTCATTTCCTTTAAGATTCTTGGATGCCATCCGTCAGGCCCTGGTGTTTTATTAACTTTGAGTTTGTCTATACACCTTTTAATTTTTTCTTTTGTTATATTTACCGTAGTGAGTAAGTTTACCCCAGACTTTTCACAGGTTTCAGTTTGGAATTCACTTTGAGGTGTTTCGTTTACGAATACCGAGCTAAAATAATTGTTTAAGATATTACACCCTGATATCCACCTTGTCTGTACTGTTATGTTTTTGTATAAAGTGCTCATATGGGAAGTGTCCATTTGAGCAGAAATGTGGGACAAGCTCTAATTAGAGCAAAGCTCATAGAACATCCAACTTGACATTAATTAATGTTAATAGGCAGGGACACCTAAACTAAGAGAGTACTAATATCAAATAAAAGTTCCACAAATAGAATTTTTTTTTTCTTTCCTTGCCCATTATTATCAAACGAGTGTCGCAACCAGAAAGAAAGAAACCACAGGCTTCGTTAAAGATCCTTGTTCAGTGCTTTCTTCATAGTTGCCACTCCAACACTCATTTCTCTTGCCAAAGTCTGCATTGCCTTGCCTGGATCTTGCCACACCTTGTTTTGCAGCTTGATGAATTTCATTGTGCAGAGTCAGAAGACCTGCTATATTCTTGGTAGCCCCTGCTTCCACATCTCTGTCACAATTCTCAAGCTCACATCTTATGGCCTTCACAGTATTCAAGGAGTACTGAGCTGCAGCTAAGGTTTCCCAAACTTTTGAATCTGGTGTGAATCATCATGATGCAAGCCACTCTTTCCCAATATTCTAGTGCTTTCCAGTCGTCCATGCTCTCTAGCTCTCACACCCACCAATAGCACATAGAATCAGCTATCCGTTGCACTTTACTACTGTTAAATCCTTCAAATGGTTCTGAAATGACAGAAGATAAAATGATCAAATTTATCCTGAACACCCTGTATATACAAACATACATATGCATGTATATATATGTATACAGTACAATATATATATATATACATGTATATATACATATATCTCTATATATGTAGATTATATACATATATATAACTATATGTATTTACCTTTTTGTATTTTACGGGAAGGGGAGCTATACTCGTGGTGTCCCATCTTCATATCTCGTTTTATCTAGACTGTTTTTAAATTCGTGTATTGTTTTTGCACACACCACTTTCTCATCTAACTTGTTCCAAACATCTATTACTCTGTGGGGAAAGCTGTTCTTTTTTATCTATTATATGTTGTTAAGAATAATAACACAGGTACACCATTTATCAGTGAATCTTAAATGATATGACTTGCATCACTTATTTAGACAAACGAACTGAGTAAGCCTTCCTTGAGTTGGTCATGTTTAGATTCAGGTCTTATGAGCCTAAACATGGTTTGTTATGGAGTTATATTAAAATATGACTGTTGTCTCAAGCTGGGCCATTGCCCACTTCTAAATATCATGACATGATGAGAAAAGCTATAGCAAAATTTGAATAGTTCTGATGGAATGAGTACACATGTAGCTATATGATGATTTTCACCTCATTTTTAATGAAAAAGTAGAATGGAATATAATATCACCATATCTGGTAGTGTTTCTTCCTATTTTATGTTAGGCCATGGCATGTGCAAAGGGTCTGTTTAGGTACAAACTTGGGTATGAAATTGTTTGTGTACATAACATCCACTATCCCGTTAGAGTATATTGTGCAATTTCAGAGCTAGATGTTATTATCGATACATTTTTTGTTTTTTCAGGATGAAGGTAAATCTCACCACTTCATTGGAAGAGCTATCTGTAGATTCCATACTTGTTATACAATGAAAAGGACCTAGTGTGACATCTGTGATACAATTATATCACTAGTCATCTTAGATATCACATGATGACCCACACTGGAGGGAAGCCTTTCCAGTGTGACCTGTGCAGTTGAGCCTTCTCGCAAAAGGGTTCTCTCACAAACCATATGATGAGCCACACTGGAGAGAAGCCTGTCCAATGTGGCCTGTGCAATGTAGCTTTCTCACAAAAGAATAAATTTTTCATATGATAACCCACACTGGAGAAAAGCTATTTCAGTGTGACTTATGTGATAAATTTTCACACAAAACTGTCACCTTAAAAATCACTTGATGGCCCACAGAGAAGACCAGCCTTTCCAGTGTGACCTGTGTGATTCTACTTTCTCAAAAAAGGATGCTCACAAAGCATACAAGGAAGCACAGGATAGAGAAGCCTTTCCAGTGTGACCTGTGTTTCTGCTTTCTCATGAAAGGGTTCTCTCACTAAGCATATGAGGATCCACACACAAGAGAAGCCTTTCCAGTGTGGCCTGAAAAAATCAAGATTTCCCATGAAAGAATGACCTCAAAGATCATGTGATGATCCACACAGGATAGAAACCTTTCTAATGTGACCTGTGTGATTCTGCTTTCTCACAAGAGGGTCATCTCAAGTGACATATGAGGACCCACACAGGAGAGAAGCCTTTCCAGTGTGGCCTCTGTGATAAATCTTTCTCACGAAATAATCACCTCAAAGATCGCATGATGATCCATGCAGGAGGGAAATCTTTCCAGTGTGACCTTTGCAATTCTGCTTTCTTACAAAAGGATTATCTCACACGGCATATGAGGACCCACACAGTAGAGAAGTCTTTCCAGTGTGGCTTATGTGATAAAGCTTTCTCACAAAAGAGTGATCTCACACGGCATATAAGGACTCACACAGGAGACAAGCCTTTCCAGTGTGACCAGTGCAGTTCTGCTTTCTCACAAAAGGGTACTCTCAAAGAGCATATGAGGATCCATACTGGAGAGAAGCCGTTCCAGTGTGACCTTTGTGATTCTGCTTTTTCAGTAAAGTGTATTCTCACACAGCATATGAGGACCCACACAGGAGAGAAGCCTTTCAAGTGTGACATTTGTGATTCTGCTTTTTCACAAAAGGGTACATAGAGCATATGAAGAGACACACAGGAGAGAAGCCTTTCCAGTGTGATATATGTGAATCTGCTTTCTCACGCAGGGGCAATCTCAAACAACATATGATGGCCCACACAGGAGAGAAGCCTTTCCAGTGTGACCTGTGTAGTTCTGCTTTCTCACAAAACGGTACTCTCAAAGAGCATATGAGGACCCACACAAAAGAGAAGCCTTTCCAGTGTGACCTGTGTGTTTCTGCATTCTCACGAAAGGATGCTCTCACATTGCATATGAGGACCCACACAGGAGAGAAGCCATTCCAGTGTGATCTGTGTGGTTCTGCTTTCTCACGAAAGGATGCTCTCACATTGCATATGAGGACCCACACAGGAGAGAAGCCATTCCAGTGTGATCTGTGTGGTTCTGCTTTCTCACAAAAGGGTGCACTCACAGAGCACATGAGGACCCACACAGGAGACAAGCCTTTCCAGTGTGACCTGTGCAATTTTGCTTTCTCACATAAGAATACTCTCACACAGCATATGAGGACCCACACAGGAGAGAAGCCTTTCCAGTGTGGCCTCTGTGATAGAGCTTTCTCACGAAAGAGTAATCTCACACGGCATATGAGGACCCACACAGGAGACAAGCCTTTCCAGTGTGACCTGTGCAATTTTGCTTTCTCACATAAGAATACTCTCACACAGCATATGAGGACCCACACAGGAGAGAAGCCTTTCCAGTGTGACCTGTGCTCTTTTGCTTTCTCACATAAGGGTACTCTCACACAGCATATGAGGATCCACACAGGAGAGAAGCCTTTTCATTGTGACCTGTGTGATAAAGCTTTCTCACATAAGAATACTCTCACACAGCATATGATGACCCACACAGGAGACAAACCTTTCCAGTGTGACCTGTGTGGTTCTGCTTTCTCACAAAAGGGTGCTCTCAAAGAGCATATGAGGGCCCACACAGGAGAGAAGCCTTTCCAGTGTGACCTGTGTGTTTCTGCTTTCTCACGAAAGGGTGATCTCACACTGCATATGAGGACCCACACAGGAGAGAAGCCTTTCCAGTGTGACCTTTGTGATTCTGCTTTCTCACAAAAGGGTCATCTCAGAAAGCATATGAGGACCCACACAGGAGAGAAGCCTTTCCAGTGTGGCCTGTGTAATAAAGCTTTCTCACACAATCATTCCCTCAAAAGTCATATGATGATCCACACAGGAGAGAAGCCGTTCCAGTGTGACCTTTGTGATTCTGGTTTCTCACAAAAGTGTTTTCTCACACAGCATATGAGTACCCACACAGGAGAGAAGCCTTTCAAGTGTGACCTTTGTGATTCTGCTTTTTCACAAAAGGGTAATCTCACATATCATATGAGGACCCACACAGGAGAGAAGCCTTTCCAGTGTGATATATGTGAATCTGTTTTCTCACATAAGAGCAATCTCAAACAACATATGAGGACCCACACAGGAGAGAAGCCTTTCCAGTGTGACCTGTGTGATTCTGCTTTCTCACTAACGAGTGATCTTACAAGGCATATGAGGACCCACACAGGAGAGAAGCCTTTCCAGTGTAACCTTTGTGATTCTGCTTTCTCACGAAAGAATGTTCTCACATTGCATATGAGAACCCACACAGGAGAGAAGCCTTTCCAGTGTGACCTGTGTGATTCTGCTTTCTCCAGAAAGGGTCACCTCAGAGAGCATATGAGGACCCACACCTGAGAGAAACCATTCCTTTGTGACCTGTGCGATTCTGCTTTCTCACATAAGGGTCATCTCAGAATGTATATGAGGAGCCACACATGACAGAAGCCTTAAAGTGTCTGTAGCCTTGAGAGATAGATTGAAATGTGAATTAGATGATATGGAAAGGAAAGGTGTAATCATCAGAGAAAGTGGTCCAACAGATTGGGTTAACATTATGGTTATTGTAGATAAAGTAAATTAAGGATATGTCTATATCCTAAAGACTTAGATAAGGCTTTAAAGAGGCAACACTCTCCCCCACCAACTATTAAAGAAGTGTCAACAAGGCTTTCTGATGCCAAAGTGTTTTCTGTATTAGATGCTACAAAGGGCTTTTGGCAAATGAAATTAGATGAGCATAGTCTTCCAAACTATTCATACTTAACACTTGTTTTGTTTAAAAGAGGTACATGCATGAGTTGTTTGATGATCTTGAGGGAGTGGAAATCATAATGGTTGATATATTGGTGTATGGTAGTTCTGAAGCACAACATGGCAAAAGGCTTCAAAAAGCTCTTAAAAGATACCAAAAAAGAAATTAAATTTAAATCCAAGCAAGGTAAAACTTAAAACTAAGCAGGTAGAGTACATTGGTCATGTATTAACAGCTGATGGGTTAAGACCTGACCCCAAGATGGTAAAATTCATTAAGGAGGTTCCAGCCCCTTGAGATATGCAAGAACTACTAAGATTTCTGGAAATGATTAATTACTTAGGAAAGTTTATTCCAAATATGTCTGATATCAATGAACCTCTGGGAAGTTTGTTGGAGGAGGGAAAAGATTTAAAGTGGGAAGGAGCTCAAGAGACATGTTTGCAAAAACTTAAAAATATGATCAGTGAATACACCCTAACACAATGGGTTAAGGAAAACACTAGATATAAAAACAACGAGGAACTAACGAAACTAGACTTAATATTAACTTCTGAATCAGATATTGTGAACAAAATGGAGTATAAAACACCAGTTGGAAAGAGTGACCATATACTAATAGAGTTTGAATTAAAAGAACAGAACAATGTAGATAGGAATGATAGATATAGAGAGGTACAACAAAATAGATTTTGTAAAACTAAGAAAAAAAAGATCCAAAACACAAATTGGGATAAATTCTCTAAAGAGGAAACAAAGATGGAAAACAAATGGACCATATTCAAAGAAAAGTACCGGTACAAAGAAGGAATTAATAATTATGTACCAAAATAGAAACAAAAAGAGATTTACATAAAATGTTGGTTTAACAAAAGGTGTAGTGAAGTTAGAGCCAGGAGAGACAAAGCCTGGAAAAAATGGAGAAAAGATAGGAAAACATATAAATGGCAAACATATATAAAACTTAGGAACGAATATGGGAATATATGCAGGAAAGAAAAAAGATAATATGAAAGGTATATCATAAACAAATGTAAGGATATATAAATGACAAACTAAAGGATAGATAAGCATGAAATAGTGAAATTGTGTGAGGGAGACAAAGAACACATAGATGAAATAGAGATGGCAGAAGTTATGATCAGACATTTCAGGTCTATTTTTACAATTGAGAGCTCACAATCTTGGGAAGATGGACAACAAGAAAGATCACTCATGATGAAAGAAATAAAGATAACACAAAAAGAAATAAGAGACCAAATAAAAAGCCTAGATGTCAAAAAATTGCACGGACCAGATGGAATTGGATACTGAAAGAGTGTATAGATGAACTGACAGACAAACTATACAGTACAAGATAATTGACTTCTCAAAGAGGGAAAGGTGCTGCAAGATTGGAAAGATGCAAACATAGCACCAATATATAAAGGAGGAAATAGGGAAGATCCTACAAACTTCAGAATGGTATACCTCACAAGCACAGTAGCAAAAATATGTGAAAAGGTCATCAGGAACATATGGACCAAACACTTAAAAAAAAAAAAAAAAAACTAAATAATTAACCCCAAACAATCTAGCTTTAGAAGTAGAAGATTGTGCACCACAAACCTAATCTGTTTTTACTGGAGATTAATTGAGACATTACAAGAAAGAGATGGATGGGCAGATTATGCCTTCTTGGATTTGCAGAAAGCATTTGACAAAGTACCACACCAAAAATTAATAAGTAAAGTTAAAAAAAATAGGAGGAATTTAAGGCCAACTGTTGGAATGGATGAAGGATTTCTTAATTAGGAGAAAAATGAGAGTGGTACGTAGAGACAAAAATTCGAACTGGGAAGATGTGAAAAGTGGCGTCCCACAAGGCTCTGTTTTGGCTCCTTTAATGTTTGCCATATACATAAATGATATGGATGAGGGAATGAAGTGTTACATGAACTTTTTTGCTGATGATGCCAAATTACTCAAGTGAGTAAGAACAGAAGAAGATTGCAGATCGCTGCAAGATGACCTGGATAGAATATGGGAATTGAGTCGAAGATTTGAGATGAACTTCAATATTAAAAAAAAATGTAGCATAATGAAATTTGGAAAAAGTAAAAATAGAGTTTTGGGACAATATAAAATTGGAAACAAAGAAGTAAAAAAAGTCAACTCAAAGAAGGACCTAGGAGTAATCATCTCAAGTGACTTGACACCTGACAAACATGTAAATAAATTATTTGGAGAGACAACTTATTAAGATCAATGAAAGTGGCCTTCGACTACATAGATGAGGAGATAGTTAAAAGAATAGTTGTTACACAGATAAGATCGAAATCAGAATATACTGTATCAATGTGGGCACCTAGCACAAAAAAGAGCATAAGAAAATTAGAAAGAATCCAAAGAGCAACGACAAAAATGGCACTTACACTGTCAAATCTGACATATGAACAAAGATTGGAGAAATTACAGTTGTCAACACTAGAACAGAGAAGGGAAAGAGGCAATTTGTTGACCATTTTCAGAATTATGAAAGGGGTGGAAGTTCTTGATAGAGACGACTTATTAAAGTGGGACAGAAGAGAAACAAGAGGACACGAAAAGAAACTAGAGACAGTTACAGAAAAGACCTGAAAAAAATAGCTTCCCACAGAGAATGATCAATGTCTGGAACAAACTGAACAGAGAAACAGTGAATGCCAGAACTATACACGATTTTAAGAATAAATTGGATGTAGAGAGATACGAAAACGGGTCACTACGAGCATAGCTCTCGTCCCGAAAATACAACTAGTTAAAATACCAGTTTTGAGATATTATGTTGTAAACGAGTCACTTTGACCACTGATGCATTGAGGCATACTGTAAGGGCATGTGTTTTACAAGAAGATCACCCTATTTCGGGCTAATGGCTACCCGAATCAAGTGGTGAAAAGGTGGACGGTACCGCAGAGAAGAGAAACAGACCGGGGTGAGACACGAACAGCCACAACCAGGATATCGGTCCCCTACGTGAGTGGGGTTTCGGAGGTCGCAGCGAAGGTTTTGAATAAAAATGGAGTGACCATCGCGCATAGACCCAGTAATACGCTACATGGAACTCTCACCCGAGTCAAGGATAAGGTGAGCAAAATGAACCAGCCCGGGGCGGTGTACAGCATCAGTTGCCCCGATTGCACAGCCAGCTATGTGGGGGAAACAGGAAAACAGGCTAGTACCAGACTACAGGAACACCAAAGGGCAGTAAACAAAAAAGACCAGAGTTCGGCAGTGTACAAACACACTGAACTGCACCAACCCGAGTTCGACTGGCAGGGCGCAAAGGAAAGGAAGCAGACTGTTCTTGGAGGCGTGGGCCACTAATGAAGACAGCATAAACAGGTCCATAACACTCAACCCCATATACACAGGAGCAAGGAACAGGTGGAAAAGTAACACGGACAACGGCGAGGGGTAAATGGCTTTCCCCACCTTCTCTCCCCCCCCCATCCCTCCGCCACCACACACACTCGCTTGACACAGATCGAGATCTCAAATTAAAAACTAGTGGTGTTTAGTGAATGCCAACTGATTCTATTCAGTGTTGAATTGGTTTCCAGAAGGCTAGAGGACAGCAATACATAAGTGTGGACTACATGGGAAAGTGTGTTGAGGACTCTTGCTCTATCGTGTCAGCAATCACAACTGTGTAATAGAATTATAGAAAAAATGTGTAGAAATAAGAAATCGACATAGAAAATAGTAGAAAATAGAAATAGAAGATATAAATAAAACATAGATGTAGAATTAAAAATAGAAAACCAAAAATAGAAATAGCATCTGAAATAGTAATATAAGCAAAATAATAGAAAATACGAATATGAAATATAAATATATATATATATATATATTTATATATATAATATATATATATATATATATATAGAAATATATATACATAATATAAATAGAAAATAAAAATTGTCACAACTTTGGGTTGTGACACACGGACTACCATTACTTCTCATTTTCTTACGTCTGCTCTCAAACCACAGTTACCAAATACTTTCGCTCAAGTGCCTAGCCGACGCAAGCTCCATAGCTTTTCGTCTCCTTTCAGCCCTTTTCGGCCATCAATTCCCTCTACTCTCTGGAATTGCCGGAACTCTTAAGGCCTCTAGCAACTACTTCTTGATATTTTCCCTTCTACTTATCCTCATTAACTATTGTGCCAATTTGGTAATCAGTTACAGTGAGAGAGACTTCCAATTGTTCCGGAAATCCCTCCACCCTCCCCTTAGTTCCAGGTGTCTACGTATGCCTGCGAGCAAAGACACGAATGTTTAGTATTAAGTGTGGGATTGCACAACTTCTCAAGTTTACTGTTCTTTCTTGCAGTTGTAAGTTGCTACTTTATGAATAGTATTAGTGTATTACATTCAAGAGTTACCGTTCGAATTAGTTCTAACGGTTTCACACACACCCCCGCGCGCTTGTCATTTATTGTTTAGGCTAGTTAGGATCATATCTTTCACTCTCGTGAATAGTGTCTACCCTCAAAGAACAATTAGAACTGTTCCAACTTCTACATAAACATTGCGCTGCGCTCCCTTCAAAACTAGTGATTGGAAACGAAGAAGTAACGGCAACGGTGTATGCCATACAGTATGGGCAGACAGTTGACCCCTGGAGTGCCTGTCCGGCAGTTAAGCTTGGGTTCACAGAGTGAGGTGGGACACACGTGTCCTCGGAAGGTCCAAATGTGCATCATTCTCTCGTAGAGTGGTCACTGCGAATTCCACTCATTAATACGAACTGTTTAATCACTGTCGATAATACACGGCTGATTAATTATAAGTGACTAGTGCCCGGAGAACTCGTGAATATCAGTGCCACGACATTCAGTGCCCCGTGACCAGGAACATGTCGGCGAAGAGTGTTGCCTTTAGTGATTACCCAACTTAATTGGTCTGCAGTATCGCATCAAGAGGGGTGTAGAATCGCCCCCTTTCGGGACATCCTGACTGGAAAGGAACTGGCAAATTACGGAGAGACGCCTGCACAACCGACCTCAATTCCCGCCCTGAGGTGCCACCCGCGAGGTCGGTCAGTCCCGCCGAGCTCAACAACAAAGGCGTCTGTGGTAAGTGCCAAACACGCAGTATTTTGGTAGGAGTTTATTGCGGAGATCTACACACAAGTAAGACAGGAAGTGATCTGTCACAAGCGAATGCTTGGGGGGCCTAGCTGGGCATTAAGACGCGCCCGTGGCCTACTTTCTGTTACATTGTTGCTAGGCGGGAAAAAGATTGGGCAAAACAATACATACTAACATATCTAGGTATATACATAGAAATATACAGCAACAAGAGAACAATTACATTTAATGATGAATATGCATGCAAAATGGTTAAGGGTAACATATATTTAGTTCCTTAATTCTACGACGTGTACAATTGGCATAGACGCATACGCGTTTAGCGTACGCCTAATGACGTATATATATTCGGTTATATAATTATGTATAGGCACTTATATAATGTAATGACTACATAGGCTTACTTATACAAAACATTTACAATAGATATATGTTGATATTAAGTACTCATGTATAATAAAGATGTGTGACATATACAATAAAGGAGATACATATACAATAAATATATACAATAATTAAGTAAGGAAGGGCTTGTCTACACGTCTACACCCCAGACGCGGACCCGCGCCTATTTGAAGACACCCCCGCATCCAGCAGAAGACACTAAGAGAAGACGACCTAGGGGTTAAGTATAGTTAGATGACATAGTCTCGCGCAGGGATTAGGTAGGATACATAAGTGAAATTAGGTTGTCTGTTAAATTAGCCTACTAAGTAGTGAGTGGCATGGTTACAATGTTTGATTGTAGAACCAATCTAGATCATTAAGCCTCACAATAGGATGATCTGTTTGATTAGCCTAGGACGGTCTACTTAATGAGTTGTCCCCCTACCACCCTCTTTGACTTAAGTACATGCGCGCCGAGGGGTCTCACTAATTGCAGAGAAAACAGAGAAAACCGAGAAAATAAAAAAGGACGGGTTTTGCTCAAATGCACACTTCTATATATGTATGGTTGCATTATTTGAACTATTTTCTTTAAAGTGTGTGATTTCCATGTAATATGATCAAGTTCAAGTTTTGTGATTTTAGTCCCAGCGGAGCTAGCCGATTTAGGGACTGGCTTGTAGTTTCTGGGTGGCTTCAAATAGTGTATTTGGAGATGTTAGGGAAGTGTTGGGGTGATTTGAGAAGTTGTGTAATTGGGTAAGAGTTTTGATTTTCGCTTGTGGGCATGCGGGTGCATGTGGGGGTGGTCGGGGTGTTTACAGCAGTCCCCCGACTGGGGAGGAGCAGACGAGGTTGGCTGCAAGGACGAGGAGGTCGACTTTGGAGGAGGAGTCCGCAATGAGGCGTTTGAGGGCTGTGGCAGGGTCATTGAAGTTTGACCTTAGGGGCCAGAAGTGGGCTTCCAATTCGGGGCACAAGAAGAGGCAGTGCTTGAAAGATACTTCCGCGCCACAGGTGCAGCGGGAAGTGGTATATTTGGTCCGCCAGTGATTCACCCGTATCCTGCTGACTGTTGCCGCAATGTACGGGGGTAGAGAGGAGAAGGTAGGGGGGGTCGGTCCAAGGCAGGTCTTAAGGAGCCATCCACGTTCAACAGCAGTAGAGTGGTACTCCAATTTCCAGATGTCCCAGGCAGCGCGGTCAATTTTGCAAAAGAAGTCATGTGCAGAGGGTTGGATTGAGGTGACTTTGCTGTTAGGCAATGTGGCACCTGTTTTGGCAGTTTTGTCTGCCATCTCGTTGCCAAGGAGGCCCACGTGCGAGGGGACCCATTGGAATCGGAAGTGGACTCCTGCCCTGCCGGCCTCCGTTAGAAGGCACAGGACGTCGTTAAGGATGGCGGGACGTGACGCACAGCTGCCGTTCTGGATAGCTATTAGACTAGATTTCGAGTCTGATAGCACCGTTACCTGCGGTGGTGGGTGGGGAAGGGCGAGTACAATTTGCACTGCCTCTCTGATGGCGACGAGCTCAGCCGTGAGGATGGAGGTGGGGGGTAGTTTCACTGGGTGAGCTTCCTTTGTGTTGTACAGGTAGATGCCTGCTCCTGAGCGTCCATCTTCGAACACTGATCCGTCTGTATATATCAGCAGGTCGTCACGGTATTTGAGCGCAATCTGCTCCCTTGCTCGCGCTGCAAGCGTGTGTGGGTCGTCTCGACGGCTAAGCCCGGGAAGGTTAAGCTCCACCTCAGGAGGGGTGAGGGCCCACGGAGGGAAGGGGTCCACCTGGCACTGGGCAATCCTCCGGCGTTGGCCAGGTTGGATTTTGGCCTTCTTGCAGATGTCCCTTACTGTAAAGGGAAGGCCGTGAACGGGAACGGGGGTGGAGGCTGAGTTCCAGCTCTCATCCATCTCTTCATCTGTGGAGTTAGGTACCCTTGCAGAGCTGAATAGGTATGTACAGGCACCCTTCTTTAGGCAATGCCTGAGTGGTAGTAGGCCGGCTTCATTGTAGATTTGGGCCTGGGGAACCGACATTGCTAGTCCTAGCCCTAGGCGGAGCGCTTGGCACTCTACCCGAGCCATTCTTTGCACGGCCATTCTTTGACCGACCCCGGCTACGACTCGTCCAGCCCGCCGTCTATGATTACTGGTGGTATGGATCAAACTACACTTTTAAGTTTCTTATTGTTGTGTTATTAGTGTAATAGACTACATATAGTTGAATTATTTAAACTCTTTTCTTTAAAATGTGTGATTTTCATGTAATTTGACCAAAGAGAAGTTATGTTTTAGCCTCTGCAGTATGACCGACCACAGCTACATATACCGTAACAAATTAGCATATGGTTGCATTATTTGAACTATTTTCTTTAAAAGGTGTGATTTTCATGTAATTTGATCAAAGAGAAGTAACGTTTTTATCCTCTGCAAAATTACCGACCCCAGCTACGATTCGTGGTTACCGCTAGCCTGCCATCTATGTTCTGCGAATGCAGATCATCACTGAGCGTCAGAGTTGCCAGATTGGCGTTTTTAATGCCAAATTTTGTATATTTGGAATGTTTTTACTGTGTTTGGCAGGAAAATTTGTTGGGTGGCATTTTTAAATACCCGGTCGTGATTAGAGATCACTCTTTTACTTGTATCAAGAATTAAATGATGATGTATATGAATGATATAAATTTATCTTGGTTATATCATGTGGGAAATGTTGCAAAGATTTTGTGCCTAGCCAAAGGATGTTTCAGCTCTTCTTTAGTGAAAATATGTAATAACGCAGTAGTGCATCAAACATTTCTAAATCTGATGATGCTTTTGATTATATTTAGACACAATAGAAAAGTCACAAATGTATTTTCTATTTATGTATATCAGAGTCTCTAGGAGGTTGTTTAATAAACTGGTTTGATTTATTGTAGAGGATACCAAAAAGTTTCCTTAGGAACTTAAACGTAATGTATGGAGTAATACATTTTATTCTAGTTATTGTTTTTTTTTTCTTTCTCACATAATACGGAGTATAATATATTCTATTTTGGAAGTTCATATCTTTCTTTCCTTTTCACACAGTCTTGAAGTATATTTATTTCAGAGGATGGTGGTTTATTACAGTACCACTAGAATTTAAATGATGATGTACATGAATGATATAAATTGATCTTGGTCATATCATGTGACATTGTTTTATATTGGCTAGTCAACAGTAGAAAAATATTTTACATTGTAATTGTAGTTATACACATTATTTTTAACTACTTGATCTTGGTTATATCATGTGGTATTGTATTATATTGGCTAGTCAACAGTAAAAACTATTTTTCATATTGTAATTGTAGTTATATACATTATTTTTAACTACACATGTAAAACCAAAATGCAAAAAAAAATCTTAGAAAATGTAATGGTTGGCATTTTTGGGGCATGTTTTAAAAACATTTTGGCAGCATTTTGTCAGAATTTGGCATTTTTCCTGGTAGAAAACCTGGCAACCCTGCTGAGCGTGGTTGATGAAGTTGGCCAAAAACATAATACTTGTAGAATTTCTTGTGAGGTTCGAACATGTGGGGCATATTTGCATACTAACTTGAATAAAGGTAGAGTGAACATTTTTATTTAAAAAAAAAACTGTTGTTGTTTATTTCTTTACAATACAAAGATTACATAAATATTGCTTACAATTAAATACAAAATTTTCATTAAATTATATTTAAAATACGCTATACAAACTATAAGCTATGAAATATGATATTGCGTACATTGTATTACGCAAAGTAGACCACTTGAAAAAAGAAACTAACGAAGCAGAGCGCTTTCGTATATTACATATTCAATGCAAAAAGTACATAGTTGAATAGAAATACATATTTTATATATACATAAAAAAAGGAATACAAAAACTCCATTAAATATTGACGTCAACTTCGCCGTGTTCCAATATGCCAACCAAGAAGACCACAGAATGGACTGGGATAACGCACCAGTTATATTCAAATCCCATTGTAGCTTTCAAAGTGGTACCATCGCAAATGCCAAGATATTCCGCAAACTACGTTCCAAGAACTCGGTGAGATGCCCCTTGGGTACTGGTGCAACTCTTGCGTAACGAACGGGTGTTTCGAGGATAAACTGTTGCTTTTTTGTATAACCATAGTAGTTTGTTGCAGGAAGCACAAAAAGGGAACAAATAGTTTTGCATAATACACCAAGTACATCAACACCTATAACCTTAGGCAAGTTTGAGGCTCATCTGGAACCTGATACGAATGCCATTGCGGTCTTTGACAAGTGTGGTGGTGTGAAGAACCGAACGATTGATGTAACCGGGGATGGAATTGCCAGTTCAACTCTTTTTCGGTAGCACTGTGCGGGAATTAGCACCTAGCCACGAATTTACGAGTGCGGACAACAATCTACAAAGGCAAGAAAAACAACTCTACGTGGGATGTTCTGTGCCCTCTGTTCCCGAACGCGACGCTCCTTCTGTGCACCCGCCACTTGGAGGAAAATGCAAAACGTCATCTAAATGCTGAGTCCACGGAACAATCAAGGAAAAATGAAACTGTGAATGAGAGGTCTCATATGATGCGCCTAAAATTCGATAAGGATTTACCGAAGTTCACAGAGTACTTTAGTGAGAAACTGGTTCCCTCGTTGCGTTCTCATGTGTTTCAACCTCAACGAAATTATAATCTTCCATTCAAATGGACCAATAACAGCTGTGAAAGTATGAACCACGCTCTCACCCTCCACCCACTAGGGCACGGCAACTCTCCCACTGGGGTGCTGGGGTGTAGGACAGTTGCTAACCGGACAGTTGCTCACCGGAGAAGTGACAAATAGGACATTTGCTCACCAAAGGATTATCTTTTACTTCTCTTGAACTTATATTGTATCATATATACAGCAATAATACAGAAACAACATCCAAACTTTTAGTTTTTAATTCATTATAAAATTCAATACCAATTTCTTCCATCAATATATAGTAATGATATTCTACTGGTCCAGTCTAATGGTGTGGCTAACTGTTCGTATGTATCTCTGTCATTTAACCCATTCAACTCCGATGACAAGATGTCTTGTCATTTGGTCAAATAAAACAAAAAATCATAAAACACCAAAATGTTTGATCAAACACCAGAAAAATATGACGTCAGTCCTCGCTTCGCTCGCAGCGAAGC
This sequence comes from Oratosquilla oratoria, assembly GCF_046742065.1. NCBI lineage: Eukaryota > Metazoa > Arthropoda > Malacostraca > Stomatopoda > Squillidae > Oratosquilla > Oratosquilla oratoria. Next base: position 65,253,000 of record NC_134788.1, on the reverse strand, counting down.
GAGGACTGACGTCATATTTTTCTGGTGTTTGATCAAACATTTTGGTGTTTTATGATTTTTTGTTTTATTTGACCAAATGACAAGACATCTTGTCATCGGAGTTGAATGGGTTAATAAGTCGAAAATTTTACTTTCATAGTCTGAATTGACTCCTAACCCTAACACTTCTAGTTCATGAACTAGAAGAGTTAGGATAAGGAGTCAATGAAACCAACTGAAAACAATGCATTAGATTATATTGTAGTTTGATAAGTTCTTGGCCTCTAACAATTATGATAAAGATTTACTTTATCTGTGCCAGGGGTATGCTGCAGGAAGGCATTGTCTTCCTGACTTTCTAAATGCAGTTGGCCACACCATTAGACTGGACTTGTAAACCACAAAGGACAATGAACCCACTTCAGTACTGCAACAGTTGTAAAACTGTAATCACTATATATTGATGGAAGAAATTGGTATTGAATTTCATAATTAATTAAAATATGAAAAATTGTATATTGTTTGTGTATTATTGCTGTAATAAATTTCAATATAACAAAAAATCCTGTAATATTGCTGTAATAAACTTCAATATAACTGAAAAATCCTGTATATTATGTTATTAGGTTTGTATATTGTTTGTATATTATTGCTGTAATAAACTTCAATATAACTAAAATAATCATTTGGTGAGCAAATGTCCTATTTATCACTTGTTCGGTGAGCAATGGTCCGGTGAGCAATTGTCCGTACCCGGGGGTGCTGTTACCCGCATTGTATATTAATGTATATATCCATGTACATAATTTATACAATAAACCTTTATTAATTGATTAACCATTGTCACATTTAGTCTTCGGACATTTAGTCTTCGGACATTTAGTCTTCGGACATTTAGTCTTCGGACAATTGGTCTTCCTTTGCAAAATAACTGGTCTTCGGGCATTTAGTCTTCTGGACAATTAGTCCTCATCTTCAAGTTATAATAGGATAATCAGCTTAAAATATCTGTATTAAGAAAAAAAGATAGATTGAAATTCATGTATATACAATTCTTTATTATTTATAGACACATATGATATGCATTATTTTCAATACAATGTAATACAATCATTCAAGAACGATTGAAATTTATGTATAGATAATTCTTTACTATGTATAGACACATATGATATACATTTTTCAATACAATGTAATATAATCATTCACCTTAATAAGTTTACAATTATGTAAGACGAGTAGAATTACCGGTATTTGTCAACGTTCTAACACAGGTATGATAATGAGAAACACAGTTTATTGAAACTTTTAGTTCATGATCGCAGACTTCTTCCAACACGACGAAGGAAATCATTGACATCTGATATGCCATCGCGATGCTGCTCGCAAAGTATTAAGTTTATTCTGAAGCTTGACATGTTTACGCTTAACTCGTTTCTTTGTTTACCTAAAATTTAGAACACCAAAATGCCATTATTATTTTTTGAGCACCAACATAACTACTTTGGTCATTCTTTATTTATACTTTATTTACTTTTATTTATTTGATTATGGATGAATGAACAACATAAAAAAATCCTTTTGGTGCCAAATAAGTCGCTTAACGCACGAAACCTGTTTATTATCTAACTATACCTTTGCATTTATCTATGTATTCTATTTGTTATCTACATTATTATAGTTTTTATTTGTTTTCTATTATGATTTTTTCTCGCATCCGACCTAGATATGGGCCAAAAGGTCTCCTGTCGGCATGCTCCGCCTTTGTAATCTCGCAACAATGATTGAACACGAGGCCCGAGTGAGCCTAAACGCGTGAGACCGGGACATAATCCTGCCAGAGCGAGATTCCTCAAGAAGGGGGAAGTCTCGGGTAGCAGTACTTTCGGTAATTGCGATGTGGTTAGCACGTCAATCAGAGATAGGGACTAGGGTAAATGACAGAGCGTAATCGATGTGATGAGCAATCGAGCGTGAATGTTCTCCATTCAGAATCTATCATATCTCTGCGGATATAAACGTAACTTCTCTTTGATTATATTATATGGAAATTACACCTTTTAAAGAAAATAATTCAACTATATGCAGTCTATTACACTAAAAACACAATAGTGTTTCTAAATAGAGTGAAGTTTGATCCATACCACCCAGACACGGATCCAGGATTGTTATTGGGGGAGGGGGGCGATAACCGATACTTGAAACACGCCGAGAAACACCCCCAAGAATATAACGAATCTTAAATTCAAACTTGCCCAAGGTTATAGGTGTTGATGTACTTGGTGTATTGTGCAAAAATATTTGTTCCATTTTTGTGCTTCCTGCAACAAACTACTATGGTTATACAAAAAAAGCAACAGTTTATCCTCGAAGCACCCGTTCGTTACGCAAGAGTTGCACCAGTACCCAAGGGACATCTCACCGAGTTCTTGGAACGTAGTTTGCGGAATATCTTGGCATTTGCGATGGTACCACTTTGAAAGCTACAATGGGATTTGAATATAACTGGTGCGTTATCCCAGTCCATTCTGTGGTCTTCTTGGTTGGCATGATGGAACACGGCGAAGTTGACGTCAATATTTAATGGAGTTTTTGTATTCCTTTTTCATGTATATACAAAATATGTATTTCTATTCAACTATGTACTTTTTGCATTGAATATGTAATATACGAAAGCGCTCTGCTTCGTTAGTTTCTTTTTTCAAGTTGTCTACTTTGCATAGCGATAGTTAGACCCATCCTTGACTATGCGGTACAGTTTTGGTCTCACAAGAATCAGTACAGAGAAGAATGACCAAAATGATACAAGGACTCGGAAATTTGCCTTACGGAGGCTTAGGCACCTAAACTTACACTCTCTGGAAAGACGCAGAGTGCGGGGTGATCTAATAGAAGTGTTCAAGTGGATCAAAGGCTATAACAAGGGTGATGCAAACAAGGTCATCATAATAAAACAACAGGGCAGGACTCGCAGTAATGGGTATAAACTGGACAAATTTAGATTTAAGAAGGAAATAGGCAAGAATTGGTTTACAAATAGGGTGGTCGATGAATGGAATAAACTTAGTAACCACGTAGTAAGCGCTGAAACTATCAGTTGTTTTAAAAAACGATTAGACAACTTTATGGATGGGAACGACAGGTGGTGATGGATACGGAGCTGCCTAGTGTAGGCCTTATGGTCTTTTGCAGTCTACTTTATTTCTTATGTTCTTATGTATGCAATGTCATATTTCATAGCCTATAAATTTTGTATAGCGCATTTCAAATAAAATTTAATGATTCTTTTTATTTAATTGTATGTAATATTTATGCCATCTTTGTATTATAAAGAAATAAACAACAATAGTTAAAAAAAAATCACTCTACATTTAAGTTAGTATGCAAATATGCCCCACATGTTCGAACCTCACAAGAAATTCTAAAAGTATTATGTTTTTGGCCAACTCCATCAACCACGCTCAGCAGGGTTGCCAGGTTTTCTACCAGGAAAAATGCCAACTTCTGACAAAATGCTGCCAAAAACTGCCAAATTGTTTTTAAAATGTGCCCAAAAAATGACAACCATTACATTTTCTAAGATTTTTTTTTTTTGCATTTTGGTTTTACATGTGTAGTTAAAATAATGTGAATAACTACAATTACAACATGAAAACTATTGTTTACGGTTGCCTAGCCAATATAATACAATACCACATGATATAACCAAGATCAAGTAGTTAAAAATAATGTGTATAACTACAATTACAATATAAAAATAATTTTTATTGTTGACTAGCTAATATAAAACAATGTCACATGATATGATCAAGATCAATTTATATCACTCATGTACACCATCATTTAATTCTAGTGGTACTGTAATAAACCACCATCCTCTGAAATAAATATACTTTCAAGACTGTGTGTGAAAAGGAAAGAAATATATGAACTTCCAAAATAAAATATATTATACTCCGTATTATGTGAGAAAAAAAATATTAATAACTAAAATAAAATGTATTACTCCATACATTACGTTTAAGTTCCTAAGTAAACTTTTTAGTACCCTCTACAATAAATTAAACCAGTTTATTGAACATCCTCCTAGAGACTCTGACATACATGAATAAAAAATACATGTGACTTTTCTATTGTGTCTAAATATAATCAAAAGCATCATCAGATTTAGAAATGTTTGATGCACTACTGCGTTATTACATATTTTCACTAAAGAAGAGCTGAAACATCCTTTGGCTCGGCACAAAATCTTTGCAACATTTCCCGCATGATTAAATTTATATCATTCATATACATCATCATTTAATTCTTGATATAAGTAAAAGAATGATCTCTAATCAAGACCGGGTATTTAAAAACGCCCCCCCCCAAAAAAAAAAGCCAAATTCCCCAAAATGCCACCCAACAAATTTTCCTGCCAAACACGGTAAAATCATTCAAAGAATACAAAATTTGGCATTAAAAAACGCCAATCTGGCAACTCTGACGCTCAGTGATGATCTGCATTCGCAGAACATAGATAACAGGCTAGCGGTAACCACGAATCGTAGCTGGGGTCGGTAATTTTGCAGAGGATAAAATTGTTACTTCTCTTTGATCAAATTACATGAAAATCACACCTTTTAAGGAAAATAGTTCAAATAATGCAACCATATGCTAATTTGTTACGGTATATGTAGCTGTGGTCAGTCATACTGCAGAGACTAAAACATAACTTCTCTTTGGTGAAATTACATGAAAATCACACATTTTAAAGATTTTTTTTTTTAATAATTCAACTATATGCAACCATACATATATAGAAATGTGCATTTGAGCAAAACCCGTCCTTGTTTGGGTTTTGTTGTATTGTTCGGCTTTTCTCGGTTTTCTCGGTTTTCTCGGCAATTAGTGAGACCGTTCACCTCCACCCTTTGGTCATTTGTTTACATATGGCGACGTAGCCCGTCAAGCATTGAGCTGCACTCTGTCAGTTATTTAAAGAACTTGTTTTCGTGGCTGTGCTTTGTACAGGTTAAGCAAGTGTACCTTCTTGAATTTGGAAGTACAATGATATAAGGTATGATCTTTACATTTACCAAGGGTTGGTACGAGCACAGAAATTCCAAGTTTGGGTTAACCCTTTAATTCTTGTTTCAGGTAAAAGACCTTTTCATTACAAAACAAATTGCATATTTAGTTTTTAAATCGCTTTAGAAATAAGGGAGATACGGCATTTGGAAATTTTCTGGGATTCCAAATTTTTTGCTTAAAGTAGGTACGGGCACAAAAAAAAAAAAAATAGAGAAATAAAATAAATGATTAAATAAATTCGTGTTGCCTATGAAGTACAATTTCGTTAGAAACAAAATACTTTTTATTATTTTTTTTAAATAACTTACAAAATAAGGGAGATGCAATTTTTACTTATTTTTATCCCGAATTCTGGCTAGATTTTACCAAACCAAAGTGTGAGAATTGAGGGTGGTAATTTGTAAAGATTTTGGTAAAGAAATACACATAAACTCTAAGCCACTGGTCCAATTTTATTGAAATTTGGAATACTTGGTTTTTATGGGTCAACAAATCACCTGAGCATGTCAAAAACAATTTGGGACATTATCATACCAAATTTGTCTTTTCATGGCAACTATTAAGTTGTCAATTTAGAGATTATCATCAATAAAATCCAAACCACTGGCCCAATTGACATGCAACTTGGCATGTGAAGGTTTTATGGATCAACAAATCATCTGAGCATGTCTAAAACAATGTAGGACCTTCCTTTTATACTATTCTTACTAATACCTACTATGCTGCCATGGCAACTATTGTCAATTTAGAGTTAATCATCCATGAATCCAAACTGCTGGCTCAATTGACATGCAACTTGGCATATGAAGGTTTTATGGGTCAACAAATCACCTGAGCATGTCATAAACAATGTAGGCCCTTCCTTTTATGCTATTCTTACTAACACGTATCATGTTGCCATGGCAATAATTAAGACTGTACACATGAGTCTGCTGGCAGTGTCATCATTGCAGATGGCATTTTCAATTTTGCCGCCGCAATTTTGAGCAATCTATTCAACTAGGTTCTCCTGAGTTTGACCTCGGTAGCGTTTGATGCATGCGCAGGTGGTTCAAAATGTCTTCCTGTTCTAGAAGTTTAGATTCAGTTCTTCAGAAATAGAAGGATTGCTGCTAGATGGCATCTACCGGCAAAACCTGACACTCCAAAACTTGTTTTCCAGCGGCAAATGTACAGCCGCATCATGAACAACAATCTTGAAGTCATTCATTTCTGGGAAAAGCAAGCTAAAAAACACGAATATCACATTAAAAAGTTATTATATAGTTTCCCTTTAGATTTCCACTTGGAATACTAAATTGCCACTGCTGTGATCCAAATTTATGTTTAAATCGGTGAAACTCCATCAGTTTTTTGAAAATGCATCTAAACTTCTAGGACAGGAAGATATTTTGAATCACCCACATACAATTTGAATGCTAACAGAGCTCAATCTGAGGAGAACCTATTCAAATGGGTTGCTAAGACTGGCAGTGGAAACGCTCCGTCCACGATGGTGGCACTGCCCATGGATGTGCGCATTGCTACCAAGGGGGTTAGATTTGGTTATGTCAGGTCTTACATCGGCAATTCTTACCTCTATCATTGGCTAGCTCTTACTATTGAGTATTTTGGGCCACAATTATAAGTATTGCAAATTAATATTTATTTTGGCAGCAATTTTTAGAAAATTGAGACTGGCAAACATTTTTGTATGTTATAGAGATGTTCGCTGTTCTCACAGCTGCAATTCTTACCAATATCATTGGCTAGCTCTTATCATTCTAAGTATTTTGAGCCCATATGTAAATACCTCAAATTAACATGATCTGGAGTATGAAAATGAATAATTTATGAAGTTCACTCTGAATTCAGTGTGCACTGATGGTGATATTCTTGTGAGTAAAAACTTTCTTAATATTCACTTACGTAATCTTACATAGATCCTGGATGCAGGTCATATGACCTATATGTCTAGATCACTTCCAGCTTGTGTAGGTCAGGCTTCTGATTTGTGTACTCTATGTCCTCCCCCAATCGACCTCTAGTATAGAAGTGTTCATATGGGAAGTGTCCATTTGAGTAGTAATGTGATGCAAGCACACGAAAAATGGTTAATTGGTCATTCTGATGGTGGGTGCTCTGACCCATTCATATTTTTCACTACAATATAAGGGAAGACAGTTGCCAGATCAAGTCTCTGATTGACACAAGCCACTGTCCATCCAACCAATGTACTGGATATAGGTGCCGATGATAGTACATCTGTCTGTACTGTTATTATGTTTTTGTATAAAGTGTTCATATGGGAAGTGTCCATTTGAGCAGAAATGTGGGACAAGCTCTATTTAGAGCAAAGCTCAAAGAACATCCAACTTGACATTAATTAATGCCAATAGTCAGGGACACCTAAACTAAGAGAGTACTAATATCAAATAAAAATTACGCAAATAAAATTGGGATTTTTTTTTTTTCTTTCTTTCCTAACCCATTATCAAATAGGCTTCCTTAAAGACAACTAGGCATGTGTATATAATTCTTCTAAGTTGAATTTTACTGAATGTGACGAGAAAAGATATACGTGATACTTCTACAGTTTCCTAGATAAATTTTATTTATTACATTTTGTTAAGAATAATAACACAGGTACACCACTTGCCATTGAATATTAAGTGATATGACTTGCATCACTTATTTGAGACAAATGAACTGAATAAACCTTCCTTGAGTTGGTCATGTTTAGATTCAGGTCTTATGAGTCTAAACACGTTTGTTATGGAGTTATATTAAAATATGACTGTTGTCACCAGCTAGGCCATTGCCCACTTCCAAATATCATGACATGATGAAAAAGCTATAGCAAAATTTCAATTGTTCTGGTGAAGTTAGCACGCATGTAGCTTAATGATGATTTTTACCTCGTTTCTAATGAAAAAGTAGAATGGAATATGACATCACCGTATCTGTTAGTGTTTCTTCCTATTTTATGTTAGGCCATGGCATGTGCAAAGGGTCAGTTTAGGAACAAACTTGAGTATGAAATTGTTTGTGTACATAACATCCACTATCTCATTTGAGTATTTTACACACTTTCAGAGTTAGATGTTATTGTAATTTTTTTTTTTTCTTCTTTTGAAGAGCTATCTGTATGTCACATGATGACCCACACTGTAGGGAAGCCTTTCCAGTGTGACCTGTGCAGTTGTGCCTTCTCACAAAAGGATTCGCTCACAAAGCATATGATGAGCCACACAGGAGAGAAGCCTGTCCAATGTGACCTGTGTAATGTAGCTTTCTCACAAAAGAATAAATTTTTCATATGATAACCCACACTGGAGAAAAGCCATTCCAGTGTGACTTATGTGATAAAGCTTTCACACAAAACTGTCACCTTAAAAATCACTTGACGGCCCACAGAGAAGAGCAGCTTTTCCAGTGTGACCTGTGTGATTCTGCTTTTTCAAAAAGGAATGCTCTCACAAAGCATACAAGGAAGCACAGGATAGAGAAGCCTTTCCAGTGTGACCTGTGTTTCTGCTTTCTCATGAAAGGGTTCTCTCACTAAGCATATGAGGATCCACACACAAGAGAAGCCTTTCCAGTGTGGCCTGAGCAATCAAGATTTCCCATGAAAGAATGACCTCAAAGATCATGTGATGATCCACACAGGATAGAAACCTTTCCAATGTGACCTGTGTGATTCTGCTTTCTCACAAGAGGGTCATCTCAAGTGACATATGAGGACCCACACAGGAGAGAAGCCTTTCCAGTGTGGCCTCTGTGATAAATCTTTCTCACGAAATAATCACCTCAAAGATGATCTATGGAGGAGGGAATCCTTTCCAGTGTAACCTTTGCAATTCTGCTTTTTTACAAAAGGATTATCTCACAAGGCATATGAGTACCCACACAGTAGAGAAGTCTTTCCAGTGTGGCCTATGTGATAAAGCTTTCTCACAAAAGAGTGATCTCACACGGCATATAAGGACCCACACAGGAGACAAGCCTTTCCAGTGTGACCTGTGTGGTTCTGCTTTCTCACAAAAGGGTGCTCTCACAGAGCATATGAGGATCCATACGGGAAAGAAACCGTTCCAGTGTGACCTTTGTGATTCTGCTTTTTCAGTAAAGTGTAATCTCACACTGCATATGAAGACCCACACAGGAGATATGCCTTTCAAGTGTGACCTTTGTGATTCTGCTTTTCCACGAAAGGGTACTCTCACACGGCATATGAGGACCCACACAGGAGAGAAGCCTTTCCACTGTGACCTGTGTGGTTCTGCTTTTTCACGAAAGGGCACTCTCACACAGCATATGAGGACCCACACAGGAGAGAAGCCTTTACAGTGTGATATATGTGAATCTGCTTTCTCACAAAGGGACAGTCTCAAACAACATATGAGGGCCCACACAGGAGAGAAGTCTTTCCAGTGTGGCCTGTGTGATAAAGCTTTCTCACAAAAGGGTACTCTCACACGGCATATGAGGATCCATACAGGAGAGAAGCCGTTCCAGTGTGACCTTTGTGATTCTGCTTTTTCAGTAAAGGGTACTCTTACAGAGCATATGAAGACCCACACAGGAGAGAAGCCTTTCAAGTGTGACCTTTGTGATTCTGCTTTTTCACGAAAGGGTATTCTCACACTGCATATGAGGATCCATACAGGAGAGAAGCCATTCCAGTGTGACCTTTGTGATTCCGCTTTTTCAGTAAAGTGTAATCTCACAAAACATATGAGGATCCATACAGGAGAGAAGCCGTTCCAGTGTGACCTTTGTGATTCTGCTTTTTCACTAAAGTGCAATCTCACACTGCATATGAAGACCCACACAGGAGAGAAGCCTTTCAAGTGTAACCTTTGTGATTCAGCTTTTTTACGAAAGGGTTATCTCACACTGCATATGAGGATCCATACAGGAGAGAAGCCTTTCCAGTGTGATATATGTGAATCTGCTTTCTCACAAAGGGGCAGTCTCAAACAACATATGAAGACCCACACAGGAGAGAAGTCTTTCCAGTGTTGCCTGTGTGATAAAGCCTTCTCACAAAAGAATGATCTCACAAAGCATATGAGGACCCACACAGGAGAGAAGCCTTTCCAGTGTGACCTGTGTGTTTCTGCTTTCTCACGAAAGTCTTCACTCACATTGCATATGAGGACCCACACAGGAGAGAAGCCTTTCCAGTGTGACCTCTGTTATTCTGATTTCTTTCAAAAGGGTCATCTCAAAAAGCATATGAGGACCCACACATGAGAGAGAACATTCCTTTGGGACCTGTGCAATTTTGCTTTCTCACTTAAGGGTCATCTCAGAATGCGTATGAGGAACCGCATTTGACAGAAACCTTTCAAGTGTGACTTGTGCAATAAAGCTTTCTCACAAAAGAATCACTTCAAAGATCATGTGATGATCCACACAGGTGAGAAGCTATTTCTTTGTGACCTGTGTGATGCAGCTTTATTAGAATATATATATATATATCACTTCATGAACCACACAGGAGAGAAGCCTTTCCAATGTGGCATGTGTGCTAAACCTTCCCCACGAAAGAATCAGCTCAAAGACCACATTATGATCCACTCAGGACAAAGCCTTTTCAGTGTGACCTTTGTGATTGTGCCTTCTCACAAAAGAGTTGTCTCACACATATGAGGACCCACATATGAAAAGTCTTTCCACTGTGGCAAATGTGATTCTGCTTTCCCACTAAAAGGTCATCTCACACAGCATATGAGGACCCAGATAGGAGGGAAGACTTTCCAGTGTGATTCCACTTGCTCATATAAGGGTTTTCTCACAAATCATGTGAGGACCCACACAGGAGAGAAACCTTTACAGTGTGGTCTGCATGATAAACCTTTCTCACTAAAGAATCTCAAAGAGCATGTGATGATCCACACAAGAGAGAAGATTTTCCAGTGTGACCTTTGTGATTCTGCATTCTCTCAAAAGGATTCTCTCACACAGCATACGAGGATCTACACTAGAGAAAAGTCTTTCTAATGTGACCTTTGCAATTCTGCTTTCTCACTAAAGAGTAATCTGACAAAGCATACGAGGACCCACACTAGAGAAGCCTTTCCAGTACGACCTTTGTGATGAGGCTTTCTCACAAAAGGGCTATCTCAGAAAGCATATGAAGATCCACAAAGGAGAGAAGCCTTTCTAGTGTGACTTGTGTTTTTTTTTTCTCTCTCTCAAAGGCTCACCCAGTATATGAGGACCCAGAATGGAGAGAAGCCATTCCTGTGTTATATAGCTTTCTCTTAAAAGAGTTATCTCACAAAGCATATGAGGACCCACACAGGAGAGAAGCTCCTGTTCAACCTGTGTGGTGCAGCTTTCTCACGAAAGAGTTCTCTCACACAGCATATGAGGACCCACAGTGGAGAGAAGCCATTCCTGTGTGACCTGTGCAATGCAACTCTCTCGTAAAAGACTGACCTCAAATGTCATGTGATCCCCCGCACAGGACAGTAGCCTTTCCAGTATGACCTGTGTGATTCTGCTTCTCACAAAAGAGGTCTCAATCATCACAAGATGACTAATAGTGCACACAGACATGGTTGTATTCTGTAATCTGTAGGTGTTTGTCAATTTACAAATGTAAAAAAACATTATTCAAATAGCAATTGCATAGAACTGTCATTTGGATATGTTTATGATTGAAAAGCTACAAATTACATGGAAATTCAATAAATTAATATAGTGTGTATGAAGAGTGGGTGAATGCCAAAAACAAGAAGGAAATAAGGAGTTAGAAAATAAAATCAATGTTGAGAATGAGTAATGGACTTGTGTGGTTTGGATGGATGCCATGGAGAATGTCTAAAAAAAGGAGGTACAGGGATGGTGGACTGGCTGGTGAGGTTATTTAATGTTTGTTTATGAGAGGGTAGAGTGCCGGAGGACTGGAGGAGTGCCTGTATAGTTCCACTCTACAAGGGAAAGGGGGACAAGTGTGAGTGTAGTAGTTTCAGAGGGGTTAGCTTGTTAAGGCTTATGGAAGGGTCTTGATTGAGAGGATTAGGAGAGGAACAGAGGGAGTAATTAATGAGGAAGAGTGTGGGTTTACAACAGATAGGGATTGTGTAGATCAGATATTTGTGGTAAGACAGATATGTGAGAAAACTATAGGAAAAGGTAAGGATGTTTTTTGGGCTTTTATTGATCTGGAAAAGGCTTATGACAGGGTAGACAGGAAGGCACTGTGGGAGGTTTTACAGATATATGGGATAGGAGGAAAGCTGTTAAGAGCATTCAAGAGTTTTTATGAGAGTAGTAGAGCTTGTGTCAGGATTAGAAATGGAAAGAGTGAGTGGTTTTGAGGTAAAGGTGGGACTTGGTCAGGGATGTGTAATGTCACCCTAGCTGTTCAATTTATACATGGATGGGGTGGTGCGAGAGATGAATGCAAATGTAGTGGGTCAGGGGTTGGAGATGGTTAAAGAAAGTGGATAAAAGTGGGATGTATGCCAGTTGTTGTTTGCAGACGACACTGCACTTGTAGCAGGATCAGAGGAGGGATTGAGGAAGTTAGTGACAGTTTGGGAAGGTGTGCAAAAGAAGGAAGTTGAAGATAAATGTGGGTAAAAGTATGGTGATGAGATGAACAAGAGGAGAGAGTGGTAGCAGACTAGAAGTGAGTATTAAGGGAGGGAGACTGGAGTAAGTGAATAGTTTTAGATACTTGGGGGTGTGAATGTGGCAGGAAAGGGAGGAGTGGGGGTGGAGGTAGAATATAGATTGAGAGAAGCGAGTAAATGTCTTGGGGGATTAAAAAGTGTAATGAGAAAGACATTTGGGAATGCATGCTAAGAGAAGATTGTATGAAGGAGTGATTGTGCTGACAGAACTGTACGGGGCAGAAACATGGAACATAAAAGAGGAAGAGTGAATGTGTTTGAGATGAGGTGTCTGAGAAGTATGATGGGGGCTACTAGGCTAGAGTGAGAATGAGGAGGAGAACGGGGGTGGAAAGGGAGTTGGGAGATAGGGTTGATGAAAGAGTATTGGGATGGTTTGGACACATGGAAAGAATGAGTGAAGAATGATTAGTAAAAGAGGTGTGGTAGACAGAGGTGAAAGGAGTAAACATGAGGGGACATCCTAGGATGAGATGGATGGATGGGGTGTAGGGGGCTTTGGGAAAGGATGGGAGAAGATAGGGGTGAATGGAGAATGGTTGTGTATGGATGATGCTGTGATGCATGAGGGGATGGGGGTGAGGGAGTATGTATGAGAAATAAATTGATGCAGCCCAAAGGGATTTCTCCCTGTCTTCTCCTTTTGTGCATGAGGGGACGGAGAGGGTGGGTTGACGAATGAATGAAGCAGCCTTGCTGAGGATGTGCTGTGTCTTGTGACACTGCCTCTGACCCAGCGCAGTGAACAGGATGCAGGGATCGCCTGTCATCTAGGAGGTGCCAAGATAAAAGGGAAGGTAGAGGGCAATGGAGTATGTAGGGGATGGAATGGGTGGGAGTGGTTTCTATGCCTGTCTTTTGGCTCCCTCTTGTGTATGGGGAAAAAGCCTTTGGTATATGTATGTATATATATATATATATATATATATATCAGATCATTTTCATGATAGTGTGAGCCATGATATGAAGTTTGATGACAATTTTGTGCAAAAGCTGCATCACAATATATATATATATATTGATGAAGTTAGGTTAAATTTAATTATTCAGGTGAATATAAAATACGTATTAAATATTTTTGTGAGCTCTGTCATTGTTGCCATGCAAAGGACTCTTGAAATACAAAATCAGTGCAAAAAATGAATAAATAAATAAAATAAAGTAAGATAAAGATATATGCCTAATGATTTGTCTTATTTATGGCACTCTGCACATAACTCCACCAATGTCAATCACAAAATCAAAAAATATTGTTTTGCCCACATAAATGATAGCAGGCCACTTTATGTAGTATTTGTGAAATTTGTATACAGTCTATAAATGCCAGGGTTGCAAAAATAATAAATCCTTGATCAGCATACATATTTGAATTTGTCTCAAAATATAATAACTTATTTCTTGGCCTAAGACCCGCCTTTCCACAATATTTTATCATGAAAAACCTTTTCATTGTGGCCTGTGCTGTGCAGCCTTCTCAAGAGTGCTCTCGAATGTCACATGATGACCCACACTGGAGAGGACCCTATTCAAGTGTCACTGGTGTGATGCAGCTTTTGCCCACAAGTGTCATCAAACTTCATATCATGGCTCACACACTGGAGAGAAGCCATTCCAGTGTCATCTGTGTGATGTGATTTTCTCACAAAAAGAGTGGTCTCTAATGTCACATGATGACCCACATAGGAGAGAAACCATTCTAGAATATTCATCTCAAACGTCATGTGCTTATCCACTCTGGAGAATAGCCTTTCTAGTGTGACTCATGTGATACTGCTTTCTCATGAAAGGATTATCAAATATCATGTGATGACCCACACTGGAGAAATGCCTGTCCAGCAGCATGACCTGTAACATAAAGCCTTCTTCACCAAAGGGAGATTTGAAATAGCATGTGATGTCTCATGTGGGAAGAAGCCTTTCCACCGTAACCTGTGCAATGTAGTTTTCTCATGAAGGAGTAATATCAAATGGAATATGATGATGAGCACAGGAGAGATGCCTTTCTACTGCTACTTGTATGATGCAGTTTTCTTGCGAGATGTTTGCAAAAGTCACATAACCCACACAAAATAGAAAATTTTCTAACATGATATCACATTGCACATTTCTCATGAAAGACTGGAGTTGTGGGGGGAGATGTTCATTAGTTTCAAACCTAGACCCATGGGATTCAAGGCAGAAATGAATATACTTCTTGGAAAAAAAAAAATGTTTTATACTTGGCTACAAAGTTCTGTATGAAATTGTTATGACTTATTTAATGATGCTGTGGTGAACTTATACTAGTGAAGTAGTTGTAGTGAATGTTTTATAGGACCAGAATATCTAAAATGTGTTCATCATCTCAACCTATATGTGTTGGAAATGGTATACTTTAAGTTTGAACTAATATGCTAGAGAAACAGTGGACTCTTACTTGATCTGTACAAAACAAGGAAATGAAATAGGTAAATAAATGATTGTAGTATTAATCAGTATTGTGAAACCACAATAAATAAGACAAAACTGAAATACAATTTTGTTACACTGACCTTGCCACACTGATCTTTTCCCATGTTGTTTCAATCCATAACCATGACATGAAACACACAAGTGAATTTAACTAATTGTAATGTAAAGGAAGGAAGCAACAGTCATTGGATAGTTTATCATACCCAACCTCAAATTCATATACAATTCCAACTTGGTGTATATTTTTGACCTGCAGTGGTCACATTTCAATTTGAATTCATGTTTTGTTCCAGCTTGGGCTATATCACCTAAGCTATTCCAAGTATTTATGCATCTATATGGAAAACTATTTCTTCACATCCTTTAGACATGTAGTCTTTCATAATTTGTTCTCATGACCTCTTTAAGCCCTCCTAACCTTAAGAGATCTCTTCTGTCAGTGTAACCTTTCCTATTTAGTGACCTGAATACTGTAATCATATCACCACTTTCTCTTCAAATTTTCAAAGTTGACAGAGCCAGTGCTTTTAATCTTTCCTCGTATGAGATGTCTAGTATTGAAAGGGGAAAATGCCACACCATTTGGTATGAATTATGGTTCTTAGAATGTTTGATGTCAGGAGACAAAATGGATTATGCATGATGCCAGCATTTTCCCCTTTCTATTCTAGACACCTAATATGGTTTATCTGGCAGGCCTGAGACCAGTGTATTTTTACCTAGTTGTATTATACGGGAAGGAAGCTATACTGGTAGTGACCCATCTTTGTATCATTCAGCATCAAGTTTGTTCTTAAATTCTTCAATAGTATTTGCACACACTGTTGCCTTATCTAATTTATTACAGGTATCCACCACTCTGTGTGGGAAGCTATTCTTTTTTAGATCTCTTCTATAATTATCCTCTTCGTAACATCAAACATTGTGATACTAAACTAAACTTCTGAAGGACAAAAAAAAAGGGGGAGAGGGAGGTCAGAACAGTTATGAGTGAACGCAGATTTGGATGGTATTACTCATGGAGTCAGGTATCCCTCACTAAGCTAGTAGTACATAAAATCAAGGCTGTTCTCTGTCCATAGCTAAGACATATAGTAACCCTTGACTTTTTTCTTGAAGGTAACCTTACTATTTGACTTCTTAATGGACACAGGTAGTGAGTTCCATAGTTAAGCACCTGTGAAGTGAAAGCTGTTTTTGGTGAATAGACCTGCATGAGATACAATAAAAGACCCTTGACTGTTCCGGGTTCAGTTCTCAGCTGATAATGTAAAATTACACCTCACATATGAGGGAGCAGAATTATGAACGACATTGTAAACCTGGTTTAGTTTCAGCTGCTGGAAACGATATTTTATAGATAACATTCCTACCTTGCTAAATTCTTCTATACCAATATGATTACGTTGAGGTAAATTTAGCATGAATCTAATGATCTTATTTTGAGCAACCTGTAGCCACGACTGGTTTTTTCTGCTCGGACTACTGTACCAAGAGCTACAAGCATAATCAAAGTGATGTAACAAGGCTGAGACCAGAGGCTTCTTTGTTTCCAAATCAAAATTTCTGGCTTTTCTGTACAAAAATTTGACTTTATGTGAACACTTGGATACAATCTTATCCGTTATGGCATTCCCTGAGAGGGACTGATCTAAGGGTATTCCAAGATAGGTTACCTCCTGTTTTGACTCCAAGACATTAACCCCACATCTGACCTGTACATAACTGTGTTTCCCGAGGTTGGGTTTTGATGCGAAGACAATACTTTCCATTTTACCGAGGTGTAAAGACAGCCTATTATCTATGAGCCAGTCCTGGACTGATGGCAGTTCGACACTCCGTTTCTCCTCTACTTCAACTGGGTTCCTACCCGAGACAATTAGTGTGGAATCGTCTGCAAATAGCCATAACTTACAGTTCACCACACCTGGCATGTCGTCAATATAGACCAGGAACAGTAGCGGTCCTAGAATTGAACCTTGTGGTGCACCACAAGTTATCTCTGTCATCTGAGCAGGCTCCATTTACCTGTACGAGTTGTTTGTGACCTGTAAAGTAGGACTTGAACCAGCCAATATTTGCCACTCCTAATGCCTGAATTTTTTTTAAATAAGACATCATGGTCCACCTTGTCAAATGCCTTTTGTAGACTCAAATTCATGTAGGCTACAGTTCCAACTTAATCTATATCTTTGACTTCCAATTATATTTAGATTTGAACTCGTGTATTGTTTGAGCTTGGGCTATATCACCTTCTAAGCTATTCTGCATATTTATGCATCTATATGGAAAACTGTTTATCTTTACATTCTTTCGATACGTGGTCTTTCTTAATTTACTCCCAGAACCTCCTATAGTCTTCCCATCTTTAGTCAGGACAGCTCTTCTGTCAATCCAATATATCCCCTTTAGTGACCTGAATATTATAATCTTATCACCTCTTTTTCTTATATCTTTCAAAGTTGGCAGACCCAGTCAGTACTTTTAGTCTTTCCTCTTATGATTTATCTGCCAAGCCCCAGTTTGGTTGCTGCCCTTTGTATTCTCTCAATTTTGCTTATATCCTTCGCTCTGTGTGGGTACCATACTACTGATGCATATCTTGGCCATATTAGAGACTTGAGGTTTTTTTCATAATCTCTTCATCCATATAGTAGAACACCACTTTAATCTTCTGCAGTAGTCCATATATCTCTCCCACATTCCTGCTGATATGTCTGTCAGGTGACAGGTTGTCTTTTATCAAGACTCCCAAGTCTTTCTCCTCTTTTGCTTCTGTAATGGGTTCATTTCCCAAGGAGTAGTTGAAGGATGGCCTTTTGCCACTGTTGTCCATTTCCCCTACCTTGCCCTTTTTTTTTTCTTTTTTTCTTTTTTTTTTTTGTATTAAGCTTCATTTCCCATTCTTGACTCCATGTAAAAATAGTATCTAGATATTTTTACAGTAGTCTACTGTTCTCCTCGTTTTTCACTCTTCTTGTAATTTCTGTGTCATCTGCAAACATGTTGGCATAGTTTCTTGTTGTTCGTTCTATCATGATGTCATTGACATAGACAAGAAACATTATTGGTGCAAGCACTGAACCTTGTGGAACTCCACTCGTGACTAGCTGCTCTCCAGCTTGACATCTTATCCATTACTACTGTCCTCATTGTAGTAGTATGACAATTATATTTCTTACTCTGATTTAATAATCAACAATGTTACCATCTTATATATATATGTATGTATTTTATAACTGTGCCATTGACACCATTAGAATACGAGACTATGCACTGTAAACAATGGAACGTCAGAAAGTAAGCAAGACAGGAACTTCAGGTCCGCCTCCACAACCTCGTACTTGACATCAGGACAGGCAAGAAGACCATCCCTGCCTTCCTTCGTGGCATAAGCCACAACCTCCGCGGAGGACAGCCCAACTTGTAAATAATTGTGCTGTTTTGTGCTTGTATTTTGTACATTTTACTGTGATTTTTTAACTTGATTTCTGTAAATATATGTCCAATTTATGCTGTGATATTGAATAAAAGTTATTAAAAAAAATTGTAGTCACTTTTTATTCCATGTCCCAAATATCCTAGTCACCTTGGCCTAAATGCCCTAGGTTGCAGTTTTGTGGCCCAAATATCCCTTCAGCGTGGCTGGATCAAGAAACAAGGCTCTCTACCCGCCACCACAATTAATGTTTGATATATGATTCCTGAAAATATTACACTCGTGTATCTTCCCTTCAGAAAGTCTTTAATCCATCCTAGAGGTTTGCCTCTCAGTCCTCCAACATGATCCAATTTTCACACAAGTCGATTGTGAGGTACTTTGTGATTCACCATGGTCTTGGATCACATGTTGGACTAGTAATCAACAGTTATTAATCTCCTGGATGAGAGCTCAGAGCTCGTATGACCGATCTATGGGTAATACTGTGTCCTTACACGCACACACCCCAACTCCCCGCCCACAAGAGTTGGAGTAACAACCCGCAGTGCAGCGATACAGAAATTATTTCAGCCGTGGGCGGGATTCAAACCCGGACCGCCATAGTGGCAGGCGAGAACTCTAACCACTGCGCCACGATGTCGTGTGTGTGTGTGAAAACATGCGTTATGATTATAATGAAGCACCTTTGTAACGATTTGTTAGGGAGAATTGTATAGGGGTGCCCAATGAAACACTGAATATGAATAGATTAATAATTCACTAGCCAACAAATATTAACTTTGTCTCTGCTACGTGAGTAACTGTTGGCGCATCCCACTAATTTTGGTGCGCTGATTCCAACTCTGTCCTCAGATTTGTGCTAGCGTGTAAGGTTCCTGAGTTATGCAACTTGGCTATACGGTTCACTTTGCCACCATTAATGATACAATTATATTACAAGTTTGAGAATAATGAGACCCAGACAATATATGTTTTATATATGAAAGAGGTAGTACTTACCTAGCTATAAATTTCCTCAAAAATGTTTGAGACTCTTGCTCTTGCGCTTGTTCGTGGATGTAGGATACTTCCGTTGCAGGAGCCATCAGTAGTCACCCATCATGTTTTCGTTGAAGCGGCCTTGATACCTTCTTTTCATTATTGCGATATCTTGGTGAAACCTTTGACCATGTTCATCACTAGTATCACCCATATTAGATGGAAAGAAATGTAGATGCGAATGCAAAAAAATGCATCTTTAGAGACATCCGACACCCCATTCGTTGATAGGCCTTTAGCATGTTGTCCACTAGTTCTTCATAGTTATCAACCCTATGATTACCAAGGAAGTTCTGCACTACATGGACAAATAAATCCCATGCTGCCAACTCAAGTGGAAATAGTTTATTTCTGAACTCTCTGTCATGTATCGATTCTCTGATCTCCGGCCCTACAAAAACGCCAGCTCTAAGTTTAGCATCGGTTTTCTTTGCATCAAATTTCTCTTTGACATACTGGAATCCATCAGAATCATGGGTCATTGCTTTAACAAAATTCTTGATAAGGCCAAGTTTGATATGAAGTGGTGGAAGGTCAATCTTCTGTGGATGTACCAAAGGCATGTGTTGTACACTGTATCGACCAATGATGGGTTCTTCTCTTTCAGGCCACTCTTTGACAATATAATGATTTCTGTCGTCACGGCTGTTCCATAGGCATAAGAAGCACATGGTCTTTGTATATCCTTGCTGCAGTCCAAGAATTAAAGAAACTACTTTTAAATCACCACAGATATTCCACATATGCTGCGAGTAATGAACACCTTCCAAAATAGATTTCATTGAGTCATATGTCTCTGTCATATTAACAATATGTGCGACAGGTATTGAAGGTTTTCTGTTGCCATTGTGTAGCAACACAGCTTTGAGGCTAGCAGTGCTTGCAACATCAATGAATAGTCTCCATTCATCAGGTACATGCTCACTCCCTAGTTGATTCATGAGGCCATTGACATCAGTACAGAAACAAGCACCATCTTGTTCTTTATAGAAGGCAGCTAAGGCCTCATGGCGCATACGGAAATTAGATATTTTTGTACCGTCTTCTAGAAGATTCCATTGTTTAAGTCGCGAGCCTAACAGTTCTGCTTTACCCTTTGACAATGACAAATCCCTCACCAAATCATTCAATCTCTCTTGATTTATCAACTGGGTCTTCTTTTCCCCAGAATCATCCACATACATTTTTTCTTAATAAATTTGTGTAAATTAACATTATTTGATTTATAAATCTAAAGAGCATTATTTTAATCATACATTGTCTGAAAATTACAGTATATCCATTATAAATTGAAATAAATGACGCCCAAACGAAACTCTGTGTAACTCAGGAACCTGACGTGCTACAACAATTCCGATTACAGATTCGGAATCAGCACACTCGACTTACTGTGAATCACTCGCTATTGCCACAGTAGCAAATTCTTTGTTGACTAGTGTATAATTGTAAGGCATTACATATACAAGGGAACGGTCGCTTAGGAGGCAGAACCAAAACTGCCTATTGCGGACGCTAAGGCCCCAATCTAGCGCGGGAAATATACAATAACAAAATCAATATACAACACATCTCTGACAATTATGCAATTGAAAAATACAACCACCATTGAACACTTCACAAGCACAATAATATTGTGCTTGTGAAGTATACAATTATTAAGCACATGCGTAATACTTGTACAATGGTGTACGCAATTATATGCACAATTACAGAATGCTATGACAACAATGGAGCACGTCTGTCATGATTAGGTTGTTGAATGTGACGATAATGTTTCGATTGTGCACTGTAATGTTGTTGTAATGGAAATGTTTTGAGCTCTGTAGTGTTGGCGTTGTTTCGCCTTTTGCAGATTGTGTACTCCCATTAATGTTGGATTTTTAATAATATTTGACATCATTCATCAAGTCATATGTCACCCTTCACTGAAGTATTCCTGCTGTGATATTTTTACCCTCCTTTTGTTCGTCCTACATACATCACTTCTGTTTTTGTTAATTTTCATACCATTTTCCCTAGTCCCGTGTTCCGTCTCTCCACCCGTAGTTGCCCTGTCGCAGTGGTTTTCAACCTGGGGTCCATGGGCCCCTAAGGAGTCAGGGTTCTACGATCGGGACCCCAAACTAAAAACTAGTGGTGCATGGTGAAGGTCAACTGATTCTGTTCAGTGTTGAATTGGTTTCTAGGAGGCTAGAGGACAGCAATGCATAAGTATGGGGTACACGAGAAAGAGTGTTGAGGACCCCTGCTCCATCGTGTCAGCAATCACAACTGCATCATAGAATTATAGAAAAAAAAATGTAATAGAAACTCGATTGAGAAGTAGAAATCGATAGAGAAGTAGAAAATAGAAATAGAAGATAGAAATAAAACATAGATGTAGAATTAGATAATAGAAAATGGAAAACAGAAAATAGAAATAGCAATTAAAATAGTAGTATAAATAAAAAAATAAAAATAAAATAAACATGAAATAATATATATGAAATATGAAATAGAAATAAGAAAATAGATTATGCAAACATGAAATAGAAATAAAAGATAGAAGATAAGAAACATAATCTAAAAATATCATATATGAAATATAAAACACAGAATAGAAAAATAGAGAAGATATGTAGAAAACTTTCACCTCCACCCTTATGTCATTTTTTTTTATTTTCTTTTTTTACATATGGCGACGTAGCCCGTCAAGCATTGAGCACTCCGTCAGTTATCTAAAGAACTTGTTTCCGTGACTGTGCTTTGTACAGGTTAATTAAACAAGTGTACCTTCTTGAATTCGGAAGTGCAATGATAGAAGGTAATCTTTACATTTACCAAGGGTTGGTACGAGCACAGAAATTCCAAGTTGGTTTAACCCAGGCTTTAATAATTAATTCTTGTTTCAGGTAAAAGACCTTTTCATTACAAAACAAATTGCTTATTTAATTTTTTAAAACGCTTTAGAAATTAGGGAGATATGGCATTTTGAAAATTTCTGGGATTCCAATTTTTTTGCTTAAAGTAGGTACGGGCACAAAACAAATCGTGTTGAATATGAAATGCAATTTCATTAGAAACAAAATACTTTTTGATTTTTTTTTTAATAACTTGAAAAATAAATGAGATGCAATTTTTATTTATTTTTATCCCGAATTTTGGCTAGATTTTACCAAACAAAAGTGTGAGAATTTTGGTAAAGAAATACACAAACTCTAAGCCACTGGTCCAATTTTATTGAAATTTGGAATCCTTGGTTTTTATGGGTCAACAAATCACCTGAGCATATCAAAAACAATATGAGACATCTCCATCATACCAAATTTGTCTTTTCATGGCAACTATTGTGTTGTCAACTTAGAGATTATCATCAATAAAATCCAAACCACTGGCCCAATTGACATGCAACTTGGCATGTGAAGGTTTTATGGATCAACAAATCATCTGAGCATGTCTAAAACAATGTAGGACCTTCCTTTTATACTATTCTTACTAATACCTATCATGTTGCCATGGCAACTATTGTCAATTTAGAGTTAATCATCCATAAATCCAAACCGCTGGCTCAATTGACATGTAACTTGGCATATGAAGGTTTTATGGGTCAACAAGTCACCTGAGCATGTCATAAACAATGTAGGCCCTTCCTTTTATGCTATTCTTACTAACACATATCATGTTGCCATGGCAATAATTAAGACTAGATGTGGGTTCGCAGGCAGCGTCACCATTGCAGTTGGAATTTTAAATATTGATGCTGCAATTTTGAGCAACCTATTCAACTAGGTAGGTTCTCCTGAGTTTGACATTGGTAGTGTTTGATGCATGCGCAGGTGGTTCAAAATGTCTTCCTGTTCTAGAAGTTTAGATTAAGTTTTTCAAAAATAGAAGGATTGCTGCTAGATGGCATCTACTGGCAAAACCTGACACTCCAAAACTTGTTTTCAAGTGGCAAATGCACAACCGCATCATGAACAAAAATCATGAATTCACTCATATCTGGGAAAAGCAAGCTAAAAAACATGAATATCACATTAAAAAGTTATTATATAGTTTCCCTTTAGATTTCCACTTGGAATACTAAACTGCCACTGTAGTGATCCAACTTTATGTTTAAATCGGTGAAACTTCATCAGTTTTTTGAAAATGCATCTAAACTTCTAGGACAGGAAGATATTTTGAATCACCTGCATACAATTTGAATGCTAACAGAGCTCAAACTGAGGAGAACCCATTCCAATGGGTTGCTAAAACTGTCAGTGGAAACGTTCCGTCCATGATGGTGGCACTGCATGCGGATGTGTTAGGTCTCACATGTGCAATTCTTACCTCTGTCATTGGCTAGCATTTATCATTGAGTATTGTGAACCCTATTTATAAGTAGTGCAAATTAATATTTATTTTGGCAGCAATTTTTAGAAAATTGAGACTGGCAAACATTTTTGTACATTACAGAGATATTCGCTGTTCTCACAGCTGCAATTCTTACCAACATCATTGGCTAGCTCTTATCATTCTAAGTATTTTGAGCCCATGTGTAAATACCTCAAATTAACATGATCTGGAGCATGAAAATGAATAATTTATAAAGTTCACTCTGAATTCAGGGTGGACTGATGGTGATATTCTTGTGAGTAAAAACTTTCTTAATATTCACTTATGTAATCTTACATAGATCCTGGATGCAGGTCATATGACCTATATGTCTAGATAATTTCCAGCTTGTGTAGGTCAGGCTTCTGATTTGTGTACTCTATGTCCGCCCCCAATCGTCCTCTAGTATAGAAGTGTTCATATGGGAAGTGTCCATTTGAGTAGTAATGTGGGACAAGCACACATATCAACTTCATAAATGTATTGGAAATACCAAAAATGGTTAATTGGACATTCTGATGGTGGGTGCTCTGACCCATTCATATTTTTCACTACAATGTAAGCAAAGACACTTTCCAGTGTGACCTTTGTACTTCTGCTTTTTTACAAAAGGATTACCTCACAAGGCATATGAGGGCCCACAGAGTAGAGAAGTCTTTCCAGTGTGGCCTATGTGATAAAGCTTTCTCACAAAAGAGTGATCTCACACGGCATATAAGGACCCACACAGGAGACAAGCCTTTCCAGTGTGACCTGTGTGGTTCTGCTTTCTCACAAAAGGGTGCTCTCACAGAGCATATGAGGACCCATACAGGAGAGAAGCCTTTCCAGTGTGACCTTTGTGATTCTGCTTTCTCAAAAAAGGGTACTCTCACACTGCATATGAGGACCCACACAGGAGAGAAGTCTTTCAAGTGTGACCTGTGTGATTCTGTTTTCTCACAAAAGGGTGCTCTCAAAGAGCATATGAGGACCCACACAGGAGAAAAGGCTTTCCAGTGTGACCTTTGTGGTTCTGCTTTCTCACAAAAGGGTATTCTCACACGGCATATGAGAACCCACACAGGAGAGAAGCCTTTCCAGTGTGACCTGTGTGTTTCTGCTTTCTCACGAAAGTGTTCACTCACATTGCATATGAGGACCCACACAGGAGAGAAGCCTTTCCAGTGTGACCTGTGTGTTTCTGCTTTCTCACAAAAGTGTTTACTCACATTGCATATGAGGATCCATACAGGAGAGAAGCCGTTCCAGTGTGACCTTTGTGATTCTGCTTTTTCAGTAAAGTGTAATCTCACACAGCATATGAAGACCCACACAGGAGAGACGCCTTTCAAGTGTGACCTTTGTGATTCTGCTTTTTCACGAAAGGGTACTCTCACACAGCATATGAGGACCCACACAGGAGAGAAGCCTTTCCAATGTGACCTGTGTGGTTCTGCTTTCTTACAAAAGGGTACTCTCACAGAGCATATGAAGATCCATACAGGAGAGAAGCCTTTCAAGTGTGACCTTTGTGATTCTGCTTTTTCACAAAAGGGTACTCTCACACTGCATATCAGGACCCACACAGGAGAGAAGCCTTTCCAGTGTGATATATGTGAATCTGCTTTCTCACAAAGGGGCCATCTCAAACAACATATGAGGGCCCATACAGTAGAGAAGTCTTTCCAGTGTGACCTGTGTGGTTCTGCTTTCTCACAAAAGGGTGCTCTCAAAGAGCATATGAGGACCCACACAGGAGAGAAATCTTTCCAGTGTGACCTGTGTGGTTCTGCTTTCTCAAAAAAGGGTGCTCTCACAGAGCATATGTGGATCCATACAGGAGAGAAGTCGTTCCAATGTGACCTTTGTGATTCTGTTTTTTCAGTAAAGTGTAATCTTACACAGCATATGAAGACCCACACAGGAGAGAAGCCTTTCAAGTGTGGCCTGTGTGATAAAGCTTTCTCACAAAATAGTAATCTCACACGTCATCTGAGGACCCACACATGAGAAAAGCCTTTCCAGTGTGACCTTTGTGATTCTGCTTTCTCACAAAAGCTTTCTCTCACTAAGCATATGAGGACCCACACAGGAGAGAAGCCTTTCCAGTGTGGCCTGTGTGATAAAGCTTTCTCACACAGCATACAATGACCCACACTGGAGAAATGCCTGTCCAGCAGCATGACCTGTAACATGGAGCCTTCTCACCAAAGGGAGATTTGAAATAGCATGTGATGTCTTATGTGGAAAGAAGCTTTTCCACTGTAACCTGTGCAATGTAGCTTTCTCATGAAGGAGTAATATCAAATGGAATATGTTGATGAGCACAGGAGAGATGCCTATCTACTGCTACTTATATGATGCAGTTTTCTTGTAAGATATTTTCAAAAGTCACATAATAACCCACACAAAATTGTCAGGGAGACTTACAACTTGCTAAGATCAATAAAAGTGGCATTTGCATACTTGGACAAAGACATGATAAAAAAAAATATTGGTTACATTGATAAGGCCTAGACCAGAGTATGCGGCGACATTGTGGTCCCCCAGTACCAAAAAGAATATAAAGAAAATAGAAAGAATCCAAAGAGCAGCTACAAAAATGGCACCTGCACTTGCAAACCTATCATACGAGGAGAGATTGGCTAAACTGGAGTTACCAACACTGGAGCAAAGAAGAGAGAGGTGACCTATTGACCATCTACAGAATCATGAAAGGCACAGAGATACTTGATAGAGAGGACTTACTTAACTGGGACAAGAGAAACACAAGAGGACATGGAAAGAAAATAAAAAAAAACATAGCTATAGAAGAGAACTGAAGAAAAACAGTTTTCCACATAGAGTTTTGGACACTTGGAACAAACTGGATAATGAAATAGTATGCGCAAAAACCATTCATGAGTTTAAAAGCAAACTAGACACTGTGAGATACAATGGCAGGACACCACGAGCATAGCTCCCCTTCCCACAAAATACAACTAGGTAATACAAAATAGAAACTTTTCTAACATGATATTCATTGCACATTTCTCATGAAAGACTGGAGTTGTGTGGGGAGATGTTCATTAGATTCAAACCTAGACCCATGGGATTCGAAGCAGAAATGAATATGTACTTTGGAAAAAAAAAGTTTTATACTTGGCTACAAAGTTCTGTATAAAATTATGATTTATTTATGATACTGTGGTGAACTTGTACTAATGAAGTAGCTGTAGTGAATGTTTTATAGGTCCAGAATATCTAAAATCTGTTCATCATCTCAACCTATATGTGTTGGAAATTGTATACTTTAAGTTTGAACTAATATGTTGATATTTTGTAGAAAGAGTGGACTACAAAACAAATGAAATAAATAAATGATTGTAGTATTAATCAGTATTGTGAAACCACAATAAATAAGACAAAACTGAAATACAATTGTGTTGAAATGACTAAATGTATGTCTTTCAGGCCACACTGACCTTGTCCCGTGTTGTTTCAATCCATAACCATGACATGAAACACGCAAGTGAATTTAAATAATTGTAGTGTATAGGAAGGAAGCAACAGTTGTTGGATAACATCACTGATTCCATCTTATACCCAACCTCAAATTCATATGCAATTCTAACTTTGTGGATATTTTTGACCTGCAATGATCATATTTTGATTTGAATTCATGTTTTATTCCAGCTTGGGTTATATCACCTAAGCTATTCCAAGTATTTATGCATCTATATGAAAAACTATTTCTTCACATCCTTTAGACATGTAGTCTTTCATAATTTGTTCTCATGACCTCTTTAAGCCCTCCTAACCTTAAGAGATCTCTTCTGTCATTGTAACCTATCCTATTTAGTGACCTGAATACTGTAATCATATCACCACTTTCTCTTCAAATTTTCAAAGTTGACAGAGCCAGTGCTGTTAATCTTTCCTCATATGAGATGTCTATTATTGAAAGGGGAAAATGCCACATCCCTTGGTATGAAATATGGTTCTTAGAATGTTTGATGTCAGGAGACAAAATGGGTTATGCATGATGCCAGCATTTTTCCCTTTCTCTTCTAGATGCCTAATATGGTTTATCTGGCAGGCCTGAGACCAGTGTATTTTTACCTAGTTGTATTTACCTACTTGTATTATATGGGAAGGGAGCTATGCTCATAGTGACCCTTCTTTGTATCAATCAGCATCAAGTTTGTTCTTAAATTCTTGAATAGTATTTGCACACATTGGTGCTTTATTTAATTTATTCCAGGTATCCACCGCTGTGTGGGAAGCTATTCTTTTTCATATCTCTTCTCTATCCTTTTTTAGTTTTTTTTTCATGTCCTCTTGTTTTTCTATTATCCCACTTTAATAAATCATCTCTATGTAGTATTTCCATTCCTTTCTCTTCTTTGTTCCCGAGTTGGTAGTTCCAATTTGAACAATCTTTGTTCGTATGTCAATTTGGAGAGTGTTGGTGCCATCTTTGTCATTGCTCTTTGTATTTGTTCTAATTTCTTTATCTTTTTAGCACTGGGTGTCCGTAGTGTTGCAGCATACTCCAATTTTGGTATTATCAGTGTAACTAATATTTTCTTGACCATTTTCTCATCCAAATAGTCAAATGCCACTTTCATCAACCTTAGTAGGTTGAAGGTTTCTCCAACTATTTTGTTGATATGTTTGTCTGGTGACATGTCTTTGCTGATTATTACTCCTAGGTCCCTTTCCAAGCTCACTGATTTGACTTGTTCTTCACCAATTTTATAATTCCTTGATATTCTGTTTTTACTTTTTCCAAACTCCATTATACTACATTTCTTGATGCTAAAGTTCACTTTCCACTCTTGACTCCATTTCCAGATTTTATCATGGTCTGTCTGTAGTGATTCACAATCTTCCTCTGTACTTTCTTTAGTATTTTTGCGTTATCTGCAAAGAAGTTCATGTAACATTCCACACCTTCACCTATGTCATTTATATATATGGCAAACATGATTGGAACCAATACTGAACCTTGCGGGACACCACATATCATTTCTTCCCAGGTTGATTATTTCTCTCTAATTACTACCCTCATTTTTCTCCCAGTCAAGAAATCTTCCATCTATTGCAATAATTTTCCTTTTAAGGACACAAATATTAAATTTTTCCTATTAGTTTTTTTGTGTGGTACTTTATCAAGCGCTTTTTGTAGTTTTTGCAGCTTGCAGGATGGTAATGTAGACCTAAGCTTTAGAACACTTTACCTCACACCTAATATCCACCGTACAAGTTCATTTATAACATCATACAAATTTGCCTCAGCCAATTTATCGTACACGACGTCGTAACTTTGGGAGATTTACAGTAAATGAATATTGGTCTGTCATAAAGCTCGTCGTTACTCCACATTGTTGTTAACCAAGTAGGTCGTTGAACGAGGAGCGATTGTACTTTATCAAACGCTTTTTGTAGTGGTTGCTGCCCTTTCTATTCTATCATGCTTATATCCTTCACTCATTGTGGAGACCATACCACTGATGCATATTCTAGTCTTGGACAGATTGTGGTTTCCATGAGTTTGTTCATCATTTCTTCATCTATATAGTGAAAAAACACTTAAATCTTCTGCAGTAGTCTGTGCATCTCACTCACAATCCTGCCGATATGTCTATCACATGACAGGTTGTCTATCATCAACACTTTAATCCAAGGAATAAGATAGCGTTTGCAGTTATCATTCCTAGTACTTTGCAATCTTTTATATTGAACTTCATTTTCCATTTTTCCTCCATGTAAAAATAGGTCAGTGATACTGACCTATGATTTAGTGGTGTCT
Source organism: Oratosquilla oratoria (assembly GCF_046742065.1). NCBI lineage: Eukaryota > Metazoa > Arthropoda > Malacostraca > Stomatopoda > Squillidae > Oratosquilla > Oratosquilla oratoria. Next base: position 65,223,254 of record NC_134788.1, on the reverse strand, counting down.
CCTGATTTCCACCTTTGTGAATTGGTATCACATTAGCCCTTTTCCAATCAAGTAGCACTATGCATTTTTTTTTATCAGTATACAATAAGACTGTGAATCTTGTTTGCCAGTTGTTCCTTACATTCTTTAAGTATCCATTTTGAGATCCTGTCAGGTCCTGAAGCTTTTATCACATTCAATGATCCCAGAAGATTGAGAACTTGCCTTGCTTCTACATTTATATTTTCTAAACCTAAATTCTTGCTTGCTTGGTGATTACTTCTTCCCTGTGTCTCAAGTTACCATTTATAAACCTGAAAAATAGTTTCTGTTCATCCTTGCATTGATCTACAACACCTCTTTCAAAAATACTTTTTTCATGCGGATTCTTTTATAGCCATTCATAGCTTTATGTTTTTTCCTTCTCTTCCTACACTTTCCCCAAGCCATGCAACCCCACTTTTTATTTACTCTTTTATTTTTTTTTCTTCAATTTTGCACCTTTTGTTGAACCAGTCCTGTTTCTGCTTCTTCCTTCCACCAATCTTTACCACATGTTTGTTCACTCAAAGATTTAAAGGGAAGCACATATGGACAGAAGACTTTTTTGTCCATAACTAGGTTGGATGCTAAGAATAGTTCAATGAAGAAATAAACAAGTGAACCAAACAATTGGCAGGCATTACAGTATGGTGCTTGGGTGTCTATCCTAAATGAATCTTAAAGCTTTGAATCATACAAGATTGTACAGCCTCTGCAGGAAGTTCATACCATTCCCAGGTTGTAAATTTCAAGAAATATATCACTTTCCCTCATTATTCCTATGGTTTTCATAAGGAATCTGCCTCGCAATATTGAGTTGTCTTTGACTGTGTGAATAATTCCTTGTCTCTATTTCCCCATCCTAAAGCTGAAATTCAGAATTTCATGGCCACTTTTTCCAATGGGGCAAAGATAGTTCAAGGAGCTGATGATGTCTGATTCTTTGCTTAGTAGCAGATCTAATCTTGTGGGAATGTCATTTCCTCTTATCCGGGTCACTTCCTTTATCCACTGAGTCATTGTGTTCTCCATTGTATTACTAATTGATTGTCAAGTGAGAATGTGAATACTGAAGAAAGGGACCCTTCTTTCTATAAATCAATGTATGAAAAGAGATTGACTTGCCATTATGATGAAGAAACAAATGAAAACAGAGGACATATGATATAATGTCCAAATAGCTACATATATTAACAAATTTGGATAGTTTATTCTCTCAACTTCCCACAGAAAATCACCAGTTGCAAAGGAAATCTGTCACATTGTGCTCAGTAGAAATAAAAGCAGGTGACTATTTCTGTGACTTTATTACCTGACACTCAATATAGCCTAATCTGGATCTATATAACAACTTAAATCTATATACAATGAATTATAAAGACAGATACCAGGTTTATCTGAAAAAAAGAACATAAGGAACGATGGAGTCTTTGTTAGTATGATGCTGCTTGTTACAGCAATACAAGATACCAGCAAAAGGAGGAAAAACCAGAAATTGTTCTTGTCCAACTGGCTAGATAAGCAGGTGTGTCCAAGTGGTACTTGATAAAGCTGTAACAAGTGAAACGTCATAATAAAGGCTCTATCCTCACATGGTGTGGAGTGCCACAAAGCTCAGCACTCAGCCCTCTACTTTTTCTCGTTCATATAGCAGACATCAACGAACAAATGAAACATATGGTCGGGGCTTCTCTTCCCGATGATACTCATGTACTTAGGACAGTGTCAACTGAAGTGGAGGCTGGACAGTTACAAGAGAGCCTGTCAGTACTGTATTCATACAGACAAATAGTATGGCTTTGACAACAAAAAGTTGAACAATATCATGTACAACTCAAAACTTAACACTAGCTTTACATGAGTATACATGGCATCTGATGTGACACTAACATGTGATGGTACATTTACAGTATATATAACCAGCACGATAAAAAAAAAGAAAAGAAAAAAAACAAATTGGCTGGATTCTGTGTCCATTCAAATTTTGAGACAAGTTACCCATGTTGACCCTTTACAAATAGCTGGTACTCCTGATATTACTGTTGCCAGTTAAGGTGTCCATGGAAAGCTGGAGAGATGCAATCAATCGAAGCTATCAAGCAGTCTTTCATAAACAAGATCTCTACTTTGCATCACATTGATTACGGGGGCAGGTTACAGGCCCTTCAACTATTCTCCTTGGAAAGTTGGAGAGAAATGTATACCAAAATCTTCATATACAAAATATTAACTGACCACACAACAACAAAAACATCAATGTATGCACAACCATCCACCAAAAACTGGGCCGACTATGAGACATATATGGGATTCATCCCAGATTGTCCACCAGGGTGAGAATACTCAAAGAAAATGCATTTGCACTTAGAAGATTGCAAGTTTTTAATGCCTTACATACAGAATAACATAAATCTCAGCCCAGATTATAGTTCAAGTACCAATTGAACAAATTCCTGTGGACAATGCCACTATCACATGCGTGCCACCTGTAATATTATTATTGACCAATAGGCACAACAATGTGCACACAGTTGGAAAATATATACCAAACTAAGAAATGAATATGTAAAATTACATAGAGAAGAAAAAAGAAATCATGAAAAGGACATAATAAATAAATGTGAATATCAAATAAAGATAAACAGGAAATACACAAATTACATCAAGGTAATAGAGAATACACAGAAGATATAGAAATGGCAGATGTTGTGAACAAACATTTCAAATCTATTCACCAAAGAGGAAAAGAATCTACAAAATTGGGATAAAAAAAATGAAAATAAGATTTCCTCCACTAAAGAAAATAAACATTACTCAGAATGAAATAAGGAACCAAATACTAAAGCTTGATGTTAACAAGTCACATGGACCAGACGGATCTGCAAACTGGATATTGAAGGAATGTATAGACGAACTAACAGGAAAAATATTCAAAATAATAGAATGCTGTCTCAAAGAGGGAAAACAACCAGGAAACTGGAAAAATGCCAATATATATAAAGGGGGAAATAAGGAAGACCCAACAAATTATAGACCGGTGTCCCTAACAAGTACAATAGTCAAAATTTGTGAGAGAATCATCAAAGATGGACAAAATATCTGGAGGAGAATAATATACTGAATCTGAGGCAATTTGGATTCAGACAAGGAAGATCATGTACCACCAGTTTAATTTGTTTCTATTCAAGATTGATAGATATATTGCAGGAAAGAGATGGCTGGGCAGACTGTGCATTCCCGGACCCAGAATAGGCATTTGATAAGGTACCACACAGAAAATTACTATATAAACTGGAAACAATAGGAGGCATACATGGAAAACTATTGAATTGGATGGAGGACTTCCTACACGGAAGAAAAATGAGAGTGGTGCTCAAGACAAATATTCAAAATGGGAAGAAATGAGTAGTGCGTCCCACAGGGGTCAGTACTAGCTCCGATAATGTTTGCTATATATGTAAATGACATGGATGAGGGCATTGATAGTTACATGAACTGCTTTGCAGATGACACAAAATTATTAAAGAGAATAAACTCTGAAATAGACTGTGACTCATTGCAGAAAGATCTGAACAAAGCCTTAGAGTGGAGCAAGAGATGGGAAGTAGAATTCAACATCAAGAAATGCAGTATAATTGAATTTGGAAAAGGCAAGAAGGGAATAACAGGACAGTATAAAATTGATGGAAAAGAAGTAAAGAAAGTGAATTCTGAAAGGGACCTAGGAGTAATCATCACCAAAGACATGTCGCCGGATAAACATATAAATAAAATAGTCGGAGAAATATACAATTTGTTGAGATCAATAAAGGTGGCCTTTAAATACCTGGATAAGGAAATGATCAAGAAAATATTACAAAATAAGGCCAAAACTGGAATATACAGTGCTGATATGGTCACCCAGTACAAAAAAGAATATAAGAAAATTAGATAGAATACAGAGCAGCCACAAAGTTGGTCCCAACATTTGTAAACCTAACACACGAACAAAGACTGGCTGAACTGGAATTACCAACCCTGGAACAAAGAAGAGAACGAGGGGACCTAATAACCATCTACAGAATTATGAAAGGAAAAGAATGCTTTGATAGAGAGGACCTATTAAAACATGACAGAGGAAAAACAAGAGGACATGCAATGAAACTCAAAAAGGATAACTACAGAAGAGACCTGAAAAAGAACAGCTTCCCACATAGAGTGATAGATGTATGGCACCAATTTGATGAAGAAATAGTGTGTGCAAACACAATACAACAATTTAAGAACAAACATGATCTTGTGAGATACAAAAATGGGTCACCATGAGCATAGCTCCCCTTCCCGTATAATACAAATAGGTAAATACAGGAAATACTAGTGGTGGCACATCAGCATGGCCATGGGCAGTACCTGCTGCCCAGAGTAACATTCAACAGGTGTGTGTATGTGTATTTACCAAATTGTAGTATATAGGGAAGGAGCAATACTTGTTAGGTCCTGTCTCCCAGACCTAGACTCAAATACATGTACGATTCCAACCTGATCTATATCTTTGACTTCCAATTATATTTAGATTTGAACTGTTTATCTTTGCATCCTTTTGACATGTGGTCTTTTTTAATTTACTTCCAGAACCTCTTAAAGCCTTCCCATCTTTGACCAGGACATCTCTCCTATCAATCCAATGTATCCCCTTTAGTGACCTGAATATCATACTCTTATCACCTCTTTTTCTTAGATCTTTCAAAGTTGGCAGACCCAATCAGTACTTTTAGTCTTTCCTCTTATGATTTATCTGCCAAACCCCAGTTTGGTTGCTGCCCTTTGTATTCTCTCAATTTTGCTTATGTTATCCTTCACTCTGTGTGGGTACCATACTACTGACTCATTTCTTGTACGTGTTAGAAATTCGAAAGGTTTTTGCATCATGTCTTCATCCATATAGTAGAACACCACTTTAACCCATTCAACTCCGATGACAAGATGTCTTGTCATTTGGTCAAATAAAACAAAAAATCATAAAACACCAAAATGTTTGATCAAACACCAGAAAAATATGATGTCAATCCTCGCTTCGCTGCGAGCGAAGCGAGGATTGACATCATATTTTTCTGGTGTTTGATCAAACATTTTGGTGTTTTATGATTTTTTGTTTTATTTGACCAAATGACAAGACATCTTGTCTTCGGAGTTGAATGGGTTAATTTTCTGCAGTAGTCCATATATCTCTCCCACATTCCTACTAATATGTCTGTCAGGTGAAAGGTTGTCCTTTATCGAGAAACCCAAGTCTTTCTCCTCTTGCTTTTGTAATGGGTTCATTTCCCAAGTAGTTGAAGGATGGCCTTTTACCACTATTGTCCATTTCCGGTACTTTGCATTTTTTGGTATTGAGCTTCATTTTCCATTCTTGACTCCATGTAAAAATAGTATCTACTGTTCTCCTCGTTTTTCACTCTTCTTGTAATTTCTGTGTCATCTGCAAACATGTTGGCATAGTTTGTTGTTCCTTCCGTCATTGACATATACAAGAAACATTATTGGTGCAGGCACTGAACCTTGTGGAACTCCACTTGCTACTGCTCTCCAGCTTGACATCGTATCCATTATTACTGTCCTCATTTTAGTATGGAAATTATATTTCTTACTCTGATTTAATAGTTAACAATATTACCATCTTATACATATATATATATATATATATATATATGTATATATATTATATATATATATGTGTGTGTGTGTGTGTGTGTGTATACACACATGTATCTCTTTCATAACTCTGTCATTGACACCATTAGAATACGAGACTATGTACTGTAAACATTGGAATGACAGAAAGTAAACAAGAAGACACTATGTGGCTGGATCAAGAAACAAGTCTCTCTTTACCCTCTACCATATATAAAGTTTGATATATGATTCCTGAAAACATTTCATGGTGTCAGGTGTGGGGTATGCCAAGAACATCTGGTCATAGTATGGAGAGAGTTTTGTGAAGAAACTTCTTACACCAGTCTTAGCTACCGTAGCTGCTGCTGCTAGCCTGCACCGTTTGACATGAATGTCCAAGGAATCCTGAACCACTATCAGTGTTGGGTAATACAGCAAAGAACTGGAGAAGATTTCTTCAAGAATTTCAAACATACCTCTTGAGTTTGGAGAAACAAGATAAGGTAAAAATTGCCTTGCTTTTAAATTGTGGTGGTAGAGAGTTACTTGATGTGTATAATACTCTACCCCTTGAGGAAGTGGATAATAATAATTATAATACACTTAATAAGAAGTTACAGGAATATTTTAAGCCTAAGAAAAATGTCACCTATGAGAGGCACATATTTAATGGTAGAAAGCAACTGGGTCTATACATGGGTGGGGTGGTGTGAGAGGTGAATGTAAGGGTATTGGGTAGGGGGTTGGAGATGGTTAAAGAAAATGGAGAAAAGTGGTAGATAAGCCAGCTGTTGTTTGCTGATGACTCTGCACATGTAGCAGGATCAGAGGAGGGATTGAGGAAGTTAGTGACAGAGTTTGGGAAGGTGTGCAAAAGAAGGAAGTTGAAGATAGATGTGGGTAAAAGTAAGGTGATGAGATGTACAAGGGGAGAGAGTGGCAGCAGGCTGGAAGTGAGTATTAAGGGAGAGAGACTGGAGGAAGTGGATAGTCTTAGAAACTTTAGTGCGAATGTGGTAGGAAAGGGAGGAGTGGGGGTGGAGGTAGAATATAGATTGAGAGAAGCGAGTAAATGCCTTGGGGGATTAAAAAGTGTAATGAGAAATAGACATTTGGGAATGGATGCTAAGAGGAGATTGTATGAAGGAAAGATATTACCGACAGCACTGTACAGTGCAGGAACTTGGAACATAAGAGAGGAAGAGAGAAGGAGTTCGAATGTGTTTGAGATGAGATGCCTGAGAAGTATTATAGGGGTTACTTGGATAGAGTGAGAAATGAAGAGGTGAGGAGGAGAAAAGGGGTGGAAAGGGAGCTGGTAGATAGGGTTGATGAAAGAGTATTGGGATGGTTTGGACACATGGAAAGAATGAGTGAAGAAAGATTAGTAAAAGAGGTGTGGAAGGCAGAGGTGGAAGGAGTGAACATGAGGGGGCATCCTAGGATGAGATGGATGGATGGGATAAAAGGGACATTGGGAAAGAGAGGAAGGACAGGAGAAGACAGAAGATAGGGGTGGATGAAGAATGGTTGTGTATGGATGATGCTGTGATGCATGAGGGGGAATGGGAGTGAAGGAGTATGTATGAGAAATAAATTAATGCAGCCCAAAGGGATTTCTCCCCATCTCCTTTTCTGCATGAGGGGACGGAGAGGGGAGGGTCGTCAAATTAATGAAGCGGCCTTGCTGTGGATGTGCTGTGTCTTGCGACACTGCTTTTGACCCAGGGCAGTGGACAATGCTGAGATGACCTATCACCCAGGAGGTGTCAAGATAAGAAGGAGGGAAGAGGGTTGAGGGGAGTGGAGTATGTAGGGGATGGAATGGGTGGGAGTGGTTTCTATGTCTTTTTCTTTTGGCTACCTCCCGTATACGGGGGAAAAAGCCTTTGGTATATATATATGTATGTATGTATGCAACTGGGTGATGAAACTATTGATAATTTTGTTTCCAACTTGAGAAAAAAAATACAAATTGTGAGTTAGGGGTTTTAAAGGATAAGGGACAGAATCATATGTGGCATCAAGGATGACCAGCTCCATGAGCAGTTACTCAGGAAAGAAGTATTCTGAGAAGATACTTTACTACAATGCAGAAAGCATGAGGCAAGTGAGGAGCAGATGAAAGAAATTGGTACTGGTATAAGCAATTTGTGTGTCCATAGTGTGAAATCTAAGAAGAATCACAGTCCTTAAATCCAAGTTATGTTTCTCAACAATCTTGCAAATTCTGCAGTTATCAACATGTTTTTGGAGGGAATAATTGCCCAGCTAACAACAAAAAGTGTTGAAAGTGTGGTAGGATTGGATACTTTATAAGTAAGTGCAACAGTTCCACTGATCTAGGAAAACAAAAAGCAAGTATGTCAAATTAACAAAGAAGATTTGTCATCAGATGTAGACTCGGAGGAGTGTTATGAGAAAGCAGTAGGAAATTTACAAGTAGTGAATAAAAGAAAATCTGTGTTCAAGGCAACAGCAGGTGAGCCAGATCAAGAGGGTCGCCTTCCTCTTCTCCTTCAGGCCAAATCAGTGTCATTTCAGTTGGATACAGGAGCTGAGGTGAGTTCTACCCAAAAGGGTTTATGACAAGTTGCAGAATGAAAAGCCTGAACTGAAACACACAAAAACAATATTAGTTGCTTTCACTGGAGATAAAACAAAGCCCATTGGCAAGTGCATAACTAAAAAAATATCAGCTCACATTCTATATTGTTGTTAACTTGTAAAATTCTTGAATGTGGCTAAGTCAAAGACCATATTGGAGGTAACCACTGACAAGGTATTATATAAATACAAGGATGTGTTTGATGGACCAGAATGTTTAGAGAGTGAATTGCATTTAGAGGTGGATCCAAATGTTAGACCAGAGGCGCATCTTCCACGTAAAGTGCTTGTAACCTTGAGAGATGGATTGAAATGTGAATTAGATGATATGGAAAGGAAAGGTGTGATCATTAGAGAAAGTAGTCCAAGAGACTGGGTTAATGGTATGGTCATTGTAGATACAGTAAATTAAGAATATGTCTAGACCCTAGAGAAAAAGTCTTAAAAGAGGCAACACTATCCCCTACCAACCATTGAAGAAGTAACACCAAGGTCTATTGATGCCAATTTTTTTTCTGTATTAGATACTACATAGTCTTTTTGGCACATAAAATTAGATGAAGAGTCTAGTCTTCCAAACTACTCATATTTAACACTTCTTTTGGTAGGTATAGGTTTTCCTTTTGGCATTAGTCCTGCTCCAGAAATTGATCAGAGGTACATGCATGAACTGTTTGATGATCGCACAACGTCGTACAGCGGATGAAACATGATGATCCAGTGAGAGGACAGTGGAGCGCACCACAACAGTGCCGAGGCATAGTGTGGTACGATGGAGCTAGTAGCATAGCAACCGGCGTCGTCTTGGAGATTGGAGGCGTGGTAGTCGAAGATGGAGCGTGGCAGCGAAAAAAAAGGATAACTATCATCACATCAACGTATTGGAGTTGGACGCGGCTTTAAAGGGAGTAAATTTTGCGCTGAAATGGGAGCTGCGTGAGATCGAAATCAGGACTGACTCGGCCACAGTAGTGGGGTGGATGAACTCAGTGCTAACGGCTGAGAAGAGAGTACGCACGAAGGGAGCTGAAGAGGTCCTTGTGGAATGCCGTCTTAATAGACGAGTTTGGCTTGAAGATAAGGGTGAGCGAGGTGCCGTCAGGAGATGAACAAAGCAGATGCGCTAACCAGAGTGAAGAAAAGCTGGCTGAAAGGGAAGGAAGAACATGACGAGGAGAAGCTTGAAGTGTGCGCCGCAGGGTCCCTCCGCGCGAAGGAGTCGCATGGAACTCGCCACCTAGGTATCGATAGGTCAATGTTCCTGGCAAGGAAGGTTGACCCGAATATATCAAGGGAAGAAGTCAGGCGGGCGTTGAGAGCGTGCGTCCGATGTCAGTCAATAGACCCCGCCCCCAGACAGCACTCGGCGGGGGAACTTGGCTTGGGAGAAATACTGGAGGAGGCATCCTTCTCCATGTAGTCCCACAGGGGACATTCCTAAGAGAAAAAATACGAATATGAAATAAAAATATATATGAAATATAAATAGAAAATGAAAAAGTAAATATGAAATAGAAATAAGAAAATAGGATATACAAATATGAAATAGATATGAAAAATAGAAAATGCGAAACACACACACAAAAAAAAAAAAACGATATAAAATATGAAACAGAAAAATAGAGATGTACAGAAAACTTTCACCTCCACCCTTATGCCTTTTGTTTACATATGACGCCATAGCCCGTCAAGCATTTGAGTCGCACTCGGTCAGTTATTTAAAGAACTTGTTTTCGTGGCTTTGATTTGTACAGGTTAAGTAAGTGTACCTTGTTCTCGAATTCGTAAGTGCAATGATATAGGGGTAAGATTACTTAGTGCATTTGCTTTTCTTCCATTCTCGTTCGCTCTGTATATATATGAATATGGTATTCTGAGCGTAAACGTAACATTTTGATAAGTATCCACGGCCATACGTCGTATGGCCGTGGATCCTTATCAAAATGTTTGCCAAACTCACAGCTGCAATTACCAATACCATTGGCTAGCTCTTATCATTCTAATTTATTCTGAACTCCAGGTATAAGTACCACAAACTAATAGTAACGTCAGTAGCTATAAGAAAAAAATGGTAGAACATCTTTACATTTACCAAGGGTTGGTACGAGCACAGATATTCCAAGTTTGGTTTAACCCTTTAATTCTTGCTTCATGTAAAAGACCTTTTCATTACAAACAAAATGCTTATTTAGTTTTTTAAATCGCTTTAGAAATAAGAGAGATACAGCATTTTGAAAATTTCTGGGATTCCAAATGTTTGGCTTAGTAGGTACAGGCAAAATAAATAAATAAATAAATTCATGTTGCATATGAAGGACAATTTCATTAGAAACAAAATACTTTTAATTTTTTTTTAATAGCTTGAAAAATAAAGGAGATACAGTAACAATATTTAATTTTATCCCGAATTTTGGCTAGATTTGACCAAACCAAAGTGCAAGAATTGAGGGTGGTAGTTTGTAAAGATTTTGGTAGAGAAATACACACAAACTCTAAGCCACTGGTCCAATTTTATTGAAATTTGGAATACTTGGTTTTTATGGGTCAACAAATCACCTGAGCATGTCAACAACAAATTGGGACATTATCATACCAAATTAGTCTTTTCATGGGAACTATTATGTTGTCAACTTAGAGATTATCACCAATAAAATCCAAACCACTGGCCCAATTAACAAGCAACTTGGCATGTGAAGGTTTAATGGATCAGCAAATCATCTGAGCATGTCTAAAACAATGTGGGATATTTCTTTTATACTATTCTTTTATACTATACCTATCATGTTGCCATGGCAACGATTGTCAATTTAGAGATAATCATCCATAAATACAAACTGCTGGCTCAATTGGCATGTAACTTGGCATATGAAGGTTTTATGGGTCAACAAATCACCTGAGCATGTCATAAACAATATAGGACCTTCCTTTTATGCTATTCATACTAACACCGATAATGTTGCCATGGCAACAATTTAGACTGTACACGTGAGTCCATGGGCAGCGTCACCATTGCAGTTGGAATGTTAAATATTGCCGCTGCAATTTTGAGCAACCTATTCAACTAGGTTCTCCTGAGTTTGACCTTGGTAGTGTTTGATGCATGTGCAGGTGGTTCAAAATGTCTTCCTGTTCTAGAAGTTTAGATTCACTTCTTCAAAAATAGAAGTATTGCTGCTAGATGGTGTCAGAGGCAAGTAGAGGTAGAAAACTGAGTAGATTGAGGGGTAGAGGGACAAGAAGGAAACATAGTCTTTTTATTAGGATGTTATGATACAATGGCCGACAGGAAGGGTTTAGTCATCCACGCGCTTACTCGTGCCTTGTATATATAAAAAAATGCTTAGTTGCAGGTTGAAGGAGAGTGTTTTGCAATATTGTTGTTAAACAGAGGTGACTGTTATGATATAGCTTATGTAGCAAAAAATTTTAAGTGTACAAGCCATTTCCATTGCGACAATGCTTACATGGTGGTATCATTTGAAACGGTATAATAGTCCCTCTGATTGGAGAAAATGCTGGAGGAGGAGAAAAATTATTGGCACAGGGAGGAAAAGTCACCCCCTTAACCCATTCAACTCCGATGACAAGATGTCTTGTCATTTGGTCAAATAAAACAAAAAATCATAAAACACCAAAATGTTTGATCAAACACCAGAAAAATATGACGTCAGTCCTCGCTTCGCTGCGAGCGAAGCGAGGATTGACGTCATATTTTTCTGGTGTTTGATCAAACATTTTGGTGTTTTATGATTTTTTGTTTTATTTGACCAAATGACAAGACATCTTGTCATCGGAGTTGAATGGGTTAAGGTGTGGCATTTGTTTGAGAAGTAAAAGACTATTGGATGAATGAAAGAGTGACATCAGAATGTAGGTGGGTTGATGTAATGTAGAGGGTTTCCAAGTGGACTCTCAGGGTGTACATCACAAGACCAAGAAGCAGATTAGAAATACACCCTCATTTTATTCACCCCTCAAGCTTAAAGAAGGAAAAAGGCAAGGGGCCTTAAGAACCAATTGCAAGAACAACTCTAGAGAATTACTGAAACAGTGACAGCGGTGACTGGGGTGACAGATGGCATCTACCGGCAAAACCTGACAATCCAAAACTTGTTTTCCAGCGCCAAATGCACAGCCGCATCATGAACAATAATCTTGAAGTCACTCATTTCTGGGAAAAGCAAGCTAAAAAACACGAATATCATATTAAAAAGTTATTATATAGTTTCCCTTGAGATTTCCACATGGAATACTAAATTGCCACTGCAGTGATCCAAATTTATGTTTAAATCGGTGAAACTCCATTAGTTTTTTGAAAACTACATCTAAACTTCCCTCTGAAACTACTACATTCACACTTGTCCCCTTTTCCCTTGTAAAGTGGAACTATACAGATACTCCTCTAGTCCTCCGGCACTCTACCCTCTCTCCAGCAAACATTAAATAACTTCACCATCCAGTCCACCATCACTGTACCTCCTTTTTTTTAGACATTCTGCATGGCATCCATCCAGATGCCTGCTTTAAGAGGGATTAGTTTGTTAAGTGTAGATAGGAAGGCTTATGGGAGGATCTTGATTGAGAGGATTAGGAGAGGAACAGAGGGAGTAATTGGTGAGGAACAGTGTGGATTTAGGACAGGTAGGGGTTGTGTAGATCAGATTTTTGTGGTAAGACAGATATGTGAGAAAGCTATAGGAAGGGGAAGGATGTTTTTTGGGCTTTTATGGATCTGGAAAAGGCTTATGACAGAGTAGACAGAAAGGCACTGTGGGAGGTTTTGCGGATGTACAGGATAGGAGGAAAGCTTCTAGGAGCTGTCAAGAGTTTTTATGGGAGTAGTAGAGCTTGTGTCAGGATTAGAAATGGAGAGAGTGGGTGGTTCGAGGTAAAGCAGGGATGCTTTATGTCTCCCTGGCTGTTCAACTTGTACATGGATGCGGTAGTGCGAGAGGTAAATGCAAGGGTAGTGGGTCAGGGATTGGAGATGATTAAAGAAAATGGAGAAAAGTGGGAGGTGAGCCAGCTGTTGTTTGCAGACAACACTGCGCTTGTGGCAGGATCGGAGATTGAGGAAGTTGGTGACAGAGATTGGGAGAGTATGTGATAGAAGAAAGCTGAAGATAAATGTGGGTAAAAGTAAGGTGATGAGATGTTCAAGGGGTGAAAATGGCAGCAGACTGGAAGTGAGCATTAAGGGAGACCGACTGGAGGAAGTGGGTAGGTTTAGATACTTGAGTGCAAATGTGGCAGGAAAAGGTGAAGTGAAGGTGGAGGTAGTGCGAGAGGTAAATGCAAGGGTAGTGGGTCAGGGATTGGAGATGATTAAAGAAAATGGAGAAAAGTGGGAGGTGAGCCAGCTGTTGTTTGCGGACAACACTGCGCTTGTGGCAGGATTGGAGGAGGGATTGAGGAAGTTGGTGACAGAGTTTGGGAGAGTGTGTGATAGAAGAAAGCTGAAGATAAATGTGGGTAAAAGTAAGGTGATGAGATGTTCAAGGGGTGAAAGTGGCAGCAGACTGGAAGTGAGCATTAAGGGAGAGTGACTGTAGGAAGTGGATAGTTTTAGATACTTGGATGCAAATGTGGCAGGAAAGGGGGGAGTCGAGGTGGAGGTAGAATGTAGATTGAGAGAAGAAAGTAAATACCTTGGTGGATTAAAAAATGCAATGAGGAATAGACTTTTGGGAATGGAGTGATTGTGCCAACAGCACTGTATGGGGCAGAAACATGGAACATAAGAGAGGAAGAGAGAAGGAGTTTGTATGTGTTTGAGATGAGGTGTCTGAGAGGTATGATGGGAGTTACTAGGCTGGATAGAGTGAGAAATGAGGAGGTGAGGAGGAGAACAGGGGTGGAAAGGGAGTTGGGAGATAGGGTTGATGAAAGAGTATTGTGATGGTTTGGACACATTGAAAGAATGAGTGAAGAAAGACTAGTAAAAGAGGTATGGAAGGCAGATGTGGGGGGAGTGAACATGAAAAGACGTCCTAGGATGAGGTGGATGGATGGGATGAAGAGGGCTTTGGGGAAGAGGAGAATGTCTGTTGAGGAAGGATGGGAGAGGACAGAAGACAGGGGTGAATGGAGAATGGTTGTATATGGATGATGTTGTGATGCCTGAGGTGGAATGGGTGGGGGGTGAGGTAGTATGTGTGAGCAAAATTTGACGCAGCCTGATGGGATTTCTCTCCGTCTTCTCCTTTTATGCATGGGGGGACGGAGATGGGGGGTCACCAATTTAATGAAGCAGCCTTGCTGTGGATGTGCTGTGTCTTGCGACACTGCTTCTGACCCAGGGCAGTGGACAGGGTGCAGGGATGACCCGTCATCCAGAAGGTGCTAAGATGAGAGGGAGGGTTGAGGGGTGTGGAGTGTATTCAGAGATGGGAATGATTTTATGCCTTTTCCTTTTTGGCTACCTCCCTTGTAAGGGGGGAAAACCTTGGTATGTGTATGCATCTAAACTTCTAGGACAGGAAGATATTTTGAATCACCGCATACAAGTTGAATGCTAACAGAGCTCAAACTGAGGAGAACCCATTCGAATGGGTTGCTAAGACAAGCAGTGGAAACATTCCGTCCATGATGGTGGCTCTGCCCGCAGATGTGCACATTGCTGCCAAGGGGTTAGATTAAGTTATGTCAGGCCTCACATCGGCAATTCTTACCTCTATCGTCTAGCATTTATCATTGAGTATTGTGAACCCTATTTATAAGTAGTGCAAATTAATATTTATTTTGGCAGCAATTTTTAGAAAATTGAGACTTGCAAACATTTTTGTACGTTATAGAGATGTTTGCCGTTCTCACAGCTGCAATTCTTACCAGTAGTGCGAGAGGTAAATGCAAGGGTAGTGGGTCAGGGATTGGAGATGATTAAAGAAAATGGAGAAAAGTGGGAGGTGAGCCAGCTGTTGTTTGTGGATGACACTGCGCTTGTGGCAGGAGAGGTGGAGGTATTGAGAAAGTTGGTGACAGAGTTTGGGAGAGTATGTGATAGAAGAAAGCTAAAGATGAATGTGGGTAAAAGTAAGGTGATGAGATGTACAAGGGGTGAAAGTGGCAGTAGACTGGAATTGAGCATTAAGGGAGAGCGACTGGAGGAAGTGGATAGTTTTAGATACCTTGGTGCAAATGTGGCAGGAAAAGGTGGAATGAAGGTGGAGGTAAAATGTAGATTGAGAGAAGTGAGTAAATGCCTTGGTGAATTAAAGAGTGTAATGAGGAATAGACTTTTGGGAATGGATGCTAAGAGGAGACTGTATGAAGGAGTGATTGTGCCAACAGCACTGTATGGGGCAGAAACATGGAACATAGGAGAGGAAGAGAGAAGGAGTTTGAATGTATTTGAGATGAGGTGTCTGAGAAGTATGATGGGGGTTACTAGGCTAGATAGAGTGAGAAGTGAGGAGGAGAACAGGGGTGGAAAGGGAGTTGGGTGATAGGGTTGATGAAAGAGTATTGTAATAGTTTGGACACATGGAAAGAATGAGCGAAGAAAGACTAGTAAAAGAGGTATGGAAGGCAGATGTGTGGGGAGTGACCATGAGGGGACGTCCTAGGATGAGGTGGATGGATGGGGTGAAGGGGGCTTTGGGGAAGAGGGGAATGTCTGTTGAGGAAGGATGGGAGAGG
Organism: Oratosquilla oratoria; assembly: GCF_046742065.1. NCBI lineage: Eukaryota > Metazoa > Arthropoda > Malacostraca > Stomatopoda > Squillidae > Oratosquilla > Oratosquilla oratoria. Next base: position 65,207,336 of record NC_134788.1, on the reverse strand, counting down.
ACAGAAGACGGGTGAATGGAGAATGGTTGTATATGGATGATGTTGTGATGCATGAGGTGGAATGGGCAGGGGGATTGGGGGGGGTGAAGTAGTATGTGTGAGCAAAATTTGACGCAGCCCGAAGGGATTTCTCTCTGTCTTCTCCTTTTCTGCATGGGGGCATGAAGAGGGGGTGGGAGTCTCCGATTTAATGAAGCGGCCTTGCTGTGGATGTGCTGTGTCTTGCGACACTGCTTCTGACCCAGGGCAGTGGACAAGGTGCAGGGATGACCCGTCATCCAGGAGGTGCTAAGATGGGAGGGAGGGTGGAGGGGTGTGGAGTGTGTTCAGGGATGGAATGGGTGGGAATGATTTTATACCTTTTCCTATTTGGCTACCTCCCTTGAAAGAGGGAAAAAGCCTTGGTATATGTATGTATGTATGACTGTTGTGGCCAGCTTGGCCATTGCCCACTTCCAAATATCATGACATGATGAAAAAACTATAGCAAAATTTGAATTGTTCTGGTGGAGTTAGTATGCATGTAGCTTAATGATGATTTTCACCTCGTTTCTAATGAAAAAGTAGAATGGAATATGACATCACTGTAACTGTTAGTGTTCCTTCCTATTTTATGTTAGGCTATGGCATGTGCAAAGGGTCTGTTTAGAAACAAACTTGAGTATGAAATTGTTTGTGTACATAACATCCACTATCTCATTTGAGTATATTGCACACTTTAAGAGTTAGATGTTATTATAAATACTTTTTTTTTCTTTAGGATGAAGATAAATATCACCACTTCATTGGAGGAGCTATCTGTAGATTCCATACTTGTTATACAATGAAAAGGACCTAGTGTGGCATCTGTGGTACAATTATATCATTAGTCATCTTAGATATCACATGATGACCCACACTAGAGGGAAGCCTTTCCAGTGTGACCTGTGCAGTTGTGCTTTCTCACAAAAGGGTTCACTCACAAAGCATATGATGAGCCACACAAGAGAGAAGCCTATCCAATGTGACCTGCATAATGTAGCTTTCTCACAAAAGAATCAATTTTTCATATGATAACCCACACTGGAGAAAAGCCATTCCAGTGTGACTTATGTGATTCTTTCTCACGAAATAATCACCTCAAAGATCACATGATGATCCATGCAGGAGGGAAACCTTTCCAGTGTGACCTTTGCAATTCTGCTTTTTTACAAAAGGATTACCTCACAAGGCATATGAGGACCCACACAGTAGAGAAGTCTTTCCAGTGTGGCCTCTGTGATATAGCTTTCTCACAAAAGAGTGATCTCACACGGCATATAAGGATCCACACAGGAGAGAACCCTTTCCAGTGTGACCTGTGTGGCTCTGCTTTCTCACAAAAGGTTTCTCTCACAGAGCATATGAGGACCCACACAGGAGAGAAACCTTTCAAGTGTGACCTTTGTGATTCTGCTTTTTCACGAAAGGGTACTTTCGTACAGCATATGAGGACCCACACAGGAGAAAAGCCTTTCCAGTGTGATATATGTGAATCTGCTTTATCAAAAAGGGGCCATCTCAAAGAACATATGAGGGCCCATACAGGAGAGAAGCCTTTCCAGTGTGACCTTTGTGATTCTGCTTTCTCAACAAAGAGTAATCTCACACTGCATATGAGGACCCACACAGGAGAGAAGTCTTTCCAGTGTGACCTGTGTGGTTCTGCTTTCTCACAAAAGGGTACTCTCAAAGAGCATATGAGGACCCACACAGGAGAGAGGCCTTTCAAGTGCTGCCTGTGTGATAAAGCTTTCTCAGATAATAGTAATCTCACACGTCATCTGAGGACCCACACTGGAGACAAGCCTTTCCAGTGTGACCTGTGTGGTTCTTCTTTCTCACAAAAGGTTTCTCTCACTAAGCATATGAGGACCCACACAGGAGAGAAGCCTTTCCAGTGTGGCCTGTGTGATAAAGCTTTCTCACAAAAGAGTTATCTCACACAGCATATGATGACCCACACAGGAGACAAGCCTTTCCAGTGTGACCTGTGTGGTTCTTCTTTCTCACAAAAGGGTGCTGTCACACAGCATATGAGGACCCACACAGGAGAGAAGTCTTTCCAATGTGGCCTGTGTGATAAAGCTTTCTCACAAAAGGGTAGTCTCACAGGGCATATGAGGACCCACACTGGAGACAAGCCTTTCCAGTGTGACCTGTGTGATTCTGCTTTTTCACAAAAGATAAATCTCATACATCATAAGAGGACCCACACAGGAGAGAAGCCTTTCCAGTGTGACCTGTGTGATTCTGTTTTTTCACTAAAGCAACCTCTCGTACATCATAAGAGGACCCACACAGGAGAGAAGCCTTTCCAGTGTGACCTGTGTGGTTCTGCTTTTTCACGAAAGGATTATCTCGTGGATCATATGAGGACCCACACAGGAGAGAAGCCTTTCCAGTGTGTCCTGTGTGATTCTGCTTTCTCAGTAAAGGGTAATCTCACAATGCATATGAGGATCCACACAGGAGAGAAGCCTTTCCAGTGTGACCAGTGCGATTCTGCTTTTTCACAAAAGATAAATCTCATACATCATAAGAGGACCCACACAGGAGAGAAGCCTTTCCAGTGTGACCTGTGTGGTTCTGCTTTCTCACGAAAGTATGATCTCAAAATACATATGAGGACCCACACAGGAGAGAAGCCTTTCCAGTGTGACCTGTGTGATTCTGCTTTTTCACGAAAGCAATATCTCGTACAGCATATGAGGACCCACACAGGAGAGAAGCCTTTCCAATGTGTCCTGTGTGATTCTGCTTTCTCATTAAAGAATAGTCTCACAATGCATATCAGGACCCACACAGGAGAGAAGCCTTTCCAGTGTTGCCTGTGCAATGCAGCTTTCTCAAGAAAGAATTATCTCACAAACCATATGAGGAGCCACACAGGAGAGGTTTTTTAGTGTGACCTGTGCGGCTTTGCTTTTTCATAAAAGGGTTATACCACACAGCATATGAAGACTCACACAGAAGAGAAGCCTTTCCAGTGTGACCTCTTTGATTCTGGTTTTTCACATAAGACTTCTGTCACAAGATATAGGATAGACAATGGAGAGAAGCCATTCCTGTATGACCTTTATGATGAAAAGATCACACTTTTCTGATGTCTTGGATTAAGCCAGCAGAAAGGCAATTACGCAATTGATACCTACACACTTAGAATCCAGCATGGCATTCCCTTTGTTTTACCTGTAGGGTCATTCATGAGTGAACAAAATTCATTCTTACAGTTCAATTTATAAGGAATTTGTCCTGTTTATGTACAAAAAAATTTGATTGTTCTGGTAAAGACCCAAGCTGTTTGATCCCATGAGGCATGAGTACCTGAATCATTTTGCAGTCCATGTGGACGACTAATTAGTCGTAGATGGCGCTCTTCACCTCATCTGTTCAAATCTGTTCGCTGAGCATGTTGCCGTATAGATTTACTTGTAGCCAGTTGGGTTTGATTCATAGTACAGTTTGGCTAGTTTACTTCTATTTGCACCCCAGTTTGTAGCTGCCCCAGTTGCAGTCTAATTTGTGGTTGTTCCAGTTGTTCATTTCCAGTTGTAGTTGTTTGATGAAGGTAGAAGCCGTTATCTTTGACAAACCTCGTGAAATGTGTAGCAGCCATGCAGTGAAGGAAGTCCACATAGTTGTGGCTGTGTGTTACAGCACTTGCAGTGTACCAGTTCCAGCAGAGGACCACATAGTTGTGGCAGTAACCATGCCAGCAGAAGACTGTATGGTCTCATGGCAGTAGTTGTTCCTGGAATCGCAGTGGAACAGCAGATTGACTGTCCAGTGATAACCTTGTAGCTGTTTCGGTTCTGTAGTATCCCAATCAAACAGCCTTAGAGGATTGTTAGCTTTATTCCTTCCAACCCCACTCCCCCTTTATTTCTCCTTATTCAACAGCTTGGGTCTATCCTTCTAATTATTGTTTTATATTGATATTAGATTCATTAAGAATTTTACCTGGTAGTCTCCCATGACCTCTGTGACGTCCATCTGTGTCCACCTTTTTTTTCTGCTCTTTACAAGGGTCCTAGCCATTGGAGGACGGGAGCCTCCGTACCTATGGACCACATGTGGTGGAGGACACTATTTTCACCACAACCTGTGCGATGCAGCTTTCTCACAAAAGGAGTCTCACAAAGCATATGAGGACTCACAAATGAGGTCTCTCAAATGTCACATGGTGACTGACATTGGTGAGGATCTATTCCAGTGTGATTTGTATGAAGAACCCTGTTCCTTCTAATCTCTGCGCCTGAGTGCGTGCACACATTTTACAACTAGTGAAATAAAATAATAAGTATCTTATCAATTCCCCCCCTCATATAGTTCTTGTTGGCCTAATAAATTTGAATACTTGATACAATTTCAGTGTTTTTTATTTCTTAATATATCAAATTCTATTTGGAAAAGAAAAAAAATCAATAGGGTTTCCCACAAAGACCTACTGTTAAGGAATAACATAAGCAAAGAAAATATAATAAAATAAAAAGAATACTAAAAGAGCCTTACACCCCCTTCCCTCCCTCGTATCTTGCACTTCCTGGATGATGGGTCATCCCTGCATCTCACCCACTGCCTTGGATCAGAAGCAGTGTCGTATGACAGCACATCCACAGCAAGTCTGCTTCATTAAATCAGGAATCCCCCCCTCTCATCCCCTCATGCAGAAAAGGAAAAAGACAAGGAGAAATTCCTTTGGGCTACGTCAATTTATTTTTCACACATACCCCATCACCCTCATCCCCCATCCACTCCCCTTCATGCATGACAGCAAAATCTATATATAACCATTCTCCATTCACCCCTATCTTCTGTCCTGTCCTTCCTCAACAGACATTTCCCTCTTTCCCAATGCCCCTTTTACTTCATCCATCTCATCCTAGGTCACCCCCTCACATTCACTCCTTCCACCCTTGCCTTCCACACCTCTTTCACTAATCTTCACTCATTCTTTCCATGTGTCCAAACCATCCCATTACTTTTTCATCCACCCTGTCTCACAACTCCCTTACCACCCCCGTTCTCCTCCTCACCTCATTTCTCACTCTATCCAGCATGGTAACCCTTATCATACTCAGCAGGGCTGTGGAGTCGGAACACAAAACCTCCGACTCCTCTATTTTTGGCACCAACGACTCCGACTCTGACTCCTCTTCATGTAATCAACTGATTACGGCCTACATATTTTATAAAGCCTATATAACACACATACTCTCCAATCTTGAGTAGACTTATATCATTATAACTGGTTTATATCAAAGAAGTGAGACCTCTTATTAACGGACGTTGATTAGCTGTGTTTGCGGTGCTTTCGCTGTGTTTTTGGTGCTGTTGTTTAGTGCTGAGCAATCACTATTATGCAATCACCCAAAAACTACTCCAAATCAACGGATTATTCACATCAACGGACACCGTTACCCCCCTTTTAGTCCGTTAATGAGAAGTAGTACTGTATATGTTATAGTGTGGCTTTCCTATGTTTGACCTCTTCATTAATACTTTATAACTGAAGTAGAGACAAAAATTTTGAAAGGATATTGAAGAAAATTCAGTAAAAAAAAAAAAGATTCTATAATGTAAGACTTTGGCATATATATATTTGCAAATAAGTGATAAGTACATTTGAAAAAAAATACTATTCTTTATAACAAAAGTTTAAATATAACCTTTATAAAGGATATACAAGCCTAATAGAAAATATATAATGGAAGATTTTTTTTTTACATATATAGTTTTGCAAATACAAAAAAATAATGAAAATACTTTATAAAAGAAGTTTAGGCAAATTTCTTGAAAGGAAACAGTAAATATAGAGAAAATAGACCTTATTGATACGAGTATGGTACAAGGTCGAGTGTTACAGCTGAACATGTATGATACTGAAAGGTATATATATCATATACACTTTTTGGGTATCATTATCCTTCATATGTTTTCATACCTTCTTTTACCTTAATGTACTGAAATTACTGACTCAAGTACCTCTTGGTTTAACTGCATACTGGTACTGCTATGCGATTATTGCGATGGACAATACTCTGGTTCTGGATCCAGTCTTATCGATACGAGTACAAAACAAGATACAGTAGAGCTGAACATGTTTGAAACGTGAAACTCTTTTTTTTTTCAACTTTAAGTATCCTTATTTCAATAATTCAATGTTAAAAAGTATAGAGGGGACAAAGAAGGGGAAAGGAGAGAAGAGATAGTATTATTGCATTAGTCTACAGTTGAAATCATAATTATCCTAGTGTTTGGCAAAACCGCAGTGGGAGAAACCACCAAACTGATGGAGTGATGGAAACGATGCATATGGAACTTGACAGGAATATTACAGCTCCCGTGGCTGTGTGTCAACAGAAGATGTAATATTGAGGTATTTAATTTATTCAAGTAATACTTTGGATGTTTATTGGTCTATGTATAAATTTGAAAGCCAGCATTGCACTAGGACGTTTTAGGGGTTTAGTGGAATGACCACGAAGATAAGACGATGAGATTTATTACATTTGATAAAATGATGTTTTTTTTTCATATAATGTACTTATAAAGAGTGTGCACGGCATAACTCTACAGACTAAACGAAGGCCTTATAAAGTGTATATTTAACTGGAGTCGGTATATTTTTTTCGACTCCAGTGACACCGTAATTGCTTCCGACTCCGACTCCACATCCGTACTTCTCAGGCACCTCTTCTCAAACACATTCAAACTTCTCTCTTCCTCTCTTATGTTCAATGTTTCTGCCCCCATACAATACTGTTGGCACAATCACTCCTTCATACAATCTCTTAACATCCTTTCCCAAATGTGCCTAAATGCAGCCATTTTGTCAGTCCTGGTTCGTTCTTCCCGTGTGGTGTGGTCATCAAAACATATGGCCCGTAAAAGCAAAGTGAATCTTGATTCACTTAGCCCAGCACGGTACAAAAGTGACCCATGCAGAGGATCAAACATTTCCTTTGATGTTCGTTTATTATCTTGTTTGGCTCCACTCTCTACAAGAATGCCAATGAGGGCCAATATTTCATCTGAGCATGTGTGCCCACGTGATCCCTTTGCTTGATTAGCATATTTTGGTGCAAAAACATCGATTCTCTGGTTGGTGTAGGTTACCACATTTGTTCCGAAAAATACAAACTCTTCGGTACTCCTTACAATAGGATACTTCGCGTAGCGCAATATTTCTACCGCTAAATTAAAATCCTCACTCCGTGGGTCTGGGCAACGCTTATCCTCAGTAAGGGGCCCTATTGGGGCAAGGGGGCCCTTCCCCTCCACTACAAGTCTCGCACACTATACACCATTCTCTTCGCGGTAGTCAACGAGTCAACATCTCTCAACAATACCTGCTCCAATTTAGTTTTATATCTATTTATCCCTCATTGGGACGATAGTGAAGTCAAAATCCCTTATTGGAACGACAGCGAACCGTTAATTAATCAACGGTTCAATATTTACGTTTTGTGTGCCGACGAAAATCAGGCAACCCGCTTCGATCGTCGCCAGCTCACTCCCAGGACGCTAAGGAGTTCGTCGTCCTTCAATTTCATCGGGGTTTACCTACGACATCCTGTGCCCTGGAATTTCTTGAGTGCCCTCTTCCTTTCCTGTATTATTCCCTTAACCGCCACCGGGTATCCTACCCTTCACTGTAAGTATGGAATCTGGTTCTAGTGTTGTTGTTGTTCAAGATAGGTTGTGTGCCTTCGCCGAAGGGAGATATCCCTGCCTCCCTCCTCTCCCTCCAGCACAAGCGGACCCTCATATTTGGTGTATCAAGTGCAGGGCTCTAAAGTGTTCACCTTCATCCCCGTGTGAGACGTGCACTCAATGGGATGATAGTCAGTGGTCAGTGTACTTTCATGTTCACAAGAAAGCGCATGCAGGGAAAAAGGTGCACAAGCACAGAAAATGGCTTCCACCTTCACCACCCAAAAACAAGAGAAGGCAGACTACGACTTCAGAGGAGACGAGCAATTCTCTCCCTCCTCCAAAGCGTAGTAGACAGGAAGGTTGTACAACGTCCACCTCGAGTCAATCTTAGGCCAAGTTGTCCTCCATTCCTTCAACCAGGGCGGTTAGCTTAGACGGACATGCGCCTCCGGCCACCTCTAGTCACCGCTCCTGTACGAGTTTTTCCCGGATGAGGTCGTTTGCGGCTTGCCCTCGACCCTTCCCGGAAACTCGACTCCGAAACGGACAAAGAACCCGGGTTCGAAGAAAAAGAGCCCCTCAGCCTCTTCTACTCAGGAATCCCGCAGTACACCTAAAACCCATCATAGGAAGAGCCGGGTGATCAACGGAGACCTTTCCATGCCCTTTGATCACGAGGACAGAGGTAAGTCTACGCCTGCGTTACTTGCGGGTAAAACCGCCTCGACCAGAAGAGAGAGCCTCCCCTTAGGGTCCCCCGGACCATCTGAACCCAATCGCGACTCTCCAAGCGGGCATTTACAGGAACTTCTCCCCACTATCTATTCCCTCTTTCACACAATGAAAGAACAGATGATGGATGAACAACGTGAATTCATCCGGGCAACTCAAGAAAAGTTCCTGTTGAACTCGGAAGTTCGAAAGGATTCAACACCCACAAGAGCCCCCCTAGAACGTGTTCCAGCTGATCGGAACACCCCCGAACCGATCAGTGACGAGGATGAAGACCCGGTGTTTCTCGCTGACCGGACAGACTCCAGCTACGACGACGACGACGTCCACGGCACCGTGGATGAGAGGGAGAGTTGCCAAACCTCGCAGTATTCCCAGTCTGAATCCTCGATGGTTGTTAAACCCTCCTTCTCAGAGATCCTCGCTAAAGTTAGGAAAGCTAATCAACTGGACCCTCCACAAGAAAAGGAAGCCACGTTCGAGTCGGAAATCTTCAAGACGGGCAATTCTCAGACAACAAAACCACCTCCAATCCAACTCCCATGGAGTACACAGACGGTAAGAGCCATGAACCAGGCCTCCGACGCCCTCAAAAAACGGACAACCGAGAAAGCGCACTGGCTCTCTGCTCCAGTGGAAAATCAAAAACGCTTCTACAGGGACAAACCTCAAAGAAGCCTCGATCCCGGTTAGGTTACCAGAGCTTGTCAAAGCGGACGTGGGTTCACTACTCAGAAGAAACGTCATCCTTTCCGGCAGAGAATCTAGGGACCTTGTTCAGTGCCTGGCTCTGTCTCTCGCGGTGAACTCCTGGCTGGAACGCGTCTTGGCTTCAGTAAGGGAGTTTTTACCCGAGCTGCAACCCCAGGAGAAATGCGACCTCCAGGCTCTATTGAAAAGCTCGAGCAGAGCCCTGAAGCATCAGGCGGCCTGCCTCTCAACGTCTTGGGCCAACATCGAGTCACACAGGAGAGACACCCTCCTAGGGGTCCCCAGTGACCCCCTCAGAGAAATTTATGCTCCATTGAAGAGGGCCCCCCTTCTAACCCACACGCTGATTCCCCCGGACATGGTGGATTCAGCAATCACAAGCAAAAACCAACTGATGCATAACAGACCCATCGAGAGAGTAGTCCCTACCTCGAGGCCAAGGCCAAACCCCCCCTATCAGCCCCTAGAACCCCTTTGACGCAGAGACAGCCGTTTCCTCACTCTAAGAATGAAGAAAGGCCACCCCTCCACTCCAAGTCGAAAATGCAGACAGAAAAGCCCCGCCCCTTTCCGAATAGAGAAACTAGACGCAAACATCTTAGTGGCTCCGGACCCCCCCCCCCCAGAAAATTCTAGGAATTCGCCAGCCCGTCCGCAGAAGATAGGGGGTTGCCTCTCTCTCTACTGGAGAGCATGGGAAGAGGCCGGGGCGGAAGACTGGACCCTACAAGTCATCAAGACAGGCTATCGTCTTCCCTTTCACGCTGTCCCAAACCTCTCCCCCTATCCCATCCAAGTCAGCAGCTACCACCCGGACTCGGCTCGCGGGCGCGCCCTAGCGGAGGAAATCTCCGTTCTGCTCCAGAAAGGAGCTTTAGAGGAAGTCTCGACTCCGGACCCAGGGTTCTACGCAAGACTATTCCTAGTAGAAAAGACAATAGGGGGGTGGAGACCACTCATCGATTTGTCTCCACTCAACAAGTTCCTTTCCTTGACGAAGTTCCGAATGGACACCCCAGAGTCCGTAAGGGTATTTATCTGGGAAGGGGACTTCATGGTGTCACTGGACCTCCAAGATGCTTATTTCCAAATACCAGTGCATCCCTCTCTCCAGGAAATTCCTCAGAATCGTCCACAAAGGCGACACCTTCCAGTTCACCTTTCTATGCTTCGGACTTTCCACAGCACCCCAAGTCTTCACCAGAGTGTTCAAACTCGATTCAGCGTGGTCCCACTCCAAGAGAATTTGCCTACTCCGTTACCTGGACGATTGGTTGATCCTTGCACATTCCGCCCAGCTATGCCAAGAACACCTGAGAATGGGCACCGTAGTAAACCCGGAGAAGTCAGATTTCTTGCCAAAACAGAGAGTCACGTACCTGGGTATGGTCCTGGACTCCTCCCTAATGAAGTCCTTCCCAGTAGAAAAGAGGATCCACAATCTCACTTCTCTTGTCGCACAGGCACTATCGACCGGGTTCCTGACGGCGAAACAGTGCCAAATCCTCCTGGGCCATATGGCCTCCTTAGAGAGATTAATCCCCAGGAGCAGACAAAGAATGCGACCGCTACAATGGCTCATCAAGTATCAGTGGTCCCCGCAAGAGGGAGAACCCCTACAACACATCTCCCTCACCGAAGAAGTCAAGGATTCTCTTCTCTGGTGGAAGGACCCGTGCAACCTGCTCGTGGGGATGCCCCTCGGCCCATCTCCCCCCGAAGTCCTCCTGTTCTCCGATGCCTCCAAGGAGGGCTGGGGAGCCCACCTCAACGACGATCACGTCAGCGGTTACTGGTCCACAGTCGAGTGGACAGCCCATATCAACTGGCTAGAGTTGAAGGCAGTACTCCTGGCTCTCCGTCACTTCAAGGATCAAGTCTCGGGGAAAGTAGTGGGCACAATGTCGGACAATTTCTCGGTAGTAGCCTACCTGAACAAGCAAGGGGGCACAGTCTCCCAGGACCTATGCCTTCTGACTATGGACATCCTCAATCTAGCCGAGAATCTCCAAGTGTCACTCAAAGCCCGCTACATCCCAGGGAAGAAGAATGTCTGGGCGGACCACCTCAGCAGGAGGAATCAGATAATCAGCACAGAATGGTCCCTCCATCAAGAAGTAGCGAACTTCATCCTCAACAAATGGGGCTCCCCTCTGGTGGACCTTTTCGCCACGAGATGGAATCACCAACTCCCAATATATTTCAGCCCTCTCCCGGATCCTCTGGCAGCAGGAGAAGACGCTCTTCTGCAAAGTTGGGACAACCTAGACACCTACGCTTTCCCACCGTTTCCCTTGCTCCGGAAGGTACTCCAGAGAGCAAGAAACGCATTCAACCTTCGGATGACTTTGATCGCTCCTTGGTGGCCAGAAGCCCCATGGTTTCCAGACGCCCTCGATCTAGCAGTAGAAGAGCCCCTGGCCCTTCAGGGAAGACCAGACCTTCTACATCAACCTATCAACGGGGCTTGGCACAAGAACCCTTCAGCACTCAATCTTCACGCGTTCAGGCTATGGTCCGGATCCTCCTAAAGAAGGGTTTTCCCAGAGAGGTGGCGGAGGACATGTCCGCTCCTATTCGCTCTTCCTCAGCTAACCTTTATCAAGGGAAATGGAATGCCTTTGCAGAATGGTGCCACTCCAGGAAAATAGTCCCAGATCAAGTCACCATTCCTGAGATCGCCTCCTTCCACTTCCTCAGGAAGTTCAAGAAGATCTCCCTCTCGGCAGTGCAAGGCTATAGGGCAGCGCTAAATCAGGTGTTTTCTCTGAAGGGAATGGACCTAGCCCTTTCACCGGAAATTTCCATGCTCTTCAGGCACTTCAAAAGATCGTGCCCCCCCCCCCCAAGAGAGTAGGGGAGTTACACGCCATCTCCTATAGAGTCGCCCATTCAAAAGGATGGAAAGAGGTCTCCACTTTCATGCCTCGATTCATTGCCAAAAACCAAAATCCTGCCAAATCCGACCCAAGATTCTGGTCCTTTAGTGTTCCGTCCTTAGACGAATTTGTAGGGGGAGAACAGACGGAAACAGTACTATGCCCGGTACGAGCCATCAGGGCCTACCTCGCGAGAACTGAACATCTTAGACCAGAATTAAAGTGGTTGTTCGTCTCTATTAAAGGTAAGGCGAAGCTCATCACTAAGAATTTAATTTCTTACTGGATCAAGGAAGTAATCCGCAGAGCCTACGTAATGAACCACACAGATTGCCCTAAAGCGAAAGCCCATGACCTGAGGGCAGTGGGGATCTCCCTAGTCTTCAGAAAGAATCTGTCAGTCAACCAGGTTCTTCAAGCAGGTATATGGAAGAGCCAGAATACGTTCACTTCCTTTTACCTCAAAGAAGTTATGTGGGACTCTTTAGGGAACTTCTCTTTGGGCCCCATAGTGGCCGCCCAAGAAGTCCTAAAATGATACACCCATCCCCAATAGCACACAGCCGATCCTGACAAATTACCCAGGTTCTGGCTCGGCAAACGCGGTGATAACTTTCCAAAGTCCTTCTCAGACTCCTACAGTCCCTTACCTCACCCGAGGGCTCTCAAGCATTCTAAGGGAATCAATTCAAGCCCTTCAGTGGTACAAAAGTGAGTATAACCTGTCTCCACTCCTGGGAACAGAAATGGGTGCACTTCAAAGTTTAGGGGAATGTATAGGGTCTGGTCAACGTAGTCTTAGCACACTAAAATTTCCTTATGGAGGTTTGCTAGGCTAGATAACAACTTCCTTCCCTCCCAAGTCCAAGTCTCCTATTGTAAGGAGTACCGTAGAGTTTATATTCTTCGGAACAAATGTAATTTTCGCAGGAAAATTAATTTTTCCCTGATACAAACCTGAGGTACTTACTCCTTACCTCTAATGGCCCTCCTCAACCACCCCTCTAAAAGCTCCTTCTCCTTTGCCTGACAAACCTTGTCATTAAATTTATACCTGGCTCAAAGAATGGGGTATAGTGTACGAGACTTGTGGTGGAGGGGAAGGGCCCCCTTGCCCAAATAGGGCCCCTTACTGAGGATAAGCGTTGCCCAGACCCACGGAGTGAGGATTTTATTAATTTAGCGGTAGAAATATTGCGCTACGCGAAGTATCCTATTGTAAGGAGTACCTCATGTTGGTATCAGGGAAAAATTAATTTTCCTGCGAAAATTACATCTTGCACCATATCTTCTGTGACAGAAAAAAGTCCCTAGCAGAGATAGCATCCCTAGACTTTGCTGTTAGTCCTTGTGTATAAGGTCAAGCAGGTTGTGTAGCTGTGGTTGTTTGCTTGTAAGGTGTGGCCAACAGACAGGTTGAAGAGGTAGCGGCTAGCATCATCAGTACTGGTAGAGGGTGTGACAGGGGATGGTGTTGGTTGTGAAGCGTGACGTGTAGACTCTGGTGGTGGTGGGTTGTGAGAAGGAGGTGGTGCAGCTGCGGCTGGTGGAGCATCCTGGGAGGGCCAGTCGCATTCACTATCATCAGAACTGTGGGGTCGGGGTTCATTCCAGTCGTCTGGTATATAATCTGGGTCAGAGTCATCACTGGGCTCATCAGTAAGGACAGTACGCGCGACGCCTCTTGTGTTTTGGGGTGGAGGTGTAGGGGGGCACGTCTAGCAGGCTGTGACAACGGGACAGCTGGAGGCTGAACCACCGCTTCAGTTGGCTCCTGCTCCTTGTGTGGTTTGAAGTGCAGAACTTTTTATAAGTCATCACATAAACAGACATCATGACATTACTTTTTTTCCTTCAATAATCTAACGCAGGGGTTCCCAAAGTGGGTTCCGTGAAGCTAGGACAGGGGTTACGTAGGTCGTAAGCTAAAGTTCACCAGACATGCAAAGTATAGTATGTTTAAGGAAATTATGTTGTACAACTTACTATTTTGAGTAAAAAGTATGTTTATTTAAAATAAATTCATTTTTCAGTATAGTTTGTTTTAAGGAAATTATGTACAACTTATTATTTTGACTATAAAGTATGTTTGTTTAAAATAAATTCATTTATCAATATAGTATGTTTTATTTTGGGTTCCATTTTTTTTTTAAATAATGTCAAAGGGTTCCGCAACAAAAAAAGTTTGGGAACCACTGATCTAACGTAATAACCCGACATGTGCCATATGAATACACTAAAACTTATCTAGGCTGTATACAAATGTAGAGCATGGATTTCAGTCTTCTCACACTGGCAGCACATTCATTACTGACGCCGTAAAAATAAAAGTTGCCAAATGTCAATTCATGTGGACACCACAGCCCGCGAAAATATAACTACGCATTACGTGATTCCAAGTGGCACATGTCTAGTAATCCAGGTTTAAGAGTTAAGGATGTACATGTTCTAAGGGGAGAGATTGGAGGAAGGTCAAATAATTTTTTAGTGGAATGTTAGTTTCGATATCATTAATACTTAGTATTTTTTTCTTCTCTAACAAGTTAATAATGTTTCTTGATGGAGTAAGCAAACTGGTCTTCTTGATTTTCTTCACTAATTCTCTACATCGCTTTAGATAAGGTACACCAGAGGACTCCCACCTGGGATCCTCTTACACCCACAAAGCCAAGTCTGCTCCGAGGTCACAATTTAATTCATCCAATAACTTTGAACGTTACAGACAAGTGCAACCCTTTTAAGCCTTCACCTCCATACACCAATAATTTTTCTCCAATCAGAAAGACTGTTATACTATCTCAAGCACTTGTGATACGAGCAGAACAGGCTTTGTGTTCACATTCCGTCACATCAGCACCTTTGATCGCCACTCCAACCAATGTTTACAAACTCCAGGCGGTACGCGAAATATGCAACTCTGCAACTTACAGTCGGCTATTGTTTCATAACAACCGAATATAAAACGAATATAGAATTTACATATCGTTTCACCTACCCCTCTATCTACTTAAATGTCTACCTCTATCTACCGGCCTCTTACAGGAAGGTAAGTTGAGAGTGGAGGATAAATGGAGAAAGAGGAAAAGGACAGAAGGTAGGGAGGTGCTTAGATAGTAGAAATATTAACATCAAAGAGGAACAGAATCAAAGCAAATATTAGAAGTTATAAAATTAGGTGTAGGGGAAAGGGATCCACTGTAAAGGCTCATACTAGCTTTCTACTTGACTTTGCTTGACAACTAGACAACATCAAGTGGGACATCGTAGGACTGAGCGAAGTCCGAAATAGCGGAAGAAAAGCTGATGCAATTACAAAATGGCCACCACCTGCTCTACTATAGAAGTAAGGACAAAGAAAGATCTAGTGGAGTAGGATTCTTGATAAACCGAGAGGTTGCTGGTAACGTAGTCAAATTCAGTAGTTTATCAGACAGGGTAGCTTGGATTGTGATTAGGCTGTGTAAAAGGTACACTCTAAAAATAGTTCAAGTTTATCCACCAACTTCACAGAGTTCAGACAATGAAATTAAATCCTTCTTGGATGACATAAGTCAGGCAATGAATCAAGAAAAGTAAGTACACGTTGGTAATAGGCAACTTTAATGGTGAAGTGGGGAAGAAGGTGGGAGATGAGTCGTGCGTTGGGAAATTTGGAGTAGGTGAAAGAAATGATAAAGGCGAGATGTTAGTCAATTTTGCAGAGAACTACAACATGAAGATAATGAACACTTTCTTCCAAAAGCGTGTAGGTCGTAAATGGACCTGGAGAAGTCCAAATGGAACAACAAAGAACGAAGTAGACTTTATATCAGGAGATGAGAGCAAGAGCGTTAGAAATGTTACGGTCATAAAGTCAACATAGATAGTGACCATATAATGGTAGGTTGCACACCTAATTTCAGTTTCAGAGCCGAGAGAAATACACTAGTTTTAAGAAAGAAAATACGCCTTGCAAAGGTTAAGGATAACAAGAAGGATTTTCAGTTAGAAATTAAAAATAGATTCGAAGCTCTAAGAACTTAGTGAGGACACCGTCGAAGATATCAATTCGAATTTATTGAATATCATTAGGGAATAGGCAGAGAAAGTGGGAAGTACAAAAAGTATTAAAGAAAATCAATACCCCAAAGCTACAAAAGACCAAGCTAAAACAAGAAGGACCAAAAGTAGATTAAAAGCAGGAGAGACGAAATAGGAAGAGTACAACTAAACAAGATTATCAACATATGGCAGAGATTAGAGAAATAGAGGTAATTATTCTGAAAGGTAAAAGTATTAAAGGGACCGAGCGCAGACATGCTTCAGGAAGACAACAAATGATATGTTTGAAAGATGGCAATGGAGAAATCATTAAATGCAGAGACAGAATGGTAAAAAGAGTAGAACTTTACCCAGAGCTTTACCCGTCCAAGACCATAGTTGAGTCATTAAATTCATCTGTAGACGTTAGTAGTGTACCAGAGATTACAAAGGAAGAGGTAGAATTTGCTCTAAAGAATACGAAACGAGGAAAAGCACCTGGGGGATATGGTAAATCGATAGAACTGTTGCAAGACGCAGGGAAAGAAGTTCATATTAAATTAGCTCAGTTGTTCACTTGATGCTTACGTCAAGAAAGCGTTCCTGAATCGTGATACAATGCTATAGTGAATTTGCTTCATAAAAAAGGAGACCAGAAGGACCTTAGTAACTATCGACCAGCTTGCTATCAACTGTATATAAAGTATTCCCCAGGATCCTTACAAATAGACTAAGTCAAGTTTTAGATGGAATCCAACCGAGAGAACAGGTAGGCTTTAGGAGCTTGCTTGGAAGAACTTTTCAGAAGGTTGGGTTGGGAAGAGAAAGTTTTGAAGATTAATGGCGAATATTTGAACCACCTAAGATTTGCGGATGATATTATTCTTATTTCAGAAAGAGCAGAAGACTTGCAAGATATGCTGAGTGATCTGAACAAGAAGTCTCAAAGGTTTAAAATTCAATAAAGATAAAACCAAAGTAATGTTCAACACGAAAGTTCAAAGTAAAGAGATTATAATCGATGGTGAGAGTCTTGAAGGAGTTGAGTATAATTATTTAGACCAGATGGTGAAAGTGACAAAAGATCATGATAATGAAATAAAAAGACGCATTACAATTGGTTGGAAAGTGTTTGGCAAGTATGATAAGATCTTGAGAGGCTCTCTCTCTTTATGTTTGAAACATAAAGTTTGCAATCAGTGCATTCTGCCAGCAACAATCTCCGGGTGTGAGACTTGGAAACTGACGATGGCGATGGAAACAAAGCTGAGGACTGCACAGAGGAGAATGGAGAGATCAATGATGGGAATAACGCCGAAAGACCGAAAGAGAGCAAGTTGGGTGAGAGAGCAGACTAGAGTGGAAGATATTGTGGAGGCGTTAAAAGAGAGGAAGTGGAATTGGGCAGGTAAGTTAGTGCGAACGACTGATGAGCGATGGAGCAGGTATATTACTGAGTGGATGCCGCGAGATGGTAAGTGTGGAAGACCAGACAGGAGATGGAGAGACAAGATTGAGAAGTTTGCAGGGGTGACGTGGGAAAGGTTGGCGCGGTCATGGAATGCTATGACGGAGGCCTTTATTTAGCAGTAGACTTAGGATGGCTGTTTTGATTGATTGAACCGACTATAAAGCGCTTCGTTTGTTTTTTCTTTCCTTCGTTTATACTCCGGCCGCGAGAATAATAATATGCAAAAGATTCCTATCCTCTTTTTGTTTTGTTTGCTTCACTTACACTCTGCCCTCTACCTTCATCTTTTCTCTTGCTTTTCATAGTTTGTGTAGTTTCTCCTTTTGACCATCTATTTGTGCTTTCCCGAATAAGAATTTCCCTGCCGTTAGTTCATTATTGTCACTATCTAGCTTTCTCGTTTTACTCCATTATTCTTCAAGTACCTGGCGGCTGGCAATGTTTATTTACATATGACGTCATAGACAGCCAAGCCTTGAGTTGCACTCTTTCAGCTATTTGTAGCTAAACTAGTGTGTCTATCTTGATGTCGTAAGTGAAATCATATAGTGGTAAATTAGCTTAGTGCAGGGGTTCTCAAACTTTTACTCGTTAAGTACCCCCTGAGTTATAAGATCATATTCGCGAACCCCCAATAATCTGACAATGAAGAAAATGGTAATTTTTTGACTAATTCATTAAAGTACAATAATTCTGCAAAGGATATTATAAAATTATTCAAATTTTAATGACTTTATTCAGAAGAAACATTAGTATTGCAAATATTTTACAATGATGCTACACATGCAGCAGTGAAACAATATTTTCCTAAGTATCAATCAACAATAAACTTCAGTGTGAGGGATGTGCCTGTTTGTTACAAGCAAGTTTCTCAATTCGAGGAAGAGTATTAGATAGGCACAGTTGTAGGTCATGCTCGACATTAAGTCGTGATCGATGTTTAGTTTTCTTATTCAACAGCGTTGAAAATCCTTGCTCGCACAGGTAAGTGCTAGGGAACATCAGTAAAGAGTTCAAAACTTTTTCAGATACAACAGGGTAAATTTCACTAATTTTAGACCAGAACTTGGTGAGAATAATCAACACTGTTAATTTAGAAACCAGCATAGAACAGTGAGGTTGAAGGAACACACACTGCTAGCACGGAATTTCATAATCCACAACTACCACTATATAAAATACGTTCTGGGGGTTCGCGAACCCCAGTTTGAGTACCCATGGGCCTTAGTGCATGCGTAGTGTGTTTACTTTTGGCATTTGCTACACCTCAATTCACGTTTGGTAGTGTATTTGGCATCCTGAGCAGGGGTAAATGTGTGGGTATTTATGAAGAAGTTTGCCAGCCTGTAATTACCTATATAGTCGGTTAGCCGTTATCATTGTGAATATTCTTAACCCCAGACATAAATACTGCAAAATAATAGTGGTATCAATAGCTATTTAAGAAAAAAAATTAAGGTGAGTGGACATCTTTATATTTACCAAGGGGATAGGCTAGGTCAGGTGAGGTCTCACTGCTGCAATTCTTACCTGTAGCTCTTATCAATAAGTATTTTGATTTCCATATACAAGTATCACAAAGTAATAGTAATGTTGGTAGCAATTCTTAGAAAATTGAGAATGGCAAACATTTTTGGTAGGTACATCATCATGAAAATGGAATTCCAGATATTTGAACTGAAGTAGTTCTCATGGAATGTAGAAAGTCACTCTGAGTACAATGCAATTTGAATTATCCATCTAGCTGTCCTATTTCCCGAGATACTGCATTTTGAAAGGTACCAAATCAGGTCTATTTTGTCCCAGGAAACCGGGCCAAAAAGGATTACAAAGGATTACAAACAATAACAAATGAAATACATAAATAAATGCATAGGTATAGTTAAATAATAAACAAACAGGTAAATAATAATAAATTGACATATAACTAATTATAAATGAAAATCAGACAGACAAATGATAACAAAACAAAAGCAAATAATATAAGATAAATTATAATCATTACAGCATCTTGCTTAGGTATTTATCTAAATGATTCTTAAAGCTTCGAACTGAACTACATTGCACTACCTGTGCAGGAAGTTTATTCCATTCATTAATTACACGGTTGGCAAAGTTGTTTCTACCCACTTCCAAATTGAATCTATTTCCGGACAGTTTGAGACCAATGTTTCTTGTCTGATTCTCATTCAATGTAAAATTTTTGTCACTTTTGATGTTGTCAATTCCCTTTAATATCTTAAAGACCTGTATCAAGTCACCTCTGAGTCTACGCTTTTTTAGGGAAAACAGATTCATGTGTTTTAGTCGATTTTCGTATGATTTATTTTTGATATTTGGAATCAGTTTTGTGGCTCGCCATTGTACTTTTTCCAGTCTGTCAATGTTTTTAATGAGATTCAGTGACCATACAGAAACAGCATATTCCAAATGTGGACGAACTAACGATTTATATAGCTTGTTAATGAGTGATGGACTTTTGAAATCAAAAGATCGCGCAATCAGTCCTGGAATCTTATTTGCTTTCTCAGAGGCAGAAATACACTGCTTGGATGATTTGAGGTCGTTACTGATAATTACGCCGAGATCTTTTCACTATCCACTTTTGTTAACGAATTTCCAAATAACTTGTAATCGTACTTACTGTTATTTTTACCTATGTGCATTACCTTGCATTTACTTATGCTAAATTTCAGTAGCCACTTTTCAGACCATTGTTGTAATTTATCTAAATCTTCTTGAATATCTAATTGGTTTGAGTGATCATTTGCCACTCCGCACAGTTTTGTATCATCAGCAAATTTGGAAACAGTAGATTTTAGTCCATGGTCTATATCATTTATATATACTATGAATAGAAGTGGCCCAAGAACGGAACCCTGAGGAACTCCACTTGTAAAAATTTTCCATCTAGAAGTTTTTCCATTTAAAACAACTCTGTTTTCGACCATTCAACCAAGTGTGTAGCCAAGTCCATACACACATTGTAACAACACTTTTGGAGACGTAGTGCTAAATTGACTTGAGAGGTTGGAAGTGCCCTAGACTTCGTTTTTCAAGCATCGGAAAGTTGGGAGAACTACGAAATAACTATTACCTTGATTAGCCAATATGGCGGAAATCCAATATAGCGGCCCAAGGAATGACATATCAACAAGTGCAGTTATTCACACAATGTTCAATAGCAAGATATAACTGGATTGTACTACCTTACATTAGGTTACAGTACCAGTATAGATTATGATAAAGCATGCAAATATGATTCGATGGACATGTTTGCATTGGCAGCTGAGATGCTACAATACGTTTAACGTCATTACCCGACCTGATAGAAAAAACTAATTTTCTACATATGATTTCTTGGCTCTCTCATGATATCCTGCCCTGGTTTTGGTATCAGAATAATTTGTGAGAATAGTAGCTTCCGTGTATTTGGGTTTGTTGCTTGTTTATTGGAGTTTTCTAGCTCATTTTTCTTATTGAAACTTAAACAAATATTTGATTTACTGCTGAATGCAGGCTGACATGTTTTCTTCATGGGTCTATGTACCGATATGTAACTAATGATGTGATTTGTCGAAATTTAGTATGATCGTAGTAAAATACACTCACGCAACATTTTTATGAATTAAATTTCCTGCGATATGTAACTTTGGCCGTTTGAATGGCATGCGCAAAAAATAATGTGCTATTGACTGACATCATAGACGGTGGCGCCTCTAACGGTTTTTGACCTAACATAGATCCTGGATGCAGGTCATATGACCTATATGTCTAGATCACTTCCAGCTTGTGTAGGTAAGGCTTCTGATTTGTGTACTCTATGTCCTCCCCCAATTGACCTCTAGTAGAGAAGTGTTCATATGGGAAGTGTCCATTTGAGTAGTAATGTGGGACAAGCACACATATCAACTTCATAAATGTATTGGAAATATCAAAAATGGTTAATTGGACATTCTGATGGTGGGTGCTCCGACCCATTCATATTTTTCACAACAATGTAAGCAAAGACACGGTTGCTAGATCAAGTCTCTGATTGACACAAGCTACTGACCAACCAGTGTACTGGATATAGGTGCCAGTGATAGTACATCTGTCTGTACTGTTATGTTTTTGTATAAAGTCTTCATATGGGAATTGTCCATTTGAGCAGAAATGTGGGACAAGCTCTAATTAGAGCAAAGCCCATAGAACATCCAACTTGACATAAATTAATGTTAATAGGCAGGAACACCTAAAGTAAGAGAGTACTAATATTAAATGAAAGTTCCACAAATAGATTTTTTTTCATTAACTTTCCTTCCCCATTATGATCACATGAGTGTCACAAGCAGAAAGGAAGAAATCACAGGCTTCCTTAAAAACAACGAGGTATGTGTATATAATTCCTCCAAGTTTAAATTACCTGTAGATTTTACTGAATGTGATGAGAAAAGGTATGGATAATACCTCTACAGTTTCCTAGATAAATTTTATTTATTACATTTTGTTAAGAAAAATAACACAGGTACACCACTTGCCAGTGAATATTAGATGATGTGACTTGCATCACTTATTTGAGACAAATGAACTGAATAAACCTTCCTTGAGTTGGTCATGTTTAGATTCAGGTCTAAACATGGTTTGTTATGGAGTTATACTATAATATGACTGTTGTGGCCAGCTGGGCCATTGTCCACTTCCAAATATCATGACATGATGAAAAAGCTATAGCAAAATTTGAATTGTTCTGGTGGAGTATGTAGTTTTAGGATGATTTTCACTTCGTTTCTAATGAAAAAGTAGAATGGAATATGATAGCACCATATCTGATAGTGTTTCTTCCTATTTTATGTTAGGCCATGGCATGTGCAAAGGGTCTGTTTAGGAACAAACTTGAATATGAAATTGTTTATGTACAAAACATCCACTATCTCATTAGAGTACATTGCACACTTTCAGAGTTAGATGTTATTATAAATACAGTTGTTGTTGTTTTTTCAGGATGAAGGTAAATATCACCACTTCATTGGAAGAGCTATCTGTAGATTCCATACTTGTTATACAATGAAAAGGACCTAGTGTGACATCTGTGGTACAATTATATCACTAGTCATCTTAGATATCACATGATGACCCACACTGTAGGGAAGCCTTTCCAGTGTGACCTGTGCAGTTGTGCCTTCTCAAAAAGCATGTTATGAGCCACACAGGAGAGAAGCCTTTCCAATGTGACCTGTGTAATGTAGCTTTCTCACAAAAGAATCAATTTTTCATATGATAACCCACACTGGAGAAAAGCCATTCCAGTGTGACTTATGTGATAAAGCTTTCACACAAAACTGTCACCTTAAAAATCACTTGATGGCCCACAGAGAAGAGCAGCCTTTCCAGTGTGACCTGCATGATTCTGCTTTCTCAAAAAAGGATGTTCTCACAAAGCTTTCAAGGAAGCACAGGATAGAGAAGCCTTTCCAGTGTGACCTGTGTTTCTGCTTTCTCATGAAAGGGTTCTCTCACTAAGCATATGAGGATCCACACACAAGAGAGGCCTTGCCAGTGTTGCCTGAGCAATCAAGATTTCCCATGGAAGGATTAACTCAAAGATCATGTGACTATCCACACAGGAGAGAAGCCTTTCCAGTATGACCTGTGATTCTGCTTTCTCACAAGAGGGTCATCTCAAGTGACATATGAGGACCCACACAGGAGAGAAGCCTTTCCAGTGTGGCCTCTGTGATAAATCTTTCTCACGAAATAATCACCTCAAAGATCACATGATGATCCATGGAGGAGGGAAACCTTTCCAGTGTGACCTTTGCAATTCTGCTTTTTTACAAAAGGATTACCTCACAAGGCATATGAGGACCCACACAGTAGAGAAGTCTTTCCAGTGTGGCCTATGTGATAAAGCTTTCTCAAAAAAGGGTAATCTCACACGGCATATAAGGACCCACACAGGAGACAAGCCTTTCCAGTGTAGCCTGTGTGATAAAGCTTTCTCACAGAAGAATCATCTCCCACAGCATATGAGGACCCACACAGGAGAAAAGCCTTTCCTGTGTGGCCTGTGCAAAAAACCTTTTTCATGTCAGGGTAAGCTCACACTGCATATGAGGACCCACACAGGAGAGAAGCCTTTCCAATGTGACCTGTGTGATTCTGCTTTTTCACAAAAGTGTGGTCTCACACAGCATATGAGGACCCACACAGGAGAGAAGCCTTTCAAGTGTGACCTGTGTGATAAATATTTCTCATACAATAATTCCCTCAAAGATCATATGATGATTCACACTGGACAGAAGCCTTTCCAGTGTGACCTTTGTGATATTGTTTTCTCAAAAAAGGTTTATCTCACAGAGCATATGAGGACCCACACAGGAGAGAAGCCTTTCAAGTGTGACCTTTGTGAATCTGCTTTTTCAAAAAAGGGTAATCTTACACAGCATATGAAAACCCACACAGGAGAGAAGCCTTTCCAGTGTGACCTTTGTGATTCTGCTTTTTCACAAAAGTATGGTCTCACAGAGCATACGAGGACCCACACAGGAGAGAAGCCTTTCAAGTGTGACCTTTGTGAATCTGGTTTTTCACGAAAGTGTAATCTTGCACAGCATATGAGGACCCACACAGGAGAGAAGCCTTTCCAGTGTGATATATGTGAATCTGCTTTTTCACAAAAGTGTGGTCTCAAACAACATATGACGATCCACACAGGAGAGAAGCCTTTCAAGTGTGACCTTTGTGTGTCTGCTTTTTCACAAAAGGGTAACCTCAGACAGCATATGAGGACCCACACAGGAGAGAAGCCTATCCAGTGTGACCTGAGTGATTCTGTTTCCTCAGAAAAGGGTATTTTCAAACAACATAGGACCGACACAGGAGAGTAGACTTTCCAGTGTGACATGTGTGATTCTGCTTTCTCATAAAAGGGGTGCTCTCACATTGCATATAAGGACCCACACAGGAGAGAGGCCTTTCCAGTGTGGCCTGTGCAAAAAAGCTCTCTCATGTATGAGTACTCTCACATTGCATATGAGGATCCACACAGGAGAGAAGCCATTCCTTTGTGACCTGTGCAATTCTGCTTTCTCACAAAAGGATCATCTCAGAAAGCATATGAGGACCCACACATGAGAGAAACCATTCCTTTGTGCGATTCTGGTTTCTCACGTAAGGGTCATCTCAGAATACATACAAGGAGCCAGACATGACAGAAGCTTTTCCATTGTGACTTGTGCAATAAAGCTTTCTCACAAAAGAATCACTTCAAAGATCATGTGATGACCCACACAGGTGAGAAGCTATTTCTCTGCCACCTGTGTGATGCAGCCTTTCCAGTGTGGCATGTGTGCTAAACCTTCCCCATTAAAGAATCAGCTCAAAAATCACATTATGGTCCGCACAGGAGAAAGCCTTTCCAGTGTGACCTTTGTGATTGTGCCTTCTCACAAAAGAGTCATCTCACACATATGAGGACCCACACATGAGAATTCTTTCCATTGTGGCAAGTGTGATTCTGCATTCCCACTAAAAGGTCATCTCACACAGCATACGAGGACCCACATAGAGAAGACTTTCCAGTGTGATTCTGCTTTCTCGTGTAAGGGTTTTCTCACAAATCATGTGAGGACCCACAGAGGAGAGGAGACTTTCCAGTGAGACCTTTGCAGTTCTGCTTTCTCACTAAAGAGTAATCTCACAAAGCATACGAGGACCCACACTAGGAAAAGCCTTTCCAGTATGACCTTTGTGATGAGGCTTTCTCACAAAAGGGCTATCTCAGAAAGCATATGAAGACCCACACGGGAGAGAAGCCTTTCCAGTGTGACCTGTGCTTTAGGTTAGATACTTTGGTGTGAATGTGGTAGGAAAGGGAGTAGTGGGGTTGAGGTAGAATGTAGATTGAGAGAAGCAAGTAAATGCCTTGGTTTAAAAAGTGTAAAAAGAAATAGACATTTGGGAACGGATGGTAAGAGGAAATTGTATGAAGGAGTGATTGTGCCGACAGCACTGTATGGGGCAGAAACATGGAACATAAGAGTGGAAGAGAGGATTTTGAATGTGTTTTGAGATGAAATGCCTGAGACGTATGATAGGGGTGAGAAGTGAGGAGAACAGGGGTGGAAAGGGAGTTGGTAGATAGGGTTGATGAAAGAGTATTGGGATGGTTTGGACACATGGAAAGAATGAGTGAAGAAAGATTAGTAAAAGAGGTGTGGAAGGCAGAGGTGGGAAGAGTGAATGTGAGAGGGTGACCTAGGATGAGATGGATGGATGGGGTAAAAGGGGCATTCGGAAAGAGGTGAATGTCTGTTGAGGAAGGATGGGAAAAGACAGAAGATAGGGGTGAGTGGAGAATGGTTGTGTATGGATGATGCTGTGATGCATGAGGGGGGAGTGTGTGGGGGATGGGGGGTGAGAGAGTATGTATGAGAAATAAATTGATGCAGCCCAAAGGGATTTCTCCCCATCTCCTTTTCTGCATGAGAGGACGGAGAGGGGGGTCGCCGAATGAATGAAGCGGCCTTGCTGTGGATGTGCTGTGTCTTGCAACACTGCTTCTGACCCAGAGCAGTGGACAAGATGCAGGGATGACCCGTCATCCAGGAGGTGCCAAGACAAGAGGGAGGGTAGAGGGGAATGGAGTATGTAGTGGATGGAATGGGTGGGAGTGGTTTCCATGCCTTTGTCTTTTTGGCTACCTCCTGTGTAAGGGGGGAAAAAGCCCTTGGTATATGTATGTGTGTATATATATATATATATATATATATATATATATACATGTACATATGTATATTGTTTGTAAAGTTAGAAAGGTTTAATTGTAATTATTCAGATGAATACAAGATATGTATTAAATATTTTTGCCAGCTCCGTTGTTGTTGCCATGCAAAGGACTCTTGAAATACAAAAAAAAATAAAATAAAATAAAGATATATGCCTAATGATTTGTCTTATTTATGGCACTCGGCACATAACTCCACCAATGTCAGTCACAAAATAAACAAAAAATATTTTGCCCACATTATAAATGACAGCAGGCCACTTTAAATAGCATTTGTGAAATTTGTATACAGTCTATAAATGCCAGGGTTGCAAAAATAATATTAAAAAATCCTTGATCAGCATACATATTCGAATCTGCCTCAAAATAGAATAGCTCATTTCTTGGCCTAAGACCCACCTTTCCACAAGACTTAATCATGAAAAGCCTTTTCATTGTGGCCTGTGCTGTAAAGGGTCACCATGGGTAACTTGTCACATGATTTAAGTGGACAGATAATCCAGCCAATTTGGTTGCTTTTTTTTATCGCATTGGTTATATATACTGTAAATGTACCATCACATGTTAGTGTCACACCAGGTGCCATGTATACTCATGTAAAGCTAGTGTTAAGTTTTGAGTTGTATGTGATATTGAACTTTTTGTTATTAAACTCATATTTGTTTGTAGGAATACAGTATTGAGAGGTTCTCTTGCAACTGTCCAGCCTCCACTTCAGTTGACACTGTCCTAAGTACACAAGTATCGTTGGCAAGAGAAGTCCCAACCAAATTTTCACTTGTTCATTGATGTCTGCCATATGAATGAGAAAAACTAGAGGGCTGAGTGCTGAGCTTTGTGGCACTCCACTGGTGGCAAGCGTTGATAGCAATTTTAATGTTTTTATCCTTTTTATGAACATGACTTCCAAAATACAATACTGGGTTATAAGGGGAATTAAATACAATAATTTGTTCTATATTTGTACATCAAATCCTTAAGCTTAATGGGTAGCATGATGAGAATTATTAATCACTTTGGAAGGCTCATCTTACTTAGAACTAATCTGCTGGTCCATTCACTTTTCCTGACAATACGAATAAAGATACACAGAAAAAATGTAGATGCACTTCAAATTAAGATATCACCAGATCATCAGTGAACAGCTATCGACCACACCATGTCTTGTACAGGTTTAGTTTTTTATTAAACTAACTAAAGTCATAGCATTGGGCTAAGGTGGGGTTTGGAAATGTATTACACCAAGCATGGTACACCTCACTTGAAAAAAAATTACACCCATTGGAAGTGTAGGTATGGTGAGTAGGGATTCAATTCAACAGCCACATGGGGCAATATTTACGGACCTATTGAAGTGCACGACAAGGAAGTTCCTGTAAGGGAGTTCCTACTTTGGAAGCCTGAACAAAACTCCAATGGGGTAACACTGTTAAATCTCCCACAACTGGGAGACCCTGTTAACTCTCTGGCTGGCCAAACCCCATGAAGAAGAAAGCCCCACTGAAAAAAAGGGCTAAGAGCCCCCACCACTGGGGAGTCCTCATAAAGTAGCTCCATTGGGGATTCCCCATTAAGAACCAACACTGAGGCAACCTTGATGAGAACTCCCAATGTGTACATTTGGTTCATGTGTACACTTGGTATACGTAAGTTTTGACTTGGGATTTCTATACAATTGGCAGTTGTCAAAAAGTCTATCTAAAGAAGCGCCATGTGAGGACAGAGCCTTTATTATGGCATCTCGCTTGTTACAGCTTTATCAATCAAGTACCACTTGGACACACACCTGCCCATCTAGCCAGTTGGACAGGAACACTTTCTGGTTTTTCCTCTTTCTGCTGGTACTTTATATTGCTGTAACAAGCAAAACATCATACTAACAGAGACTCCGTCTGTATGTGTTTTTTTTTCTTTTTTTTTTTTTTTTAGATAAACCTGGGATCTGTCCTTATAATTCAATCATTATACAAAGATATAAGTTGTTATATAGATCCAGATTAGGCTATATTGTGTCAGGAAATAAAGTTACAGAAAAAGTCACCATTTTGGCTAGGAAAAAAAGACGACAATTATTATATGGTGACCAGTAATAAAATCACAGAAAAATCTGTAATTTTGGCTATGAAAGCAAGTGATTACTCAAAAATAATCAAGTCACCATGCCCTACATTAGTCTCTTCTTCACTGTGACAAACTACTGTGCTCAGTAGAAAAACGAGAGGATATGAAAAGAAACTCAAAAAGGATAACTATAGAAGAGATCTGAAAAAGAATAGCTTCCCACACAGAGTGGTGGATACCTGGAATATATTAGATAAGGCAACAGTGTGTGCAAATACTATTCAAGAATTTAAGAACAAACTTGATGCTGAATGATACAAAGATGGGTCACTACCAGTATAGCTCTATTCCTGTATAATATAACAAGGTAAAAATACACTGGGCTCCAGCCTGCCAGATAAACCATATCAGGTGTCTTGAATAGAAAGGGGAAAATACTGGCATCATGCATAAGTCATTTTGTCTTCTAACATCAAACATTCTTAGAACCATGTTTCATACCGAGGGATGTGGCATTTTCCCCTTTCAATACTAGACATCTCATATAAGGAAAGATTAAAAGCACTGGCTCTGTCAACTTTGAAAATTTGAAGAGAAAGTGGTGATATGATTACAGTATTCAGGTCACTAAATAGGATAGATTACATTGACAGAAGAGATCTCTTAAGGTTAGTAGGGCTTAAAGAGGTCATGAGCACAAATTATGAAAGACTACATGTCTAAAGGATGTGAAGAAATAGTTTTCCATGTAGATGCATCAATACTTGGAGTAGTTTAGGTGATATAGCCCAAGCTGGAACAAAACATGAATTCAATTCAAAATGTGATCATTGCAAGTCAAAAATATACACCAAGTTGGAATTGTATATGAATTTGAGGTTGGGTATGATAAGCTGGAGTCAGTGATGTTATCCAACAACTGTTGCTTCCTTCCTATACACTACAATTAGTTAAATTCACTTGTGTGTTTCATGTCATGATTATGGATTGAAACAACATGGAACAAGGTCAGTGTGGCCTGTGAGACATACATTTAATCATTTTAACACAATTGTATTTCAGTTTTGTCATATCGTGGTTTCAATATACTGATTAATACGACAATCATTTATTTACCTATTTAATTTGTTTTGTACAGATCAAGTAGGAGTCCACTGTTTCTATAACATATTAGTTAAAACTTAAATTAAAAAATTTCCAGCACATATAAGTTGAGATGATGAACAGATTTTTGATATTCTGGTCCTATAAAACATTCACTATTAAATAAATCATAACAATTTCATGCAGAACTTTGAGCCAAGTATAAAACATGGGTTTAGGTTTGGATCTAATGAATATCTCCCCACACAACTCCAGTCTTTTATGAGAAATGTGCAATGCAATATCTTGTTAGAAAAGTTTCTATTTTGTGTGGGTTATCATGTGACTTTTGAAAATATCTCACAAGAAAACTGCATCATATTCCATTTGAAATTCCTCCTTCATGAGAAAGCTACATTGCACAGGTTACAGTGGAAACGCTTCTTCCCACATAAGACATCACATGCTATTTCAAATCTCCTTTTGGTGAGAAGGCTTCATGTTACAGGTCATGTTGCTGGACAGGCATTTCTCCAGTGTGGGTCATCACATGATATTTGATAATCCTTTCATGAGAAAGCTGTATCACACGAGTCACACTAGAAAGGCTATTCTCCAAAGTGAATAAGCGCATGACATTTGAGATGAATATTCTAGAATGGTCTCTCTCGTATGTGGGTCATCATGTGACATTAGAGACGACTCTGTTTGTGAGAAAATCACATCACACAGATGACACTGGAATGGCTTCTCTCCAGTGTGTGAGCCACAATATGAAGTTGGGTGACACTTGTGTGCAAAAGCTGCATCACAACAGTGACACTTGAATATGGTCCTCTCAAGTGTGGGTCATCATGTGAGATTTGAGTAATACGGAATTATATGTGGCATCAAGGATGACCAGCTCCATGGACAGTTACTCAGGAAAGAGGTATCCCGAAAAGATACTTTACTACAATGCAGAAAGCAAGAGCCAAGTGAGAATCAGATGAAAGAAATTGGTGCTGGTGTAAGCAATTTGTGTGTCCACAGTATCAAACCTAAGAAGAAAGAAGAATCGCAGTCCTTAAATCTAAGTTATGTCTCTCATAGATCTTGCAAATTCTGCAGTTATCAACATGTTTTTGGAAGGAATAATTGCCCAGCTAACAACAAAAAGTGTTGAAAGTGTGATCTAGGAAAACAAAAAGCATGTATGTCAAATTAACAAAGAAGATTTGTCATCAGATGTAGACTCGGAGGAATGTTATGAGAAAGCAGTAGGAAATTTACAAGTAGGGAATAAAAGAAAATCTGTGTTCAAGGCAATAGCAGGTGAGCCAGATCAAGAGGGTCGCCTTCCTCTTCTCCTTCAGGCCAAATCAGTGTCATTTCAGTTGGATACAGGAGCTGAGGTGAGTTCTACCCAAAAGTGTTTATGACAAGTTGCAGAATGAAAAGCCTGAACTGAAACACACAAAAACAATACGAATTGCTTTAACTAGAGGTAAAACTAAACCCCTTGGCAAGTGCACAACTCTAAAGAATATCACCTCAATTTCTATATTGTTGATATGAATTGTGTTCAACTATTAAGTAAAGGTATTTGTAAACTTTTAGGAGTTGTAAAATTCTTGAATGTGGCTCAATGAGAGACCATATTGGAGGTAACCACTGACAAGGTATTATATAAATACAAGGATGTCTGAATAGAATCACCAGTGGCGGTGATGTCGATCAAATCATTCCGACTGTCGTCCCCGGATTCGAAACTGGGCTCGTGAATTCTCACTGCCATCGCCTTACCCACTGAGCTACTGACCCTATAAAATTCACAAACCTGGAAGTTAATCTACTTCACGAGGTACTAAGACGACTGCTAACTGCCGTCCGTACTTATTATTTCACGGTGAACCAGGGCTCTTAGCTAGTGGTTAAGACCGGTACGTTACCCTTGTTTTGTGCGTCCTAGATACATTGCAGTGACGCGTCCGCAAAGACGTCCCGGCCAGCCAGCGGTCAGCCAATCAGGAACTTGGAAAGCTCCCCACGTTCCCGTCAGCCTCCTTTAAAAGGATACACACACACACCTCTCACGAAACAGAGCCACGACCCACGCACAAACATCTTCACTTACTTTTTCTTCGACTAAACTTCGCTTCCTGTCGAACTTTCTCTTAAACTACATCTCATTTCAGTTTACCTCCCACTAAAAAAAAAATCCGTATTTCCACCTTTCTCTACTACTACGCCTCCTACCATTTTCTAAACTTTTGTTGGTGATATAATCTGATCTTCCTCCTGGCGTCAGCGCTGCCGTCCAAGCTCCAGTCCAGTTCTCCTGAGCCACGACCATCAACAAACCCCTAATCGCTCGCAAATCGCCCGGTGGCAATAGCCCTCTTTTATACACTACTATCTTTTCATTTTCTTACAGACATTCATCCCCACCCACAAAAACCGATCCCGCGCATGTGGGTGGTCTTTCCTAGGAATTCAGAATTCAGAATTCCGATCTCTCCCGACTTCTCTCCCGGGCTCAACTCCAAGCAGCAGTTCTCTCCAGCAAGAGGCCTTGGGACTAGTTCTCCCCAGCAAGCTGCCTCGGGACCAGTTCTCTCCAGCAAGCTGCCTCGGGACCACTCCTCTCCAGCAAGCTGCCTCGGGACCAGTTCGCTCCAGCAAGCCGCCAGCAAGTCGTCTCATTCGCTCCTGTGTGTGGCTCTTGGCCCACAGCCACGACGCTTGATGAGGCCCTCATTGTTCACTCCGGACCTTCTCCCAACGAGACCAGACTACGTCCGTTCCCTCCGAGCCTATTAACCATTAATAAACCTTAGTTTTAGTGTTATTGTGAGTCACATTTTCCCTGGCTTGTCCATATCGAACCAAACCAACGACAACATCACTTCAGTTTTGTTTTTGTTCATTTTTAGACAATTTCTTTCTAGTCCCGTGTTCCGTCTCTATCGCGGTGGTTTTCAACCTGTGGTCCCGACATGGGCCCCTAAGGAGTCAGTGTTCTACGATCGGGAACCCAAACTAAAAACTAGTGGTGTGTTTAGTGAATGCCAACTGATTCTATTCAGTGTTGAATTGGTTTCCAGGAGGCTAGAGGACAGCAATACATAAGTGTGGGCTACATGGGAAAGTGTGTTGAGGACTCCTGCTCTGTCGTGTCAGCAATCACAACTGCATCATAGAATTATAGAAAAAAATTGCAGAAATAGAAAATCGACAGAGAAAATAGAAATAGAAGATAAAGATAAAACAGGTATAGAAATAAAGATAGAAAACAGAAAATAGAAATACCAATGAAATAGTAATATATACAAAAAATAATAGAAAATACATATATGAAATAGAAATGTATAGAAAATGTAAAATGAAAATGTGAATATGAAATGGAATATACAAATATGGAATAGAGACAAAAAATAGAAAATGCGAAACATAGTCTAAGAAATGAGATATAGAATATAAAACATAGAATAGAAAAATAGAGAAGATAATGTAGAAAACTTTCACCTCCACCTTTATGTCATTTGTTTACATATGACGACGTAGCCCGTCAAGCTGCACTGTCAGTTATTTAAAGAACTTGTTTTCGTGGCTGTGCTTTGTACAGGTTAAACAAGTGTACCTTCTTGAATTGGTAAGAGCAATGATATAGGGGTAAGATAACTTAATGTATTTGCCACTCTTCAATTCTCGTTCGCACTGTATATGGTATTCTGAGCAAGGGTGGGTGTTTATCAAAATGTTTGCCAATCTCACAGCTGCAATTACCAATACCATTGGCTAGCTCTTATCATTCTAATGTATTCTGAACTCCAGGTCTAAGTACCACAAACTAATAGTAACGTCAGCAGCTATAAAAAATGGTAGAACATCTTTTTAATTACCAAGGGTTGGTACGAGCACAGAAATTACCCCTCAATTCTTGTTACACATAAAAGACCTTTTCATTACAAACAAGATGCTTATTTAGTTTTTTAAATCGCTTTAAAAATAAGGGAGATACGGCATTTTGAAATTTTCTGGGATTCCAAATTTTTGGCTTAAAGTAGGTACAGGCAAAAAAAAAAAAAAGTTGCATATGTAAGACAATTTCATTAGAAATAAAACACTTTTTAAATATTTTAAATAGCTCAAAAAATAAGGGAAATACAATTTTTATTTTTATTTTTTATTATTATTATTTTTTAATCCTGAATTTTTGGCTAGATTTTACCAAACCTAAGTGTGAGAATTGAGGTGAGTGGTCCAATTTTATTGAAATTAGGAATACTTGGTTTTTATGGGTCAACCAATCACCTGAGCATGTCAAAAACAATTTGGGACATCTCCATCATACCAAATTTGCCTTTTCATGGCAACTATGAAGTTGTCAATTTAGAGATTATCATCAATAAAATCCAAACCACTGGCCCAATTGACATGCAACTTGGCATGTGAAGGTTTTATGGATCAACAAATCATCTGAGCATGTCTAAAACAATGTAGGACCTTCCTTTTATACTATTCTTACTAATACCTATCATGTTGCCATGGCAACTATTGTGAATTTAGAGATAATCATCCATAAATCCAAACTGCTGGCTCAACTGACATGCAACTTGGCATATGAAGGTTTTATGGGTCAACAAATCACCTGAGCATGTCACAAACAATGTAGGACCTTCCTTTTATGCTATTCTTACTAACACTGATCATGTTGCCATGGCAATAATTAAGACTGTACACATGGGTCCGCGTGCAGTGTCACCATTGCAGTTGGAATTTTAGATATTGCCGCTGCAATTTTGAGCAACCTATTGAACTAGGTTCTCCTGAGTTTGACCTTGGTAGCGTTTGATGCATGCGCAGGTGGTTCAAAATGTCTTCCTGTTCTAGAAGTTTAGATTCAGTTCTTTAAAAATAGAAGTATTGCTGCTAGATGGCATCTGCTGGCAAAACCTGACAATCCAAAACTTGTTTTCCAGTGGCAAATGCACAGCTGCATCGTGATCAACAATCTTGAAGTCACTCATTTCTGGGAAAAGCAAGCTAAAAAACACGAATATCACATTCAAAAGTTATTATATAGTTTTCCTTTAGATTTCCATATGGAAAACTAAATTGCCAGTGCAATGATCCAAATTTATGCTTAAATTGGTGAAACTCAGTCAGTTTTTGAAAAAGCAGCTAAACTTCTAGGACAGGAAGATATTTTGAATCACCTGCATACAAGTTGAATGCAAACAGAGCTCAAACTGAGAAAAACCCATTTGAATGGGTTGCTAAAACTGTCAGTGGAAACCTTCCGTCCAAGATGGGGCACCCCTACGGACCAGAGCCACACATCATTTCGTTTGTGATAGAGGAGGACTCTGCTCACAGAGAAATGATGAAACTTTTATTATACTGCTACTGTCCTTCCATTATGCTCCCCCAACCCCTTGTTGCTGTCCTGTACCATTTCTCAGAATTTCATTTCCTTGCTTCGCCTACCCTGTAGTGGGGGGAAAAGAATACTGCCATCAAGTATTTCCACTTGGATCGTAAGAGACAAGAAACACGGGACGGGGATTGGGACCAGGCATTCTTCTCCCTGAGAGAAGGGGTGGATATACTAGTAAGTGAAGAGATAGGTAAACGTGTAGTGGAGTGGAAGGAGGTTTCTTCAAGGATAATGTGGATGAAGGTGAAACTGGGAAAGGAGATGTGGGTTCTTGTAAGTGCATATGGGCCTGGTAGTGAGAAGAGTGTAGAAGAAAGGAAGGCTTTTTGGATAGATTTAAATGAGTGCATAGAGGGATTAGGGAGGAACGTCAATGTAGTAGTATTGGGAGACCTTAATGCAAGGGTAGGAAATGAACCAATAGATGGGGTGGTTGGGAAATGTGGAGTTCTAGGAAAGAATCATAGTGGAGAGTTGATGGTGGAGATGTGTCTAGAGAGTTGAGTTGATGATAGCAAATGCAGTGTTTCGGAAGAAAGTCAAGCATAAGTACACATGGGAGAAGGGTGGTAGATAGAGCATTAATGGACTATGTAGTGGTAGATAGGAGTATAATAGGAAGAGTTGAGGATGTACATGTGCTAAGGGGAGAGAGTGGTGGAATATCAGATCATTTTTTGGTTGAAGGTAAGTTGAGAGTGGAGGATAGATGGAGAAAGAGGAAAAGGACAAAAGTTATGGAGGTGGTTAGAGTGAATTATTTAAAGGAAAAGGAGAAGGAGTACAAGAAGCTGAGAGAGGAGTGGGAGGGAGTGAAGGATAGAGTAGAGCTAGGAGAGGAGGAGGAATGGGGATGGTTCAAGGAGGGAGTTACAAAGTGTGCGAAGATGGTGTGTGGAACAAGAAGGACAGGAGGAAATAGAAGGAAGGGTAGTGAATGGTGGGATGAGGAAAGAAAGAATGTTATAGAAGAGAAGAAGCAAGCTTTCACAGATTGGTTACAAAATGGGATGAGGGAATCATATGAGAGGTACAAAGAAAAGAGAAGTAAAGCACAAGGTAAAGGAGGCAAAGAGGAGAGCAGATGTGAAATGGGGTATGAGTATGACAGAAAATTTTGAAAGTAATAAAAAGATGTTTTGGAAAGAAATTAAGAGAGGAAGAGGAGGCAAATCAAGTAGAGAAGAAAAGGTAAAAGGTGCAGATGGAGAGATGATAATGGAAGAGAAGGCAGTAAGGGGAAGATGGGCAGAGTATTTTAGGGAGTTGCTAAATGTGAAGGAGGATAAGGAGGGAATGATAGTTGCATTGGGAAGTGCTAAGAAAATGGCCGTGGTGAGTGAGGAAAATGGAGGAGAAATAAGGAAGGATAAAGTGAAGGCAATTGTTAAGATGATGAAAGCAGGTAAGGCACATGGTCTGGATGAATCCCATTCAGAATGTCTTAAAAAAGGAGGTACAGTGATGGTGGACTGGCTGGTGAGGTTATTTAATATTTGCTGGAGAAAGGGTAGAGTGCCGGAGGACTTGAGGAGTGCCTGTATAGTTTCACTTTACAATGGAAAAGGGGACAAGTGTGAATGTAGTAGTTTCAAAGGGATTAGCTTGTTAAGTGTAGTTGGGATGGCTTATGGGAGGATCTTGATTGAGAGGATTGAGAGAGGAACAGAGGGAGCAATTGGCGAGGAACAGTGTGGTTTTAGGACAAGTAGAGGTTGCGTAGATCAGATTTTTGTGGTAAGACAGATATGTGAGAAAGCTATAGAAGATAAGGATGTTTATTGGGCTTTTATGGATCTGGAAAAGACTTGTGACAGGGTAGACAGGAAGGCACTATGGGAGGTTTTGCTGATATATGGGATACAGGTACTCCTCGTTTAACGACCTACTCGGTTAACGACAACTCGGAGTAACGACGGGCTTTATGACGTCGTTTAACGTAAATCTCCCGAAGTTACGACGTCGTGTACGATAATTAAGTTGGCTGAGGCAAATTTGTATGATGTTATAAATGAACTTGTACGGTGGATATTACCTGTGAGGTAAAGTGTTCTGAAGCTTAGGTCTACATTACCATCCAGCAAGCTGAAAAAACTACCTGGGGTACAGTATATACCGGTAGTGGTAAATTTTTAGTTTCGACCAAAGGGCGCAATATAGCAATAGAAAATTAATTTTGTAAATTGTAATATATCAACGTAATAGGCAATTTTGTGAGCGGAAAAAAAAGGTGCTAAAATAAATTTCGTAAGTAACGAAGTCATGTCGGACGAATGGTACACCATGTTTGTTATGATAGATGCCGATGTCGAAGAAATGAAAGGATAAATCCGTCTAACCTAAACTAAACTAACCTAACCTGTGTTTGATAAATCATTACCTGCAAATTAAATGTCATCCGGCTCGTCCTCGTGAGAGACGTTGGCAGACGACAAGATGGCGTCCCGATCCTATGCTACCGACTTCGTTCATTAGCATATTTTCTTGTAGCATGGTATTTTTTACTTTCATTTCCGCCCACAAAATTGCATATTACGTTGATACATTTTAATTTACAAAATTAATAATTAAATTTCTATTGCTATATTGCGTCCATGGTCGAAACTAAAAAAATACCCCGGTATTCAATATGGAATGTCAGCATACGTGGATTTGGTCATATACGGTAATTTCAGGAACCTAACCACCGTAAATAAACAGTAAATAAAGCTTTAATGTACTGTATAAAAGAGGGAAAATACACGAAAATAAAGATACATGTATTGCTGGACATTGTACATACAGTACATGTACGTATATGTATACACTTTCGCTTAACGACCAATTCGGTTAACGACGGCGCGCTGGTCCCAATTGTCGTCGTTAAACGAGGAGTATCTGTAGGAGGAAAGCTTCTGGGAGCTGTCAAGAGTTTTTACGATAGTAGAGCATGTGTCAGGATTAGAAATGGAGAGAGTGAGTGGTTCGAGGTAAATGTGGGACTTCGTCAGGGATGTGTTATGTCACCCTGGCTGTTCAACTTATACATGGATGGGGTGGTGCAAGAGGTAAATGCAAGGGTGGTGGGTCAGGGATTGGAGATGTTTAAAGAAAACGGAGAAAAGTGGGAGGTGAGCCAGCTGTTGTTTGTGGACAACACTGCACTTGTAGCAGGAGGGATTGAGGAAGTTGGTGACAGAGTTTGGGAGAGTGTGTGAAAGAAGAAAGTTGAAGATTAATGTGGATAAAAGTAAGGTGATGAGATGTACAAGGGGTGGAAGGGAGAGTGACTGGAGGAAGTAGATAGTTTTAGATACTTGGGTGCAAACGTGGCAGGAAAGGGTGGAGTGGAGGTGGAGGTAGAATGTAGACTGAGAGAAGCGAGTAAATGCCTTGGTGGATTAAAAAGTGTAATGAGGAATAGACATTTGGGAATGGATGCTAAGAGGAAATTGTATGAAGGAGTGATTGTGCCAACAGCACTGTATGGGGCAGAAACATGGAACATAAGAGAGAAGGAGTTTGAATGTGTTTGAGATGAGGTGTCTGAGAAGTATGATGGGGGTTACTAGGCTGGATAGAGCAAGAAATGAGGTGAGGAGGAGAACAGGAGTGATAAGGGAGTTGGGAGATAGGGCGGATGAAAGAGTATTGGGATGGTTTGGACACATGGAAAGAATGAGTGAAGAAAGACTAGTAAAAGAGGTATGGAAGGCAGATGAGGAGGGAGTGAACATGAGGGGGCAACCTAGGATGAGATGGATGGATGGGGTGAATGGGGCTTTGGGGAAGAGGGGAATGTATGTTGAGGATGAACGGGAGAGGACAGAAGATAGGTGAATGGAGAATGGTTGTATATGGATGATGTTGTGATGCATGAGGTGGAATGGATGGGGGGGTGAGGTAGTATGTGTGAGCAAAATTTGAAGCAGCCCGAAATGATTTCTCCCCGTCTTCTCCTTTTCTGCATGAGGGGGGAGGGGGGTCGCCGATTTAATGAATCGGCCTTGCTGTGGATGTGCTGTGCCTTGCAACACTGCCTGTGACCCAGGGCAGTGGACAAGATGCAGGGATGACCTGTCATCCAGGTGCCAAGATAAGAGGGAGGGTAGAGGGTGGAAGGGAGTGGAGTGTATTTAGGGATGGAATGGATGGGAATGGTTTTTATACCTTTTTCTTTTTGGCTACCTCCCTTGTAAGGGGGAAAAAGCCTTTGGTGTATGTACAGTATGTATGTATTAAATGATCTGTAGATTTAAAATGTTTTATTCAACAGGTATTTTACTGAATCTGATGACAAAAGATATGGATAATACCTCTGCAGTTTCCTAGATGAATTTTATTTATTACATTTTGTTAAGAATGATAACACATTCAAACAGCACTGTTGTGGCCAGCTGGGCCATTGTCCATTTCCAAATATCATGACATGATGAAAAAGCTATAGCAAAATTTGGTTCTGGTTGAGTTTGTACTTATGTAGCTTTAGGATGATTTTCACCTCATTTCTAATGAAAAAGTAGAATGGAATATGGTATCACCATATCTGGCAGTGTTTCTTCCTATTTTATGTTAGGCCATGGCATGTGCAAAGGGTCTGTTTAGGAACAAACTTGAGTATGAAATTGTTTGTGTACAAAACATCCACTATCTCATTAGAGTATATTGCACACTTTCAGAGTTAGATGTTATTATAACTACATTTTTTTTCAGGATGAAGGTAAATATCACCACTGCATTGAAAGAGCTACCTGTAGATTCCATACTTGTTATACAATGAAAAGGACCTAGTGTGACATCTGTGGCACACTTATATCACTAGTCATCTTAGATATCACATGATGACCTACACTGGAGGGAAGCCTTTCCAGTGTGACCTGTGCAGTTGAGACTTCTTGCAAAAGGGTTCTCTCACAAAGCATATGATGAGCCACACAGGAGAGAAGCCTTTCCAGTGTGACCTGTGTGATTCTGCTTTCTCACAAAAGAATGTTCTTACATTGCATATGTGGACCCATACAGGAGAGAAGCCTTACCAGTGTGGCCTGTGTGATAAAGCTTTCTCTCAAAATAAATCCCTCAAAGATCACATGATGATCCATGCAGGAGAGAAACCTTTCAAGTGTGAACTTTGTGATTCTGCTTTTATACAAAAGGTTCATCTCACACGGCATATGATGACCCACACAGGAGATGAGCCTTTCCAGTGTGACCTGTGTGGTTCTGCTTTCTCAAGAAAGGATGTTCTTACATTGCATATGAGGACCCATACAGGAGAGAAGCCTTTCCAGTGTGACCTTTGTGATTCTGCTTTTTCACAAAAGGGTACTCTCACACAGCATATGAGGACCCACACAGGAGAGAAGCCTTTCAAGTGTGACCTTTGTGATTCTGCTTTTTCACAAAAGAATGTTCTTACATTGCATATGAGGACCCACACAGGAGAGAAGCCTTTCCAGTGTGAACTTTGTGATTCTGTTTTTTCACAAAAGAATGTTCTTAGATTGCATATGAGAACCCACACAGGAGAAAAGCCTTTCCAGTGTGACCTGTGTGATTCTGCTTTCTCGAAAAAGAGTATTCTTACATTGCATATGAGGACCCATACAGGAGAGAAGCCTTTCCAGTGTGGCCTGTGTGATAAAGCTTTCTCTCAAAATAATTCCCTCAAAGATCATATCAGAACCCACATAGGAGACAAGCCTTTCAAGTGTGACCTTTGTGTTTCTGGGTTTTTTTTACAAAAGGTTCATCTCACACGGCATATGATGACCCACACAAGAGAGAAGCCTTTCCAGTGTGGCCTGTGTGAGAAAGCTTTCTCACAAAAGAGTAATCTCACACAGCATATGAGGACCCACACAGGAGACAAGCCTTTCCAGTGTGACCTGTGTGGTTCTGCCTTCTCAAGAAAGGTTGCTCTCACAGAGCATATGAGGACCCACACAGGAGAGAAGCCTTTCCAGTGTGACCTTTGTTATTCTGCTTTTTCACTAAAGCATACTCTCACACAGCATATGAGGACCCACACAGGAGAGAAGACTTTCAAGTGTGACCTTTGTGATTCTGCTTTTTCAAGAAAGGGTACTCTCACAGAACATATGAGGACCCATACAGGAGAGAAGCCTTTCCAGTGTGATATATGTGAATCTGCTTTCTCACAAAAGCATAATCTCACACAGCATATGAGGACCCACACTGGGGAGAAGCCTTTCCAGTGTGATATATGTGAATCTGCTTTCTCACAAAAGCATAATCTCACACAGCATTTGAGAACCCACACAGGAGACAAGCCTTTCCAATGTGATCTGTGTGGTTCTGCTTTCTCAAAAAAGGATCTTCTTACATTGCATATGAGGACCCACACAGGCGAGAAGCCTTTCCAGTGTGACCTTTGTGATTCTGCTTTTTCAGTGAAGGGTACTCTCACACAGCATAGGATGACCCACACTGGAGAAAAGCCATTCTAGTGTGATAAAGCTTTCACCTTATTGGAGGTAACCACTGACAAGGTATTATGTAAATACATGGATGTGTTTGATGGACTAGGATGTTTAGAGGGTGAATTACAGAGGTAGATCCAAATGTTAGACCAGTGGCTCATCCTCCATGTAAAGTGCCTGTAACCTTGAAGGATAGATTGAAATGTGAATTAGATGATATGGAAAGGAAAGGTGCGATCATCAGAGAAAGTTGTCCAGCAGATTGGGTTAACAGTATGGTCATTGTAGATAAAGTAAATTAAGGATATGTCTAGATCCTAGAGATTTAAATAAGGCTTTAAAGAGGCAACACTATCCCCTACCAACTATTGAAGAAGTGTCAACAAGGCCTACTGATGATGCCAAAATGTTTTATGTATTAGATGCTACAAAGGGTTTTTGGCAAATGAAATTAGATGAAGTGAGTCTTCCAAACTACTCATATTTAACACTTGTTTTGGTAGGTATAAGTACTTACATCTTTCTTTTTGGCATTAGTCCTGCTCCAGAAATTTATCAGAGGTACATCCATGAGCTGTTTGATGATCTTGAGGGAGTGGAAATCATAATGGATGATATATTGGTGTATGGTAGTTCTGAAGCCCAACATGACATAAGGCTTGAAAAAGTTCTTAGAAGATGCCAAAAAAGAAATTTAAAGTTAAATTCAAGCAAGGTAAAACTTAAAACTAGGCAGTTAGAGTACATTGGTCATATATTAACAGCTGATGTCAAATCCATTAAGGAGTTTCCAGCCCCTTGAGTTAAGCAAGAACTACTAAGATTTCTGGGAATGATTAATTACTTAGGAAAGTTTATTCCAAATATGTCTGATATCAATGAACCTCTGAGAAGTTTGCTGGAGAAAGGAAAAGATTTCAAGTGGGAAGGAGCTCAAGAGACATGTTTTCAAAAACTTTAAAATATGGTCAGTGAAGCACCAGTTTTGAGATGTTATTATTTGTAAACCAGTCATTTTGACCATTGATGCCTTGAGGTATACTGTAGGGGCATGTGTTTTACAAGAAGATCACCCTATTGCCTATGCTGCCATGTCCCTAACCAAGACTCAGAGAAATTACACCTAAAATAGAGAAAGAGCTCCTAGCTATAGATTTGGGAGCAGAAAAATGTCATTTTTATCTGTATGGCAGAAGTGAGGTAATTGTAGACACTGACCATAAACCCTTAGAGAGTATTTTTAAGAAATCCCTGTCTTCAGTCCCTCCGAGGTTACAGAAAATGCTTCTAAGACTTCAGAAATATTCACTGCAAGTACAACATAAGAAAGGCAAAGATATGTACTGTACATGGCTGATGCTCTGAGTAGAGTTAGCTGGGCTGAAGAAATGCAAAATGAAGATTTAGAGGTTGAAATGAATTTTGTAACAAACGAACAGCTAGATGCCTCAGGTAATTTAAAGTTTCTTAAAGACAATACTAAGATAGTGTATTTTAGACACAAAGTATTTACTTTAGAAGGATGGCCTGATTCTAGAAGAGTCACTCGGTGACCCCAGAAGGGGGGACTGCCCGTGCGTCGGTTTGGGTGGCAGTGTATAGCAAGGGCCACGGGTGTGTGGATGTGTGTGTGTGGGTGGACGAAGGTGGGAGATGTGCAGAGGGTCGTGTTAGAAGCTAGATGGTAGGAAAATTATCATAGGGACTTTGCTGTGTGTATCCAAGTACGATTAACCCATTCAACTCCAATGACAAGATGTCTTGTCATTTGGTCAAATAAAACAAAAAATCATAATAAAACAACAAAATGTTTGATGATCAAACAGCACCAGAAAAATATGACGTCATCAGTCCTCCTCCCCGAGGAGGACTGATGACGTCATATTTTTCTGGTGCTGTTTGATCATCAAACATTTTGTTGTTTTATTATGATTTTTTGTTTTATTTGACCAAATCACAAGACATCTTGTCATCGGAGTTGAATGGGTTAAGGGCTGACCCAGAAGCAACCACAGGAATGGGATTTCTATGGAAAACAAGTAAATCACCTTTCCGACCCACAGGATGACAGGTGGTATTAGACATGGAACTACCTAGTGTAGGCTTCATGGTCTCTTGCAGTCTCCTTCATTCTTATATTCTTATGTGACAAGTCCAGTAGACATGAAGGTACAGTACATCTAAGAGGGTTATTAATGGTTTCAGTGAGATTAGAACATGTAAAGGGTGAAGCCCCTTACAGGGCTAGATTTATAATGATTTGATGCAATTTTGCAATTTCTTTACAAATATTTATAAAATTCCTTTATCCATCGGTTCGATGATAACATGTTGTCACAACTTTGCGTTGTGACACACTGGCTATTACTTCTCATTTTTCTTTCGTCTCGTTTCAGCACTTTTCGGCTATTACTCTCCTCTACTCTATGGAATCGTTGGAAGTCTCACGGCCTCTAATAACTATTTCTTGACATTTTCCCTCCCCCTTCTCTCCACTAACTGTTGTGTCAAGTTAGCAGTCAGTTGCAGTGCCTTAACGAGTTTGAGTGTTCCCTATTTGATCAAGAATTTCCTCCCTCATTTCGTTCAAGGTGTCTCTTCGCACAGTTGCAGTGCCTTAACGAGTTTGAGAGTTCCCTATTTGCTCAAGAATTTCCTCCCCCATTTCGTGCAAGGTGTCTCTTCATGCGAAGAGACACCTTGAACGAAATGGGGGAGGAAATTCTTGAGCAAATAGGGAACTCTCAAACTCGTCAAGGCACTGCAACTGTGCGAAGAGACACCTTGAACGAAATGGGGGAGGAAATTCTTGAGATATTACTTCCAATGATTCCCTAGAGTAGAGGAGAGTAATAGCCGAAAAGACATCACGAATCTTATGGTGTTAAGATTGGAATAACTCAACCTCTCAGTTTTACTGTTCAGTTTTAACTTGGTACTTTATGATTAGGACTGGTGTGTTTCATTCACCCAGGTGTTACAGTTCGAATTGGTTC
Source organism: Oratosquilla oratoria (assembly GCF_046742065.1). Taxonomy (NCBI): domain Eukaryota; kingdom Metazoa; phylum Arthropoda; class Malacostraca; order Stomatopoda; family Squillidae; genus Oratosquilla; species Oratosquilla oratoria. Next base: position 65,163,092 of record NC_134788.1, on the reverse strand, counting down.
TATGACGGTTTCAAATCCCCCCACCCTGCGCGTTTGCCACTTCTCGTATAGGCTAGTTAGGATCATATAGTCCTTTCTCGTAACTAGTGATTACCTCAAAGGACTACAAGAAGTAATTCAACTCCTACATAAACGTTGCATTGCATTCCTTTCAAAACTGGTGATTAGAAAAGGGAGCACTGGCAACAGTGTATTGGAAAAAGCAGTTGACCCGACGCGGACGGTCTCCAAGTAGTTAACCTCAGGTTCGTACAGGGTGAGGTGGACCACACGTGCTCTCGGAAGAACCAGACGTGTCCCACTCTCCCATAGGGTGACTATCGAGGATTTTAAACATCAATCCGACTCGTTTACCCATCGCCGGCCATACAAAAGTGATTCGTATGCCTAGTGTCCCGGAGACTTCTTGAAATGAGACAAGTGTTACGCACAGTGACACAAAGACGTATTGGAGCGTGCGTGATCTGTGACGCGACGGGTTCTGCCTTCAGAGTCTGCAAGTCCATTCGGAGTGCATGTCGAACCCACTCCAGTGACTCAATAACTAGGACATGACTTTATTCAGTGTGGTGAGATCTGGAAAAGGAAGTCTTCGGAAGCGGATTCGCTCCCCGCCACGAGGCGTGCCAACAGCAAAGGGCGGTTTCCGCTGCCCTCCGTACCACGTGTGTGGCCAAGACCAGTGGCCTCGTCCTGTACAACCGAGGACATGTACTCATTTGAAGTCTTTATCCGGCAGTGCGCTATCCTCGGAGAGACTCCAGAGTAAACCGAGGTATTTAGATATGATCTAGTTAGGGGCCAAAGCGCGCAGGGCTTGCCAGGTAGGGAAACGTAAGTCGTAAGTAAATAGGGCAAGTTAACCCATTAAACTCCGATGACAAGATGTCTTGTCATTTGGTCAAATAAAACAAAAAATCATAAAACACCAAAATGTTTGATCAAACACCAGAAAAATATGACGTTAGTCCTCGCTCGCGAGCGAAGCGAGGACTGACGTCATATTTTTTCTGGTTGATCAAACATTTTGGTGTTTTATGATTTTTTGTTTTATTTGACCAAATGACAAGACATCTTGTCATCGGAGTTTAATGGGTTAATAGATTGAATACTTAAAGATTCCAGTTGCATGTCATTGATTGTAGAAATAATTTTAATCAATAAACTTGGTGTAGTATGTTCTGTTTGATTAGCCTAGGGCACGGTGCTATATGAGTTTGTTCCCCTCTTTGATTGCATGCATAGTTTGGGAATGTCCATGGTCCCGGCCGGTATCCCAAATTTCCTGGACTCTGGCTGCTCCCACTGTAGCTATCCCCCTTTGCCAATTTCCCAGTGCACGAGAATTATCATGCCCCACAACCACCACCTCCTCCTTCCACTGTCCAGGGATTTCGGGAATTATATGTTCCTGGAAGTGTTGCATTGTCCTTTTCAATATAATACTCCATAAGTTTTTTGACGGGAAAGATGTAATATTATGAGAATTATATTTCTTACTCTGATTTGATAATTAACAAAGTTACTGTGGTGTGGATGTGGTGAATATGGCACAGACGAGGACGCGCGGTTGGCACCCCTGGTTGGGGTGGGGGGTAAAAAGGCGCGAGGAGTTGGTACCCCGGGAGGGGGGGAGGCGTTCGCTGGTCGTTGCGCGTGGGCAGTGTAGTGAGGGCCACAGGTGTGTCCATGTCTGTGTGAGTGGTGTGAAGGGGGGGGGGGCGACTTGGCTGTGTTACAAGTTAGATGGTAGGAAAAATAGCATAGGGACCGTGTCGTGTGAATCCAAGGAGGATTAAAGACTGAAGCAGAAGCAACTACAGGAATGCGATATATATATGTATATATATATATATATATATTGTCCAACTACGAGACAAAACGCCACATTCCGCCACAACACAAACCCGGAGGCTCCCTAGCGCACGTGACATTTCGTCCCTGCCCGTAATACCAGGTGACCTCCCCCAGTGATTAGCAAGTATAGTAACTCTAGTATAAAACTTAGATCTTTACTAGAATCTTTGGATTAATTCTTATCCCTATAGCTACTGAAGAAGGGTCTTGAACCCGAAATCGCGATCTAGCTAATATGACTACATACAGCCAAGTCATAAATTTCCTTCCTAAGGAAAACAAATCCTTAATAAGGTATATGGAAAATACCATTAAGAAAATTATTAATGCACAACTAGCCATCATTTTTAATGAAACATATATATATATATATGTGTGTGTGTGTGTACATATATATATTACATACATATTCTGTTAAAAACAACAGCAAAAGAAATGTTAATTAACTTTTTTGCGTGAGCTCTCAAGCTTGCGAAAAGTAGATTTCTGGTAGGGGGAGAGGGAGCAAATAAAATGTCCAAAACTGATAGGAAACACAAAAGTTATAATGAACACAAAAGTACAGCACACAGTAAACAAAACACAAGAAATTAATACAAAAAATACAGCCAAAGACAATATAAGCAGAAAAAATTAAACATCAAGATGTTTCGTAGGAGGTTTGTCAATCTCACGTAGTATATAAATACACATGCCCAGAGGAGGACTGCACGCCCCTTTCGGTCTACATGGGAAGGACGACCACCACATTATCCAGAAGAATCACCATGCACTTGCAACACGGAGGGCCTAAGCAACACCACTGGATCCAGCATCGACACCACCTCGACTATGGTCAAAAACATCAAAGTTGTGGCAAAAGAGGAGGACCCACAGCGCTTGGCTATCTTGGAAGCCATCTGGATAAAGGAGCTGCAACCTGCTATTAATAGGCAAGTAAATGACTTCGCCCTCCTCCCTAGCATGAAACCTGTTCGGAGGAGCCAGATGGACAACCCCAAGAAATCGGAGTCTCCTCCACAGAGGCCTCCCATTCCCCGCCAAAGGGAAGAACCTCCTACCATACGTCGTTCTCAAAGACTGAGAAAAAGATTGGCGCCGAACCCGGGAGTGACCTCTCCAAGTACCGTTTACGCCAACCCGTGATCTGTCCCAGTGTTCCGTAATTATACGTGACCTCCCCCAGTTACAACACGGTGACTTCTCCCCGTGTGCCTTAGTTTTATTTCCTTGGCTTGTCCGGCGAACCTAACCACAACAAAAGCTCGAAGTTGAGAATAATATTTGACATCATTCATCAAGTCATATGTCACCCTTCACTGAAGTATTCCTGCTGTGATATTTATGCCCTCGTTTTGTGTGTCCTACATACATCACTTCAGTTTTGTTTTTATTGATTTCTAGACAATTTCTTTCTAGTCCCGTGTTCAGTCTCTATCGCGGTGGTTTTCAATCTGTGGTCCCGACATGGTCCCCAAAGGAGTCAGTGTTCTACGATCGGGACCCCAAACTAAAAACTAGTGGTGTTTAGTGAATGCCAACTGATTCTATTCAGTGTTGAATTGGTTTCCAGGAGGCTACAGGACAGCAATACATAAGTGTGGGCTACATGGGAAAGTATGTTGAGGGCTCCTGCTCTATCGTATCAGCAATCACAACTGCATCATAGAATTATAGAAAAAATGTGTAGAAATAGAAAATTGATAGAGAAAATAGAAATAAAACATAGATGTAGAATTAAAAATAGAAATAGTAATTAAAATAGTAATATAAACAAAAATAATAGAAAACACGAATAAGAAATAGAAATATAGGCCTATATAAAATATAAATAGAAAATGAAAATGTAAATATGAAATAGAAATAAGAAAATAGAATATACAAATATGAAATAGAAATGAAAAATAGAAAATGCGAAACATAATCTAAAACAAAATATTAGATATAAAATATGAAACATGGAAAAATAGAGATGTACAGAAAACTTTCACCTCCACCCTTGTGTCATTTGTTTACATATGACGCCATAGCCCGTCAAGCATTGAGTTGCACTCGGTCAGTTATCTAAAGAACTTGTTTTCGTGGCTGTGCTTTGTACAGGTTAAACAAGTGTACCTTCTTCTTGAATTCGTAAGTGCAATGATATAGGGGTAAGACAACTTAGTGCATTTGCTACTCTTCCATTCTCGTTCGCACTGTATATGGTATTCTGAGCAAGGGTGGGTGTTTATCAGAATGTTTGCCAAACTCACAGCTGCAATTACCAATACCATTGACTAGCTCTTATCATTCTAATGTACTCTGAACTCCAGATATAAAAACCGCAAACTAATAGTAACGTCAGCAGCTACATAGAAAAAAAGGTAGAACATCTTTATATTTACCAAGGGTTGGTACAACCACTGAAATTCCAAGTTTGGTTGAACCCTTCAGTTCTTGTTGCCTGTAAAAGACCTTTTCATTACAAACAGAAGTTTTTTTTTAATCACTTTAAAAATAAGGGAGATACGGCATTTTGAAATTTTCTGGAATTCCAAATTTTTGGCTTAAAGTAGGTACAGGCAAACAAAAATATATATATAATAATAACCATTAAATTTGTGTTGCCTATGAAAGAAAATTTAATTAGAAATAAAAAAAGATATATATATTTTTTAAATAGCTTAGAAAATAAGGGAGATACGTTTTTTTTAGTCCAATTTTATTGAAATTTGGAATACAGTACTTGGTTTTTATGGGTCAAAAAATCACCTGAGCATGTCAAAAACAATTTGGGACATCTCCATCATACCAAATTTGCCTTTTCATGGCAACTATTAAGTTGTCAATTTAGAGATTATCATCAATAAAATCCAAACCATTGGCCCAATTGACATGCAACTTGGCGTGTAAAGGTTATATGGACCAACAAATCATGTGAGCATGTCTAAAGCAATGTAGGACCTTCCTTTTATACTTTTCTTACTAATACCTATCATGTTGCAATAGCAACTATTGTCAACCCCTTTGTTACCGACCTGTCAACCTTACGTAAACAAAAGTTTCAAACCGTCCCACAAATGGCTGGAGCCTTATGTTTGTAAACACAGACACTTACCACCACATGGGTAGAAATAACCCAGAAACCGAGGCCTTGAGAGCCCTCAATACACACAGCTTATAACTGTGACACGTGCGTGTCACGGGGAGCATGCTCGGTTCCTGGCGGGTGCACTCAGCCGTGACACGCAGGGGTCACAAAACACACATCTGGTACTCAAGGGGTTAAGAGATAATCATCCATAAATCCAAACTGGTGGCTCAATTGACATGCAACTTGGCATATGAAGGATTAATGGGTCAACAAATCACCTGAACATGTCATAAACAATGTAGGACTTTCCTTTTATGCTATTCATACTAACACCGATGATGTTAGTATGCTGATAGTAGTAATGTGGGACAAGCACACATATCAACTTCATAAATGTATTGGAAATACCAAAAATGGTTAATTGGTCATTCCCTGTCACAATACACTGTCCAACCAATGTACTGCATACAGGTGCCGATGATAGTACACCTGTCTGTACTGTTATTATGTTTTTGTATAAAGTGTTCATATGGGAAGTGTCCATTTGAGCAGAAATGTGGGACAAGCTCTAGTTAGAGCAAAGCTCATAGAACATCCAACTTGACATAAATTAATGTTAATAATCAGGGACACCTAAACTAAGAGAGTACTAATATAAAAAAAAGTTCCGCATATAGAATTGGGATTTTTTTATTTTTTTATTTGCCCATTATTGTCAAACGAGTGTCGCAACCAGAAAGGAAGAAATCACAGGCTTCCTTAAAGATGACCAGGTATGTGTATATAATTCCTCCAAGTTTAAATGACCTGTAGATTGAAAATGTTTTATACAAACAGGCATTTTACTGAATGTTACGAGAAAAGATATGGATGAATTTTATTTATTACGTGTTGTTAAGAATCTTAAATGATGTGACTTGCATCACTTATTTGAGACAAATGGACTGAATAAACCTTCCTTGAGTTGGTCATGTTTAGATTCAGGTCTTATGAGCCCAAACATGGTTTGTTATGGAGTTATATTAAGATATGACTGTTGTGGCCAGCGGGGCCATTGCCCACTTCCAAATATCATGACATGATAAAAAATCTATAGCAAAATTTGAATGGTTCTGGTGGAGTTAGTATGCATGTAGCTATAGGATGATTTTCACCTCATTTCTAATGAAAAAGTAGAATGGAATATGATATCACCATATCTGTAAGTGTTTCTTCCTATTTTATGTTAGGCCATGGCATGTGCAAAGAATCTTGAGTATAAATTGTTTGTGTACAAAACACCCACTAAGTCATTGGAGTATATTGCACACTTTCAGAGTTAGGTGATGTAATAGATACTTTTTTTTTCAGGATCCAGGTAAATATCACCACTTCATCGGAAGAACTGTCTGAATATCCCATACTTGTTATACAATGAAAAGGACCTTGTGTGATATCTGTGGCACAATTATATCACTAGTCATCTTAGATATCACATGACCCTCACTGGAGGGAAGCCTTCCAGTGTGACCTGTGCAGTTGAGCCTTCTCGCAAAAGGGTTCTCTCACAAAGCATATGATGAGCCACACAGGAGAGAAGCCTGTCCAGTGTGACCTGTGCAATGTAGCTTTCTCACAAAAGAATAATTTTTTCATGTGATAACCCACACTGGAGAAAATCCATTCCAGTGTGACTTATGTGAGAAAGCTTTCACACAAAACTGTCACCTAAAAAATCACTTCATGGCCCACAGAGAGAAGCATTTCCAGTGTGTGATTCTGTTTTCTCAAGAAAGGATGCTCTCACAAAGCACAGGATAGAGAAGCCTTTCCTGTGTTTCTGTTTTCTCATGAAAGGATTCTCTCACTAAGAATATGAAGATCCACACATGAGAAGCCTTTCCAATGTGGCCTGAGCAATTAAGATTTCCCATGAAAGAATAACCTCAGAGATCATGTAATGACCCACACAGGAGAGAAGCCTTTCCAGTGTGACCTGTGTGATTCTGATTTCTCACAAGAGGGTCATCTCAAGCAACATATGAGGACCCGTACAGGAGAGAAGCCTTTCCAGTGTGGCCTCTGTGATAAAGCTTTCTCACGAAATAATCACCTCAAAAATCACATGATGATCCATGCAGGAGAGACACCTTTCCAGTGTGACCTGTGCAGTTCTGCTTTCTTACAAAAGGATTATCTCACAAGGCATATGAGGACCCACACAAGAGAAAAGTCTTTCCAGTGTGGCCTGTGTGATAAAGATTTCTCACGCAAGAGTAATCTCACACAGCATATAAGGACCCACACAGGAGAGAAGCCTTTCCAATGTGATCTGTGTGGTTCTGCTTTCTCACATAAGTGTGTTCTCACAGAGCATATGAAGACCCACACAGGAGAGAAGCCTTTCCAGTGTGGCGTGTGTGAGAAAGTTTTCTCACAGAAGAGTAATCTCATACATCATATGATGACCCACACAGGAGACAAGCCTTTCCAGTGTGGTGTGTGTGGTTCTGCTTTCTCACGTAAGGGTGGTCTCACAAAGCATATGAGGACCCACACAGGAGAGAAGCCTTTCCAGTGTGACCTGTGTGATTCTGCTTTCTCACAAAAGTGTCATCTCACAGAGCATATGAGGACCCACACAGGAGAGAAGCCTTTCCAGTGCGACCTTTGTAATTCTGCTTTCTCACAAAAGTGTTCTCTCAGAAAGCATATGAGGACCCACACAGGAGAGAAGCCTTTCCAGTGTGGTATGTGTGAATCTGCTTTCTTACGTAGGAGTCATTTCACAGAGCATATGAGGACCCACACAGGAGAGAAGCCTTTCCAGTGTGACCTTTGTGATTCTGCTTTCTCACAAAAGGGTAATCTCAAACAGCACATAAAGACCCACACAGGAGAGAAGCCTTTCAAATGTGACCTGTGTGATTCTGCCTTTCCACGAAAGAGTTATCTCAGAGACCATATGAGGACCCACACATGAGAGAATCCTTTCCACTAAATGGTTCTCTTGCACATCATATGAGGACCCACACAGGATAGAAGCCTTTCCAGTGTGACCTTTGTGATTCTGCTTTTTCAGTAAAGGGTCTCACACAGCATATGAGGGCCCACACAGAGGAGAGAAGCCCTTCAAATGTGACCTGTGTGATTCTGCTTTCTCACAAAAGGGTGCTCTCAGAAAGCATATGAGGATCACTTGATGAACCACACAGGAGAGAAGCCTTTCCAGTGTGGTATGTGCTAAACCTTCCCCCACGAAAGAATCAGCTCAAAGATCACATTATGATCCACACAGGAGAGAAACCTTTACAGTGTGGCCTGCATGATAAAGCTTTCTCACTAAAGAATTGCCTCAAAGATCATGTGATGATCCACACAAGAGAGAAGATTTTCCAGTGTGACCTTTGTGATTCTGCTTTCTCACAAAAGGGTTCTCTCAGACAGCATATGAGGATCCACACTGGAGAGAAGCCTTTCCAGTGTAGCCTGCGAAATAAAGCTTTCTCATAAAAGAAGTAACTCAAATATCATTTGATAAGCCACACAGGAGAGAAGCCTTTCCAGTGTTTCCTATGTGATTAGGCTTTCCCATGAAAGAATCAGCTCAAAAACCACATGACTCACACAGGAGAGAAGCCTTTTCGATATGACCTTTGTGATTATGCTTTCTCGAAAAAGTGTCATCTCACAAGGCATATGAGGACCCACACTGGAGAGAAGCTTATCCAGTGTGACCCAGAGCAGTGGACAAGATGCAGGGATGACCCGTCATCCAGGAGGTGCCAAGACAAGAGGGAGGGAGGAGGGGAATGGAGTATATAGGTGATGGAATGGGTGGGAGTGGTTTCTATGCCTTTGTCTTTTTGGCTACCCCCTGTGTAAGGGGGAAAAAGCCTTTGGTATATGTATGTGTATATATATATAAATCATTTGTAAAGCTAGAAAGGTTAAATGTAATTATTCAGATGAATATGAAATATGTATTAAATATTTTTGCCAGCTCTGTTGTTGTTGCCATGCAAAGGACTCTTGAAATACAAAAATAGATAAATAAATAAAGATATATGCCTAATGATTTGTCTTATTTATGACACTCGGCACATAACTCCACCAATGTCAGTCACAAAATAAAAAAAATTATTTTGCCCAGGGTTGCAAAAATATCAAAAAGTCCTTGATCAGCATACATATTCGAATCTGCCTCAAAATAGAATAGCTCATTTCTTGGCCTGAGACCCACCTTACCACAAAATTTAATCATGAAAAGCCTTTTCATTGTGGCCTGTGCTGTAAAGGGTCACCATGGGTAACTTGTCACATGAGTTAAGTGGACAGATAATCCAGCCAATTTGGTTGCTTTTTTTATCGCATTGGTTATATATACTGTAAATGTACCGTCACACGTTAGTGTCACACCAGGTGCCATGTATACTCATGTAAAGCTAGTGTTAAGTTTTGAGTTGTATGTGATATTATTGAACTTTTTGTTGTTAAACCCATATCATTTGTTTGTATGAATACAGTATTGAGAGGTTCTCTTGCAACTGTCCAGCCTCCACTTCAGTTGACACTGTCCTAAGTACACAAGTATCATTGGCAAGAGAAGTCCCAACCAAATTTTCACTTGTCCATTGATGTCTGCCATATGAATGAGAAAAAGTAGAGGGCCGAGTGCTGAGCTTTGTGGCACTCCACTGGTGATGAGGGTCAACAGCAATCTTAATGTTTTTATCCTTTTTATGAACATGACTTCCAAAAATACAATACTGGGTTATAAGGGGAATTAAATATAATAATTTGCTCTATATTTGTACATCAAATCCTTAAGCTTAATGGGTAGCATGAAGAGAATTATTAATCACTTTGGAAGGCTCATCTTTGAACTAATCTGCCGGTCCATTCACTTTTCCTGACAATACGAATAAAGATACACAGAAAAAATGTAGATGCACTTCAAATTAAGATATCACCAGATCATCAGTGAACAGCTATTGACCACACCATGTCTTGTACAGGTTTAGTTTTTGATTAAACTAACTGAAGTCATAGCATTGGGCTTAGGTGGGGTTTGGAAATGTATTACACCAAGCATGGTACACCTCACTTGAAAAAAATGACACCCCTTGTAAGTGTAGGTATGGTGTCGGAAGCCTGAACAAAACTCCAATGGGGTAACACTGTTAAATCTCCCACAACTGGGAAACCCTGTTAACTCTCTGGCTGGCCAAACCCCATGAAGGAAGCTCCACTGAAAGAAAGGGCTAAGAGCCCCCACCACTAGGGAGTTCTCATAAAGTAGCTCCATTGGGGATTCCCCATTAAGAACCAACAATGAGGCAACCTTGATGAGAACTCCCAATGTGTACATTTGGTTCATGTGTACACTTGGTATACGCAAGTTTTGACTTGGGATTTCTATACAATTTGCAGTTGTCAAAAAGTCTATCAAAAGAAACACCATGTGAGGACAGAGCCTTTATTATGACATCTCGCTTGTTACAGATTTATCAATCAAGTACCACTTGGACACACCTGCTCATCTATGGTTTTTCCTCTTTCTGCTGGTACTTTATATTGCTGTAACAAGTGAAACATCATACTAACAAAGACTCCGTCTTTATATATATACTGTCTATATCTTTTTTTCTTTCTTTTTTTATTAGAGAAACCTGGGATCTGTCCTTATAATTCAGTCATTATACATAGATTTAAGCTGTTCTATAGATCCAGATTTTTCTTTTTTTATTAGAGAAACCTGGGATCTGTCCTTATAATTCAGTCATTATACATAGATTTAAGCTGTTCTATAGATCCAGATTAGGCTATGTTATGAGTGTCAGGAAATAAAGCCACAGAAAAAAAAAAGTCACCATTTTGACTAGGAAAAAAAGGCTACAATTATTATATGGTGACCAGTAATATAATCACAGAAAAATCTGTAATTTTGGCTATGAAAGCAAGTGATTACTAAAAAATAATCAAGTCACCATGCCCTACATTAGTCTCTTCTTCACTGTGACAAACTACTGTGCTCAGTAGAAAAACGAGAGGATATGAAAAGAAACTCAAAAAGGATAACTATAGAAGAGATCTGAAAAAGAATAGCTTCCCACACAGAGTGGTGGATACCTGGAATATATTAGATAAGGCAACAGTGTGTGCAAATACTATTCAAGAATTTAAGAACAAACTTGATGCTGAATGATACAAAGATGGGTCACTACCAGTATAGCTCTATTCCTGTATAATATAACAAGGTAAAAATACACTGGGCTCCAGCCTGCCAGATAAACCATATCAGGTGTCTAGAATAGAAAGGGGAAAATGCTGGCATCATGCATAAGTCATTTTGTCTCCTAACATCAAACATTCTTAGAACCGTGTTTCATAATGAGGGATGTGGCATTTTCCCCTTTCAATACTAGACATCTCATATAAGGAAAAATTAAAAGCACTGGCTCTGTCAACTTTGAAAATTTGAAGAGAAAGTGGTGATATGATTACAGTATTCAGGTCACTAAATAGGATAGGTTACATTTACAGAAGAGATCTCTTAAGGTTAGGAGGGCTTAAAGGTCAGATATCAACAGATATACCATTCACTAAAAATAATCGAAAATGTACTTTTTAAAAGCATACAAATAAAGTTTTTACCTATTACAGAAGAATTTATTCAGAAAATTCACTTTTAATTGCGCCTCGCATACCACTTTTCCGAAGTCTAGATATTCAGAATAACAATATTGTTTGTTTGGCAACTGTGACGTCACGAACGCGGAATTCCCCGAACCTTTCCCGAAGCGCACGGGCGGAATGTTTCGAATAGCAGACGACGCAATGAAATGAAGACAAAACTGTTTTTTGCCAAATTTGATAAGATGTAGATGGTGGAATTATATAGAATACTATCAGTATGTTTTTTTTATGTACATTAAACTGTAAATACAAAAAGTTATGGAAGTCTTGATCACTGCCATCGCCTTACCCACTGAGCTACTGACCCTATAAAATTCACCAACCTGGAAGTTAATCTACTTCACGAGGAACTAAGACGACTGCTAACTGCCGTCCGTACTTATTATTTCACGGTGAACCAGGGTTCTTAGCTAGTGGTTAAGACCGGTACGTTACCCTTGTTTTGTGCGTCCTTGATACATTGCAGTGACGCGTCCGCAAAGACGTCCCGGCCAGCCAGCGGCCAGCCAATCAGGAACTTGGAAAGCTCCCCACGTTCCCGCCAGCCTCCTTTAAAAGGTCGGCGTTTCGCGGGAAGTGAAATCTACTCACTTCCCGTAAGATACACACACACACCTCTCACGAACAGAGCCACAACCCACGCACAAACATCTTCACTTACTTTTTCTTCGACTAAAATTCGCTTCCTTTCGAACTTTCTCTTAAACTACATCTCATTTCAGTTTACCTCCCACTAAAGATTTTTCCGTTTTTCCACCTTTCTCTACTACTACGCCTCCTACCATTTTCTAAACTTTTGTTGGTGATATAATCTGATCTTCCTCCCGGCGTCAGCGCCGCCGTCCAAGCTCCAGTCCAGTTCTCCTGAGCCACGACCACCAACAAGCCCCTAATCGCTCCTAAATCGCCCGGTGGCAATAACCCTCTTTTATACGCTACTATCTTTTCATTTTCTTACAGACATTCTTCCCCACCCACAAAAACCGATCCCGCGCATGCGGGTGGTCTTTCCTAGGAATTCAGCATTCAGATCTCTCCCGACTTCTCTCCCGGGCTCAACTCCAAGCAGCAGTTCTCTCCAGCAAGAGGCCTTGGAACTAGTTCTCCTCAGCAAGCTGCCTCGGGACCAGTTCTCTCCAGCAAGCCGCCTCGGGACCAGTCCTCTCCTCCAGCAAGCTGCCTCGGGACCAGTTCGCCCCAGCAAGTCGTCTCATTCCCTCGTGTGTGTGGCTCTTCGCCCACAGCCACGACGCGACGCTTGATGAGGCCCTCGTTGTTCACTCCGGACCTTCTCCCAGCGAGACTAGACGTATATACGCGTCTATAGGTCGATATCTCAAGGAAAAATATTTAGGCCAAAACCTAGGGGTCGACCTATACACAAGTCATAATCTTGTTAGGTTGAAATCCAGACATGACAAGAAAGGCTAGGAAGAACTCTTACCTTTTCTTTAGGTTCAGAAATCAAAATATTTACCTACTAGTTATTGCCAGTAAACAATGGGGACATGAAATACACGGTACGTACCAAAACATGTGAAATTCCTTCTAGATACGGTAACCCCATACTGTGTGTTTACCTGTTTGTTAATTAAAAATCTTAGCACAGGCAAGCTTATTATATCATGTATACTATTATAGTACTCATAGTTGGTTGAAAAATGATAAAATATTGTGATATTCTCAAATTTAGCTTTTTATATGGTATATATTATTGTTACCATTACTAAAACAATGTAACACGAGACGTCTTGTTGTGCTGTCCTGCTGCACAACAAGACGTCTCGTGTTGCCAACCAGCGACGTTGCCACCAACCTGACACATATTTTAAGAACCACCAATTTGGAAGTAGTGTGCCAGACAAGCAGGACGATAAAAGACATCACGAAGACGAAAATACACAACAACCAAACACTGGGCACCAAAGCTGGTGTTTATCGTGTTCCGTGTTTACATCGGAGAAACGTCACGCAACCTGAATACACGAATACGTGAACATCATTACGATGTCAGGCATGATGTCACCACCAATGCATGTGTGACACATAGAAATAAGGAAAACCATCTTATGGACTGGAAGAATGCAGAGCTGCTGATACGAGAACCAGGCAAAATCCGCAGGAATTGTTTAGAAGCAGCGATCATTCAAGGAACGAACACTATTGAACACAATAGGGGCATGTTCAACATCTCGCCCCACATAATTCCCCTAATACCCATGGCCAGCAAAAAAAAAAAAAAAAAAAAAAAGATAAATAAATTAAATATTTAAACCACCCTTTGTGAACATTTTGCCCACGGACGTTTGGGCTAGCATTCTCAACCTTTCCCAGTGTTCAATCCCCCTCCTCCTCCTCCTCTCCCTTCCCCCTACTTCTTTTCTCTCCCCGTTCCCTCCTTTCCCCTTATTTAATCTCAAGCATATGTATCTCAGTTTGTACTTGAAAAGGCTGTAATAAGAGAAAAGTCGTACAAATAAAGGCTCCGTCCTCATATGGTGTTTAACTCGTCAGTCTTGTCGGCAACTGCTACTTTCATGAAAAAAAAACTTGGTAATCTGTTCAAGTTTTTCACTCTGCTGAAATGGCAACATCAGTGAAACTTATTAGATATTAAAATCAGTGAACTTGAAAAAACATAAACCAAAATACATCAGAATTAATGAAGTGAAAAAACCATAATAATCAATTGCTATACCAGGCAAGCCACGCCACTTCAAAGCATTAAGACAGTGGAATGCTCACAGCACCAAAACAAAAACAAGCCACTCGACCTATACATGAGGTATATGGAAAATTCTAGAGTTTTGGGCCAAAAATGGGGGGTCGACCTATACACGAGATCGACCTATAGACGAGTATATACGGTACGTCCGTTCCCTCCGAGCCTATTAACCATTAATAAACCTTAGTTTTAGTGTTATTGTGAGTCTCATTTTCCCTGGCTTGTCCATATCGAACCAAACCCACGACAACATCACTTCAGTTTGGTTTTTGTTCATTTCTAGACCATTTCTTTCTAGTCCCGTGTTCCGTCTCTATCGCGGTGGTTTTCAACCTGTGGTCCCGACATGGGCCCCTAAGGAGTCAGTGTTCTACGATCGGGACCCCAAACTAAAAACTAGTGGTGTGTTAAGTGAATGCCAACTGATTCTATTCAGTGTTGAATTGGTTTCCAGGAGGCTAGAGGACAGCAATACATAAGTGTGGGCTACATGAGAAAGTGTGTTGAGGACCCCTGCTCTATCGTGTCAGCAGTCACAACTGCATCATAGAATTATAGAAAAAATGTGCAGAAATAGAAAATCGATAGAGAAAATAGAAGTAGAAGATACAAATAAAACAGATATAGAAATAGAGATAGAAAACAGAAAATAGAAATACCAATAAAATAGTAATATAAACAAAAAATAATAGAAAATACAAATATAAAATAGAAATGTTAATGTATATGAAATATAAATATAAAATGAAAATGTGAATATGAAATGGAATATACAAATATGGAATAGAAACGAAAAATAGAAAATGCAAAACATAGTCTAAAAAATGAGATTTAAAGTATTAAACATAGAATAGAAAAATAGAGAAGATAATGTAGAAAACTTTCACCTCCACCTTTATGTCATTTGTTTACATGTGACGACGTAGCCCGTCAAGCTGCACTCTGTCATTTATATAAATAACTTGTTTTCGTGGCTGTGCTTTGTACAGGTTAAACAAGTGTACCTTCTTGAATTAGTAAGAGCAATGATATAGGGGTAAGATAACTTAATATATTTGCCACTCTTCAATTCTCGTTCGCACTGTATATGGTATTCTGAGCAAGGGTGGGTGTTTATCAAAATGTTTGCCAATCTCACAGCTGCAATTACCGATACCATTGGCTAGCTCTTACCATTCTAATATATTCTGAACTCCAGGTATAAGTACCACAAACTAATAGTAACGTCAGCAGCTATAAAAAATGGTAGAACATCTTTATGTTTACCAAGGGTTGGTACGAGCACAGAAATTTCAAGTTTGGTTTAACCCTTCAATTCTTGTTACACATAAAAGACCTTTTCATTACAAACAAGATGCTTATTTAGTTTTTTAAATCGCTTTAAAATAAGGGAGATACGGCATTTTGAAATTTTCTGGGATTCCAAATGTTTGGCTTAAAGTAGGTACAGGCAAAAAAAAAATTGTATATCTAAGACAATTTCATTAGAAATAAAATACTTTTTAAATATTTTAAATAGCTTAAAAAATAAGGGAAATACAATTTCTATTTATTTTTTTTATCCTGAATTTTTGGCTAGATTTTACCAAACCTAAGTGTGAGAATTGAGGTAAGTGGTAATTTGTAAAGATTTTGGTAAAGAAATACACATTCTAAACCACTGGTCCAATTTTATTGAAATTTGGAATACTTGGTTTTTATGGGTCAACAAATCACCTGAGCATGTCAAAAACAATTTGGGACATCTCCATCATACCAAATTTGCCTTTTCATGGCAACTATTAAGTTGTCAATTTAGAGATTATCATCAATAAAATCCAAACCACTGGCCCAATTGACATGCAACTTGGCATGTGAAGGTTTTATGGATCAACAAATCATCTGAGCATGTCTAAAACAATGTAGGACCTTCCTTTTATACTATTCTTACTAATACCTATCATGTTGCCATGGCAACTATTGTCAATTTAGAGATAATCATCCATAAATCCAAACCGCTGGCTCAACTGACATGCAACTTGGCATATGAAGGTTTTATGGGTCAACAAATCACCTGAGCATGTCACAAACAATGTAGGACCTTCCTTTTATGCTATTCTTACTAACACTGATCATGTTGTCATGGCAACAATTAAGGCTGTACATGTGAGTCTGGGGGCAGTGTCATCATTGCAGTTGGAATTTTAAATATTGCCGCTGCAATTTTGAGCAACCTATTCAACTAGGTTCTCCTGAGTTTGACCTTGGTAGCATTTGATGCATGCGCAGGTGGTTCAAAATGTCTTCCTGCTCTAGAAGTTTAGATTCAGTTCTTTAAAAATAGAAGTATTGCTGCTAGATGGCATCTACCAGCAAAACCTGACAAACCAAAACTTGTTTTCCAGCGGCAAATGCACAGCTGCATCGTGATCAACAATCTTGAAGTCACTCATTTCTGGGAAAAGCAAGCTAAAAAACACGAATATCACATTCAAAAGTTATTATATAGTTTTCCTTTAGATTTCCACTCGGAAAACTAAATTGCCACTGCAGTGATCCAAATTTATGCTTAAATTGGTGAAACTCCGTCAGTTTTTGAAAAAGCAGCTAAACTTCTAGGACAGGAAGATATTTTGAATCACCTGCATACAAGTTGAATGCCAACAGAGCTCAAACTGAGGAAAACCCATTCGAATGGGTTGCTAAAACTGTCAGTGGAAACATTCCGTCCAAGATGGGGCACCCCTATGGACCAGAGCCACACATCATTTTGTCTGTGATAGAAGAGGACTCTGCTCACAGAGAAATGATGAAACTTTTATTATACTGCTACTGTCCCTCCGTTATGCTGTCCCCCAACCCCTTGTTGCTGTCCTGTACCATTTCTCAGAATTTCATTTCCTTGCTTCTCCTACCCTGTAGTGGGGGGAAAAGAATACTGCCACCAAGTATTCCCACTTGGATCGTAAGAGACAAGAAACACGGGACGGGGATTGGGACCAGGCATCCTTCTCCCTGAGAGAAGGGGTGGCTATACTATTAAGTGAAGAGATAGGTAAACGTGTAGTGGAGTGGAAGGAGGTTTCTTCAAGGATAATGTGGATGAAGGTGAAACTGGGAAAGGAGATGTGGGTTTTTGTAAGTGCATATGGGCCTGGTAGTGAGAAGAGTGTAGAAGAAAGGAAGGCTTTTTGGATAGATTTAAATGAGTGTATAGAGGGATTAGGGAGGAACGTCAATGTAGTAGTATTGGGAGACCTTAATGCAAGGGTACAAAATGAACCAATTGATGGGGTGGTTGGGAAATGTGGAGTTCCAGGAAAGAATCATAGTGGAGTGATGGTGGAGATGTGTCTAGAGAGTTGATGATAGCAAATACAGTGTTTCGGAAGAAAGTCAAGCATAAGTACACATGGGAGAAGGGTGGTAGATAGAGCATTAATGGACTATGTAGTGGTAGATAGGAGTATAATAGGAAGAGTTAAGGATGTACATGTGCTAAGGGGAGAGAGTGGGGGAATATCAGATCATTTTTTGGTGGAAGGTAAGTTGAGAGTGGAGGATAGATGGAGAAAGAGGAAAAGGACAAAAGGTATGGAGGTGGTTAGAGTGAGTTATTTAAAGGAAAAGGAGAAGGAGTACAAGAAGCTGAGAGAGGAGTGGGAGGGAGTAAAGGATAGAGTAGAGCTAGGAGTGGAGGAGGAATGGGGATGGTTCAAGGAGGGAGTTACAAAGTGTGCGAAGATGGTGTGTGGAACAAGAAGGACAGGAGGAAATAGAAGGAAGGGTAGTGAATGGTGGGATGAGGAAACAAAGAAGGTTGTAGAAGAGAAGAAGCAAGCTTTCACAGATTGGTTACAAAATGGGATGAGGGAGTCATATGAGAGGTACAAAGAAAAGAGAAGTAAAGCACAAGGTAAAGGAGGCAAAGAGGAGAGCAGATGTGAAATGGGGTATGAGTATGACAAAATTTTGAAAGTAATAAAAAGATGTTTTGGAAAGAAATTAAGAGAGGAAGAGGAGGAGAATCAAGTAGAGAAGAAAAGGTAAAAGGTGCAGATGGAGAGATGATAATGGAAGAGAAGGCAGTAAGGGGAAGATGGGCAGAATATTTTAGGGAGTTGCTAAATGTGAAGGAGGATAGGGAGGGAACGATAGTTGCAGTAGGAAGTGCTAAGAAAATGGCCGTGGTGAGTGAGGAAAATGGAGGAGAAATAAGGAAGGATGAAGTGAAGGCAGTTGTTAAGATGATGAAAGCAGGTAAGGCACCTAGTCTGCATGGATGCCACGCAGAATGTCTAAGAAAAGGAGGTACAGTGATGGTGGACTGGTTGGTGAGGTTATTTAATGCTTGCTGGAGAGAGGGTAGAGTGCCGGAGGACTGGAGGAGTGACTGTATAGTTCCACTTTACAAGGGAAAAGGGGACAAGTGTGAATGTAGTAGTCTCAGAGGGATTAGCTTGTTAAGTGTAGTTGGGATGGCTTATGGGAGGAATGAGGAATAGACATTTGGGAATGGATGCTAAGAGGAAATTGTATGAAGGAGTGATTGTGCCAACAGCACTGTATGGGGCAGAAACATGGAACATAAGAGAGGAAGAGAGAAGGAGTTTGAATGTGTTTGAGATGAGGTGTCTGAGAAGTATGATAGGGGTTACTAGGCTGGATAGAGCAAGAAATGAGGTGAGGAGGAGAACAGGGGTGGTAAGGGAGTTGGGAGATAGGGTGGATGAAAGAGTATTGGGATGGTTTGGACACATGGAAAGAATGAGTGAAGAAAGACTAGTAAAAGAGGTATGGAAGGCAGATGAGGAGGGAGTGAACATGAGGGGGCAACCTAGGATGAGATGGATGGATGGGGTGAATGGGGCTTTGGGGAAGAGGGGAATGTCTGTTGAGGAAGAACGGGAGAGGACAGAAGACAGGTGAATGGAGAATGGTTGTATATGGATGATGTTGTGATGCATGAGGTGGAATGGGTGGGGGGATGGAGGGTGAGGTAGTATGTGTGAGTAAAATTTGAAGCAGCCCAAAATGATTTCTCCCCGTCTTCTCCTTTTCTGCATGAGGGGATGGAGAGGGGGGGTTCGCCGATTTAATGAAGCAGCCTTGCTGTGGATGTGCTGTGCCTTGCGACACTGCCTCTGACCCAGGGCAGTGGACAAGATGCAGGGATGACCTGTCATCCAGGAGGTGCCAAGATAAGAGGGAGGGTAGAGGGTGGAAGGGAGTGGAGTGTATTTAGGGATGGAATGGGTGGGAATGGTTTTTATACCTTTTTCTTTTTGGCTACCTCCCTTGTAAGGGGGAAAAAGCCTTTGGTGTATGTACAGTATGTATGTATTAAATGATCTGTAGATTTAAAATGTTTTATTCAACAGGTATTTTACTGAATCTGATGACAAAAGATATGGATAATACCTCTACAGTTTCCTAGATGAATTTTATTTATTACATTTTGTTAAGAATGATAACACATTAAAATAGGACTGTTGTGGCCAGCTGGGCCATTGTCCATTTCCAAATATCATGACATGATGAAAAAGCTATAGAAAAATTTGGTTCTGGTTGAGTTAGTACTTATGTAGCTTTAGGATGATTTTCACCTCATTTCTAATGAAAAAGTAGAATGGAATATGGTATCACCATATCTGGTAGTGTTTCTTCCTATTTTATGTTAGGCCATGGCATGTGCAAAGGGTCTGTTTAGGAACAAACTTGAGTATGAAATTGTTTGTGTACAAAACATCCACTATCTCATTAGAGTATATTGCACACTTTCAGAGTTAGATCTTATTGTAACTACATTTTTTTTTCAGGATGAAGGTAAATATCACCACTTCATTGAAAGAGCTACCTGTAGATTCCTTACTTGTTATACAATGAAAAGGACCTAGTGTGACATCTGTGGCACACTTATATCACTAGTCATCTTAGATATCACATGATGACCCACACAGGCGAGAAGCCTTTCCAGTGTGACCTGTGTAATTCTGCTTTCTCACAAGAGGGTCATCTCAAGCAACATATGATGAGCCACACAGGAGAGAAGCCTTTCCAGTGTGACCTGTGTGATTCTGCTTTCTCACAAAAGAATGTTCTTACATTGCATATGTGGACCCATACAGGAGAGAAGCCTTACCAGTGTGGCCTGTGTGATAAAGCTTTCTCTCAAAATAAATCCCTCAAAGATCACATGATGATGCATGCAGGAGAGAAACCTTTCAAATGTGAACTTTGTGATTCTGCTTTTATACAAAAGGTTCATCTCACACGGCATATGATGACCCACACAGGAGATGAGCCTTTCCAGTGTGACCTGTGTGGTTCTGCTTTCTCAAGAAAGGATGTTCTTACATTGCATATGAGGACCCATACAGGAGAGAAGCCTTTCCAGTGTGACCTTTGTGATTCTGCTTTTTCACAAAAGGGTACTCTCACACAGCATATGAGGACCCACACAGGAGAGAAGCCTTTCAAGTGTGACCTTTGTGATTCTGCTTTTTCACAAAAGAATGTTCTTACATTGCATATGAGAACCCACACAGGAGAGAAGCCTTTCCAGTGTGAACTTTGTGATTCTACTTTTTCACAAAAGAATGTTCTTACATTGCATATGAGAACCCACACAGGAGAGAAGCCTTTCCAGTGTGACCTGTGTGATTCTGCTTTCTCACAAAAGAGTGTTCTTACATTGCATATGAGGACCCATACAGGAGAGAAGCCTTTCCAGTGTGGCCTGTGTGATAAAGCTTTCT
The DNA here is from genome assembly GCF_046742065.1 of Oratosquilla oratoria. Classification (NCBI taxonomy): domain Eukaryota; kingdom Metazoa; phylum Arthropoda; class Malacostraca; order Stomatopoda; family Squillidae; genus Oratosquilla; species Oratosquilla oratoria. The sequence goes on along the minus strand of NC_134788.1, from coordinate 65,142,022 downwards.
CTCAAAATAATTCCCTCAAAGATCATATCAGGACCCACATAGGAGATAAGCCTTTCAAGTGTGACCTTTGTGATTCTGTTTTTTTACAAAAGGTTCATCTCACACGGCATATGATGACCCACACAAGAGAGAAGCCTTTCCAGTGTGGCCTGTGTGAGAAAGCTTTCTCACAAAAGAGTAATCTCACACAGCATATGAGGACCCACACAGGAGACAAGCCTTTCCAGTGTGACCTGTGTGGTTCTGCCTTCTCAAGAAAGGTTGCTCTCACAGAGCATATGAGGACCCACACAGGAGAGAAGCCTTTCCAGTGTGACCTTTGTTATTCTGCTTTTTCACTAAAGCATACTCTCACACAGCATATGAGGACCCACACAGGAGAGAAGACTTTCAAGTGTGACCTTTGTGATTCTGCTTTTTCAAGAAAGGGTACTCTCACAGGGCATATGAGGACCCATACAGGAGAGAAGCCTTTCCAGTGTGATATATGTGAATCTGCTTTCTCACAAAAGGCTCATCTCACACAGCATATGAGGACCCACACTGGGGAGAAGCCTTTCCAGTGTGATATATGTGAATCTGCTTTCTCACAAAAGCATAGTCTCACACAGCATATGAGGACCCACACAGGAGACAAGCCTTTCCAATGTGACCTGTGTGGTTCTGCTTTCTCAAAACAGGATCTTCTTACATTGCATATGAGGACCCATACAGGAGAGAAGCCTTTCCAGTGTGACCTTTGTGATTCTGCTTTTTCAGTGAAGGGTAATCTCATACAGCATAGGATGACCCACACTGGAGAAAAGCCATTCTAGTGTGATAAAGCTTTCACCTTATTGGAGGTAACCACTGACAAGGTATTATGTAAATACATGGATGTGTTTGATGGAATGGATGTTTAGAGGGTGAATTACAGAGGTAGATCCAAATGTTAGACCAGTGGCTCATCCTCCATGTAAAGTGCCTGTAACCTTGAAGGATAGATTGAAATGTGAATTGGATGATATGGAAAGGTAAAGGTGTGATCATCAGAGAAAGTTGTCCAGCAGATTGGGTTAACAGTATGGTCATTGTAGATAAAGTAAATTAAGGATATGTCTAGATCCTAGAGATTTAAATAAGGCTTTAAAGAGGCAACACTATCCCCTACCAACTATTGAAGAAGTGTCAACAAGGCCTACTGATGATGCCAAAATGTTTTCAGTATTAGATGCTACAAAGGGATTTTGGCAAATGAAATTAGATGAAGTGAATCTTCCAAACTACTCGTATTTAACACTTGTTTTGGTAGGTATAACTACTTACGTCTTTCTTTTTGGCATTAGTCCTGCTCCAGAAATTTATCAGAGGTACATCCATGAGCTGTTTGATGATTTTGAGGGAGTGGAAATCATAATGGATGATATATTGGTGTATAGTAGCTCTGAAGCCCAACATGACATAAGGCTTGAAAAAGTTCTTAGATGCCAAAAAAAGACATCTAAAGTTAAATTCAAGCAAGGCAAAACTTAAAACTAGGCAGTTAGAGTACATTGGTCATATATCAACAGCTGATGTCAAATCCATTAAGGAGTTTCCAGCCCCTTGAGTTAAGCAAGAACTACAAAGATTTCTGGGAATGATTAATTACTTAGGAAAGTTTATTCCAAATATGTCTGATATCAATGAACCTCTGAGAAGTTTGCTGGAGAAAGGAAAAGATTTCAAGTGGGAAGGAGCTCAAGAGACATGTTTTCAAAAACTTTAAAATATGGTCAGTGAAGCACCAGTTTTGAGATGTTATATTTGTAAACCAGTCATTTTGACCATTGACGCATGGAGGTAAACTGTAGGGGCACGTGTTTTCCAAGAAGATCACCCTATTACCTATGCTGCCATGTCCCTAACCAAGACTCAGATAAATTACACCTAAAATAGAGAAAGAGCTCCTAGCTATAGATTTGGGAGCAGAAAAATGTCATTTTTATCTGTATGGCAGAAGTGAGGTAATTGTAGACACTGACCATAAGCCCTTAGAGAGTATTTTTAAGAAATCCCTGTCTTCAGTCCCTCCGAGGTTACAGAAAATGCTTCTAAGACTTCAGAAATATTCACTGCAAGTACAACATAAGAAAGGCAAAGATATGTACTGTACATGGCTGATGCTATGAATAGAGTTAGCTGGGCTGAAGAAATGCAAAATGAAGGTTTAGAGGTTGAAATAAATTTTGTAACAAACGAACAGCTAGTTGCCTCAGGTAATTTAAAGTTTCTTAAAGACAATACTAAGATAGTGTATTTTAGACACAAAGTATTTACTTTAGAAGGATGGCCTGATTGCAAAAGAGACACTCTGTGACCCCAGAAGGGGGGAATGCCCGCGCGTCGGTTTGGGTGGCAGTGTATAGCAAGGGCCACGGGTGTGTGGATGTGTGTGTGTGGGTGGACGAAGGTGGGAGATGTGCAGAGGGTCGTGTTAGAAGCTAGATGGTAGGAAAATTATCATAGGGACTTTGCTGTGTGTATCCAAGGAGGATTAAGGGCTGACCCAGAAGCAACCACAGGAATGGGATTTCTATGGAAAACAAGTAAATCACCTTTCCGACCCACAGGATGACAGGTGGTATTAGACATGGAACTACCTAGTGTAGGCTTCATGGTCTCTTGCAGTCTCCTTCATTCTTATGTTCTTATGTGACAAGTCCAGTAGACATGAAGGTACAGTACATCTAAGAGGGTTATTAATGGTTTCAGCGAGATTAGAACATGTAAAGGGTGAAGCCCCTTACAGGGCTAGATTTATAATGATTTGATGCAATTTTGCAATTTCTTTACAAATATCTATAAAATTCCTTTATCCATTGGTTCGATGAGAACATGTTGTGACAACTTTGCTTTGTGACACACTGCCTATTACTTCTCACTTTTCTTTCGTCTCGTTTCAGCACTTTTCGGCTATTACTCTCCTCTACTCTATGGAATCGTTGGAAGTGTCACGGCCTCTAATAACTATTTCTTGACATTTTCCCTTCCCCTTCTCTCCACTAACTGTTGTGTCAAGTTAGTAGTCAGTTGCAGTGCCTTAACGAGTTTGAGTGTTCCCTATTTGATCAAGAATTTCCTCCCCCATTTCGTTCAAGGTGTCTCTTCGCACAGTTGCAGTGCCTTAACGAGTTTGAGAGTTCCCTATTTGCTCAAGAATTTCCTCCCCCATTTCGTGCAAGGTGTCTCTTCATGCGAAGAGACACCTTGAACGAAATGGGGGAGGAAATTCTTGAGCAAATAGGGAACTCTCAAACTCGTTAAGGCACTGCAACTGTGCGAAGAGACAACTTGAACGAAATGGGGGAGGAAATTCTTGAGATAGTACTTCCAACGATTCCATAGAGTAGAGGAGAGTAATAGCCGAAAAGACATCACGAATCTTATGATGTTAAGATTGGAATACCTCAACCTCTCAGTTTTACTGTTCCTCCGTATTGTAGTTGTAACTTGGTACTTTATGATTAGGACTGGTGTGTTTCACCTAGGTGTTACAGTTCGAATTGGTTCTATGACGGTTTCAAATCCCCCCACCTTGCGCGTTTGCCACTTCTCGTATAGGCTAATTAGGATCATATAGTCCTTTCTCGTAACTAGTGATTACCTCAAAGGATTACAAGAGGTAATTCAACTCCTACATAAACGTTGCATTGCATTCCTTTCAAAACTGGTGATTAGAAAAGGGAGCACCGGCAACAGTGTATTAGAAAAAGCAGTTGACCCGACGCGGACGGGTACCAAGCAGTTAACCTCAGGTTCGTACAGGGTGAGGTGGACCACACGTGCTCTCGGAAGAACCAGATGCGTCCCACTCTCCCATAGGGTGACTATCGAGGATTTTAAACATCAATCCGACTCGTTTACCCATCGCCGGCCATACAAAAGTGATTCGTATGCCTAGTGTCCCGGAGACTTCTTGAAATGAGACAAGTGTTACGCACAGTAACACAAAGACGTATTGGAGCGTGCGTGATCTGTGACGCGACGGGTTCTGCCTTCAGAGTCTGCAAGTCCATTCGGAGTGCATGTCGAACCCACTCCAGTGACTCAATAACTAGGACATGACTTTATTCAGTGTGGTGAGATCTGGAAAAGGAAGTCTTCGGAAGCGTGCCAACAGCAAAGGGCGGTTTCCGCTGCCCTCCGTACCACGTGTGTGTCCAAGACCAGTGGCCTCGTTCTGTACAACCGAGGACATGTACTCATTTGAAGACTTTATCCGGCAGTGCGCTATCCTCGGAGAGACTCCCGAGTAAGCCGAGGTATTTAGATATTATCTAGTTAGGTTAGGGGTTAAAGCGCGCAGGGCTTGCCAGGTAGGGAAACGTGAGTCATAAGTAAATAGGGCCAGTTAACCCATTAAACTCCGATGACAAGATGTCTTGTCATTTGGTCAAATAAAACAAAAAATCATAAAACACCAAAATGTTTGATCAAACACCAGAAAAATATGACGTTAGTCCTCGCTCGCGAGCGAAGCGAGGACTGACGTCATATTTTTTCTGGTTGATCAAACATTTTGGTGTTTTATGATTTTTTGTTTTATTTGACCAAATGACAAGACATCTTGTCATCGGAGTTTAATGGGTTAGTATATTGAATGCTTAAAGATTCCAGTTGCATGTCATTGATTGTAGAAATAATTTCAATCAATAAACTTGGTGTAGTATGTTCTGTTTGATTAGCCTAGGGCACGGTGCCATATGAGTTTGTTCCCCTCTTTGATTGCATGCATAGTTTGGGAACGTCCGTGGTCCCGGCCGGTATCCCCACAAATTTCCTGGACTCTGGCTGCTCCCACTGTAGCTATCCCCCTTTGCCAATTTCCCAGTGCACGAGAATTATCATGCCCCACAACCACCACCACCTCCTTCCACTGTCCAGGGATTTCGGGACACATATGTTCCTGGAAGTGTTGCATTGTCCTTTTCAATATAATACTCCATAAGATTTTTGACGGGAAAGATGTAATATTATGAGAATTATATTTCTTACTCTGATTTGATAATTAACAATGTTACTGTGGTGTGGATGTGGTGAATATGGCACAGACGAGGACGCGCGGTTGGCACCCCTTGTTGGGGTGAGGGGTAAAAATGCGTGAGGAGTTGGTAACCCCGGGAGGAGGGGGGCGTCCGCTGGTCGGTGCGCGTGGGCAGTGTAGTGAGGGCCACAGGTGTGTCCATGTCTGTGTGAGTGGTGTGAAGGGGGGGCGACTTGGCTGTGTTACAAGTTAGATGGTAGAAAAAATAGCATAGGGACCGTGTCGTGTGAATCCAAGGAGGATTAAAGACTGAAGCAGAAGCAACTACAGGAATGCGATATATATATATATATATATATATACATATATATTCTGTTAAAAACAACAGCAAAAGAAATGTTAATTAACTTTTTTGCGTGAGCTCTCAAGCTTGCGAAAAGTAAATTTCTGGTAGGGGGAGAGGGAGCAAATAAAATGTCCAAAACTGACAGGAAACACAAAAGTTATAATGAACACAAAAGTACAGCACACAGTAAACAAAACACAAGAAATTAATACAAAAAATACAGCAAGACAAAATATAAGCAGAAAAAATTAGATATCAAGATGTTTCGCAGGAGGTTTGTCTATCTCACGTAGTATATAAATACACATGCCCAGAGGAGGACTGCACGCCCCCTTTTAGTCTACGTGGGAATGACGACCACCACATTATCCAGAAGAATCACCATGCATTTGCAACACGGAGGACCTAAGCAACACCACTGGACCCAGCATCGACACCACCTCAATGGGGAGACTATGGTCAAAAACATCGAAGTTGTGGCAAAAGAGGAGGACCCACAGCGCTTGGCTATCTTGGAAGCCATCTGGATAAAGGAGCTGCAACCTGCTATTAATAGGCAAGTAAATGACTTCGCCCTCCTCCCGAGCATGAAACCTGTTCGGAGGAGCCAGATGGACAACCCCAAGAAATCGGAGTCTCCTCCACAGAGGCCTCCCATTCCCCGCCAAAGGGAAGAACCTCCTGCCATACGTCGTTCTCAAAGACTGAGAAAAAGATTGGCGCCGAACCCGGGAGTGACCTCACCAAGTACCGTTTCCGCCAACTCGTGATCTGGCCCGGTAATCCGTGATTATATATGACCTCCCCCAGTTACAACACGGTGACTTCTCCCCGTGTGCCTTAGTTTCATTCCCTTGGCTTGTCCGGCGAACCTAACCACAACAAAAGCTTGAAGTTGAGAATAATATTTGACATCATTCATCAAAGTCATATGTTACCCTTCACTGAAGTATTCCTGCTGTGATATTTATGCCCTCGTTTTGTGCGTCCTACATACATCACTTCAGTTTTGTTTTTGTTCATTTCTAGACCATTTCTTTCTAGTCCCGTGTTCCGCCTCTATCGCGGTGGTTTTCAACCTGTGGTCCCGACATGGGCCCCTAAGGAGTCAGTGTTCTACGATCGGGACCCCAAACTAAAAACTAGTGGTGTTTAGTGAATGCCAACTGATTCTATTCAGTGTTGAATTGGTTTCCAGGAGGCTAGAGGACAGCAATACATAAGTGTGGGCTACATGGGAAAGTGTGTTGAGGGCTCCTACTCTATCGTGTCAGCAATCACAACTGCATCATAGAATTATAGAAAAAATGTGTAGAAAATAGAAAATCGATAGAGAAAATAGAAATAAACATAGATGTAGAATTAAAAATAGAAAACAGAAAATAGAAATAGCAATTAAAATAGTAATATAAACAAAAATAATAGAAAATACGAATAAGAAATAGAAATATAGGCCTATATAAAATATAAATAGAAAATTAAAATGTAAATATGAAATAGGAATAAGAAAATAGATTATACAAATATGAAATAAAAATGAAAAGTAGAAAATACGAAACATAATGTCGTTTGTTTACATATGACGCCATAGCCCGTCAAGCATCGAGTTGCACTCGGTCAGTCATTTTAAGATTTTGTTTTCTTGGCTGTGATTTGTACAGGTTAAACGAGTGTATCTTCTTCTTGAATTCGTAAGAGCAATGATATAGGGGTAAGACAGCTTAGTGTATTTGCCACTCTTCAATTCTCGTTCGCACTGTATATGGTATTCTGAGCAAGGGTGGTGTTTATCAAAATGTTTGTCAAACTCACAGCTGCAATTACCAATACCATTGGATAGCTCTTATCATTCTAATGTACTCTGAACACCAGATATAAAAACCGCAAACTAATAGTAACGTCAGCAGCTACATAAAAAAAAATTGGTAGAACATCTTTATATTTACCAAGGGTTGGTACAACCACTGAAATTCCAAGTTTGGTTGAACCCTTCAATTCTTGTTGCCTGTAAAAGACCTTTTCATTACAAGCAGAAGTTTTTTTTTTAATCACTTTAAAAATAAGGGAGATATGGCATTTTGAAATTTTCTGGAATTCCAAATTTTTGGCTTAAAGTAGGTACAGGCACAAAAAATAACAATAATGATAATAACCATTAAATTTGTGTTGCATATGAAAGAATTTTTTTTTTTTTAAATAGCTTGAAAAATAAGGGAGATACATTTTTTTTTAGCCCGAATTTTTGGCTAGATTTTACCAATACAAAGTGTGAGAATTGAGGGTGGTAATTTGTAAAGATTTTGGTAAAGAAATACACATAAACTCTAAGCCACTGGTCCGATTTTATTGAAATTTGGAATACAGTACTTGGTTTTTATGGGTCAACAAATCACCTGAGCATGTCAAAAACAATTTGGGACATCTCCATCATACCAAATTTGCCTTTTCATGGCAACTATTAAGTTGTCAATTTATAGATTATCTAATAAATAAAAGCGGTTTTGTGTCTGTCTGTCAGACTTTTTTCTCGATTCGATCGATCGACTAATTTCGATTTCGACGACTCAACCTTACTTTGTAAATGTTTCAGATTAAATTTGGCTCCAATTCATGAGTAGCATTCAAAGTAATTGAGCTTTTTGAACAAATATTGGCTATTTAAAAAAATAATAATAAGAAAAAAAAAACAATATATAATAAAAATAATAAAATACACTTGCCATACATACCTTTGATAAGTTTTTAAAATTGAGAATAAATTTGATAAAAAAAAAAAAATTAAACGAGCTAATATCAATTTCGTCTCTATATTATACAATTTATTCGTTTAATTTTTTTTTCATTTGTTCGATCGATCCAGGTGACGCGATTCGAACTGCCCGATTTGTTGTTAGTCGAATCGCACTTTAGGTTAGTAATAAATGAAGTCGTCACCTCCTCATTCGCTCAATAAAACTGGTAATTATAGCGGTAGTGTTTCAGACTTGAATCCTTTTAGTATGGATTCTAATATCATCATTAACACTGTTAACAGTAGTAGAAAAAGAAAAATAAGTGAAAATTGTAATAGTAAAAAAAAGAAAATAAGTGAGATGAATGAAGAAGAAAAAGAGAGAATTTGGAATGGAAATGAGGAATATAAAAGGAGAAGAAGAGAATCATTAACTGAAGGTCAAAAGCAAAAAATAAGGGAAATTGACAAGGACGCACATAGAAGTCAGAGAAAAAACCTTAATGATGAAAGAAGACAAGAAATTTTAGAAATTGATAGAGAAGCGCATAGAAGTCAGAGAGAAAACCTTAATGATGAAAGAAGACAAGAAATTTTAGAAATTGATAGAGAAGCACATAGAAGTCAGAGAGAAAACCTTAATGATGAAAGGGGACAGGAAATTTTAGAAATTGATAGAGATGCACATAGAAGTCAGAGAAATCAATTGAATTTGGAGCAAAATGCAAGAATATTACAGTCAAGATGGAATGATTATGCTCAAAAACAGACTAATAATAACTATGGTGAAGCGTTTAGATACCAAAGCTCAAAAAATTATACAAATATGGCATATATTGGTCAAATGAATAAAATTTGTAAATATTGTCGAGCTAAACTATTTCAAAGTGAGCCTGCAGGTTTATGCTGTTCTAACGGTAAGGTAAAACTTAAAACAATTGGTCAACCACCTGGACCACTTAGAACATTAACAATCATCTTCCTTTAAAAAATTGGATCATTTTCATTGAGAAAAAGTATATATATATATTTTTTTAATTTTAAATTAAGAGTTTATCGAATTCATCAACATGCTGAGATCTCAGGGGAGAAGCCCCTTTCTAACAAAATCTAGTCATCAATAAAATCCAAACCATTGGCCCAATTGACTTGCAACTTGGCGTGTAAAGGTTATATGGATCAACAAATCATCTGAGCATGTCTAAAGCAATGTAGGACCTTCCTTTTATACTATTCCTACTAATACCTATCATGTTGCCATAGCAACTATTGTCAATTAACCCCTTCGTTACCGACCTGTCAACCTTACGTAAACAAACATTCCAAACCGTCCCACGAATGGCTGGAGCCTTATGTTTGTAAACACAGACACTTACCACCACGTGGGTAGAAATAACCCAGAAACCGAGGCATTGAGAGCCCTCCATACACACAGCTTATAACTGTGACACGTGCGTGTCACGGGGAGCACGCTCGGCTCCTGGCGGGTGCACTCAGCCGTGACACACAGGTGTCACAAAACACACATCCGGTACTCAAGGGGTTAAGAGATAATCATTCATAAATCCAAACCGCTGGCTCAATTGACATATGCAACTTGGCATATGAAGGTTTTATGGGTCAACAAATCACCTGAACATGTCATAAACAATGTAGGACTTTCCTTTTATGCTATTCATACTAACACCGATGATGTTAGTATGCTGATAGTAGTAATGTGGGACAAGCACACATATCAACTTCATAAATGTATTGGAAATACCAAAAATGGTTAATTGGTCATTCTCTGTCACAATACACTGTCCAACCAATGTACTGGATACAGGTGCCGATGATAGTATATGTCTGTACTGTTATTATGTTTTTGTATAAAATGTTCATATGGGAAGTGTCCATTTGAGTAGAAATGTGGACAAGATCTAATTAGAGCAAAGCTCATAGAACATCCAACTTGACATAGATTAATGTTAATAATCAGGGACACCTAAACTAAGAGAGTACTAATATAAAAAAAGTTCCACAAATAGAATTGGGATTTTTTTCTTTCCTTGCCCATTATTATCAAATGAGTGTTGCAACCAGAAAGGAAGAAATCACAGGCTTCCTTAAAGATGACCAGGTATGTGTATATAATTCCTCCAAGTTTAAATGACCTGTAGATTGAAAATGTTTTATACAAACAGGCATTTTACTGAATGTTACGAGAAAAGATATGGATGAATTTTATTTATTACGTGTTAAGAATCTTAAATGATGTGACTTGCATCACTTATTTGAGACAAATGAACTGAATAAACCTTCCTTGAGTTGGTCATGTTTAGATTCAGGTCTTATGAGCCCAAACATGGTTTGTTATGGAGTTATATTAAAATATGACTGTTGTGGCCAGCTGGGCCATTGTCCACTTCCAAATATCATGACATGATGAAAAATCTATAGCAAAATTTGAATGGTTCTGGTGGAGTTAGTATGCATGTAGCTATAGGATGATTTTCACCTCATTTCTAATGAAAAAGTAGAATGGAATATGATATCACCATATCTGTAAGTGTTTCTTCCTATTTTATGTTAGGCCATGGCATGTGCAAAGGGCCTTGAGTATAAATTGTTTGTGTACAAAACACCCACTACCTCATTGGAGTATATTGCACACTTTCAGAGTTAGGTGATATTATAAATGCTTTTTTTTCCAGGATGAAGGTAAATATCACCACTTCATCGGAAGAACTATCTGTAGATTCCATACTTGTTATACAATGAAAAGGACCTTGTGTGATATCTGTGGCACAATTATATCACTAGTCATCTTAGATATCACATGATGACCCTCACTGGAGGGAAGCCTTTCCAGTGTGACCTGTGCAGTTGAGCCTTCTCGCAAAAGGGTTCTCTCACAAAGCATATGATGAGCCACACAGGAGAGAAGCCTGTCCAATGTGACCTGTGCAATGTAGCTTTCTCACAAAAGAACAAATTTTTCATACGATAACCCACACTGGAGAAAAGCCATTCCAGTGTGACTTATGTGATAAAGCTTTCACACAAAACTGTCACCTTAAAAATCACTTCATGGCCCACAGAGAAGAGAAGCATTTCCAGTGTGTGATTCTGTTTTCTCAAAAAAGGATGCTCTCACAAAGCTTATAAGGAAGCACAGGATAGAGAAGCCTTTCCAGTGTGACCTGTGTTTCTGTTTTCTCATGAAAGGATTCTCTCACTAAGCATATGAAGATCCACACATGAGAAGCCTTTCCAATGTGGCCTGAGCAATCAAGATTTCCCATGAAAGAATGACCTCAGAGATCATGTAATGACCCACACAGGAGAGAAGCCTTTCCAGTGTGACCTGTGTGATTCTGATTTCTCACAAGAGGGTCATCTCAAGCAACATATGAGGACCCGCATAGGAGAGAAGCCTTTCCAGTGTGGCCTCTGTGATAAAGCTTTCTCACGAAATAATCACCTCAAAGATCACATGATGATCCACGGAGGAGGGGAACCTTTCCAGTGTGACCTGTGCAATTCTGCTTTCTTACAAAAGGATTATCTCACAAGGCATATGAGGACCCACACAGTAGAGAAGTCTTTCCAGTGTGGCCTGTGTGATAAAGCTTTCCCACACAAGAGTAATCTCACACAGCATATAAGGATCCACACAGGAGAGAAGCCTTTCCAGTGTGATCTGTGTGGTTCTGCTTTCTCACATAAGGGTGCTCTCACAGAGCATATGAGGACCCACACAGGAGAGAAGCCTTTCCAGTGTGGCATGTGTGAGAAAGTTTTCTCACATCAGAGTAATCTCATACGTCATATGATGACCCACACAGGAGACAAGCCTTTCCAGTGTGGCGTGTGTGGTTCTGCTTTCTCACATAAGGGTGGTCTCACAAAGCATATGAGGACCCACACAGGAGAGAAGCCTTTCCAGTGTGACCTTTGTGATTCTGCTTTTTCAGTAAAGGGTACTCTCACAGAGCATATGAGGACCCACACAGGAGAGAAGCCTTTCAAGTGTGACCTTTGTAATTCTGCTTTCTCACAAAAGGGTGCTCTCAGAAAGCATATGAGGACCCACACAGGAGAGAAGCCTTTCCAGTGTGGTATATGTGAATCTGCTTTCTTACGTAGGAGTCATCTCACAGAGCATATGAGGACCCACACAGGAGAGAAGCCTTTCCAGTGTGACCTGTGTGATTCTGCTTTCTCACAAAAGGGTGCTCTCAGACAGCATATGAGGACCCACACAGGAGAGAAGCCTTTCCAGTGTGACCTGTGTGATTCTGCTTTTTCACACAAGGGTACTCTCACACAGCATATGAGGACCCACACAGGAGAGAAGCCTTTCAAGTGTGACCTTTGTGATTCTGCCTTTCCACGAAAGAGTAATCTCAGAAACCATATGAGGACCCACACATGATAGAGTCCTTTCCAGTGTGGTATATGTAAATCTACTTTCTCACTAAAGGGTTCTCTCGCACAGCATATGAGGACCCACACAGGAGAGAAGCCTTTCCAGTGTGACCTTTGTGATTCTGCTTTTTCAGTAAAGGGTACTCTCACACAGCATATGGGGACCCACACAGAGGAGAGAAACCCTTCAAATGTGACCTGTGTGATTCTGCTTTCTCACAAAAGGGTGCTCTCAGAAAGCATATGAGGATCACTTGATGAACCACACAGGAGAGAAGCCTTTCCAGTGTGTCCTATGTGATTAGGCTTTCCCATGAAAGAATCAGCTCAAAAAGCACATGACTCACACAGGAGAGAAGCCTTTTCGATATGACCTTTGTGATTATGCTTTCTTGAAAAAGTGTCATCTCACAAGGGATACGAGGACCCACACTGGAGAGAAGCTTATCCAGTGTGACCTTTGTGATTCTGCTCTCTGAGAAAAGTGTTATCTCACACAGCATATATGGACCCACACAGGAGAGAAGCCTTTTCAGTGTGACCTCTGTGATTCTGCTTTCTCATAGAAGAGTCATCTAACAAAGCATATGAGGACCCACACAGGAGAGGAGACTTTCCAGTTTGATCTTTGCAATTCTGCTTTCTCACTAAAGAGTAATCTCACAAGGCATACGAGGACCCACACTAGAGAAGCCTTTCTAGTATGACCTTTGTGATGAGGCTTTCTCACAAAAGGGCTATCTCAGAATGCATATGAAGACCCACACAGGAGAGAAGCCTTTCCAGTGTGACCTGTGCAATTCTTTTTTTCTCCAATTCAGGGTCATCTCACCCAGTATATGAGGACCCACAATGGAGAGAAGCCATTCCTGTGTTATATAGCTTTCTCTTAAAAGAGTTCTCTCACAAAGCATATGAGGACCCACAGTGGAGAGAAGCCATTCCTGTGTGACCTGTGCAATGCAACTCTCTCACAAAAGAATGACCTCAAATATCATGTGATCCCCCTGCACAGGACAGTAGCCTTTCCAGTGTGACCTGTGTGATTCTGCTTCTCACAAAAGAGGTCTCGATCATCACAAGATGACTAGTAATGCACACGGACATGGTTGTCTTCTGTAATCTGTAGGTGTTTGTAAATTTAGAAATGTAAAAACTTTTATTCAAATAACAGTTACATAGAACTGTCATTTGGATATGTTTATGAGAGTGAAAAGCTACAAATTATATGGAAATTCAATAAGTTAAGATAGTGTGTATGAAGAGTGGGTGAATGCCAAAAACAGAAGAGAGAAGAAATAAGGAGTTAGAAAATAAAATTAATGTTGAGAATTAGTAAAGGACTTGTGTGGTTTGGATGGATGCCATGCAAAATGTCTGAAGAAAGGAAGCACAGTAATGGTGGACTGGCTGGTGAGGTTATTTAGTGTTTGAGACTGCCTGTATAGTTCCACTTTACAAGGAAAAGGGGGACAAGTGTGAGTGTAGTAGTTTGAGAGGGATCAGCTTGTTAAGGCTTATAGAAGGTTCTTGATTGATTGGATTAGGAGAGGAACAGAGGGAGTAATTGGTGAGGAACAGTGTGGGTTTAGGACAGGTAAGGGTTATGTAGATCAGATTTTTGTGGTAAGATATGTGAGAAAGCTATAGGAAAAGGTAAGGATGTATTTTGGGCATTTATGGATCTGGAAAAGGCTTATGGCAGGGTAGACAGGAATGCACTGTGGGAGGTTTTGCAGATATATGGGATAGGAGGAAAGCTGTTAAGAGCAGTCAAGAGTTTTTACGATAGTAGTAGAGGTTTTGTTAGGATTAGAAATGGAGAGAGTGAGTGGTTTGAGATAAAGGTATGACTTCGTCAGGGATGTGTTATGTCACCCTGGCTGTTCAATTTATACATGGATGGGGTGGTGTGAGAGGTGAATGCAAGGGTAGTGGTTCAGGGATTGGAAATAGGTAAAGAAAATGGAGAAAAGTGGGAAATACACTAGTTGTTTGCTGATGACACTGCACTTGTAGCAGGATCAGAAGAGGGATTGAGGAAGTTAGTGACAGAGTTTGGGAAGGTGTGCAAAAGAAGGAAGTTGAAGATAAATGTGGGTAAAAGTAAGGTGATGAGATGTACAAGGGGAGAGAGTGAGAGCAGACTGGAAGTGAGTATTAAGGGAGAGAGACTGGAGGAAGTGGGTTAGATACTTGGGTGTGAATGTGGCAGGAAAGGGAGGAGTGGGGTGGAAGCGAGTAAATGCCTAGGGTTTAAAAAGTGTAATAAGAAATAGACATTTGGAAATGGATGCTAAGAGGAGATTGTATGAAGGATTGTTTGTACCGACAGCACTGTATGGGGCAGAAACATGGAACATAAGAGAGGAAGAGAGAAGGAGTTTGAATGTGTTTGAGATGAAATGCCTGAGAAGTATGATAGGGGTTATGAGGCTAGATAGAGTGAGAAATGAGGAGGAGAACAGGGGTGGAAAGGGAGTTGGGAGATAGGATTGATGAAAGAGTATTGGGATGGTTTGGACACATGGAAAGAATGAGTAAAGAAACATTAGTAAAAGAGGTGTGGAAGACAGAGGTGAAAAGAGTTAACATAAGTGGGTGACCTAGGATGAGATGGGTGGATGGGGTAAAAAAGGCATTGAGGAAGAGGGGAATGTCTGTTGAGGAAGGATGGGAGAAGACAGAAGATAGGTGTGAATGGAGAATGGTTGTGTATGGATGATGTTGTGATGCATGAGGGAGAGTGGGTGGGGGGTGAGGGAGTATGTATGAGAAATAAATTGACGCAGCCCGAAGGGATTTCTCCCCATGTTCTCCTTTTCTGCATTAGGGGATGGAGAGGTGGGGTTGCCAAATGAATGAAGCGGCCTTGCTGTGGATGTGTTGTGTTTTGCAACACTGCTTCTGACCCAGGGCAGTGGACAGGATGCAGAGATGACCCGTCATCCAGGAGGTGCCAAGATACGAAGGAGGGTAGAGGGGAATGGAGTGTGCAGGGGATGGAATTGGTGGGTGTGGTTTCTATGCCTTTTGGCTACCTCCTGTGTAAGGGGAAAAAACCTTTGGTATATGTATGTGTATATATATATATATATATAATATATGTATAGTTGTAAAGTTAGGTTAAATGTAATTATTCAGATGAATATAAAATACATAATAAATATTTTTGTCAGCTATGTCATTGTTGCCATGCATAGGACTCTTGAAATACAAAATCAACAAAAAAGAAAATATAATAATGAAATAAAATAAAGATATATGCCTAATGATTTGTCTTATTTATGGCACTCAGCACATAACTCCACCAATGTCAATCACAAAATCAAAAAAGATTATTTTGCCCACATTATAAATGATAGCAGGCCACTTTATATAGTATTTGTATATGGTCTATAAATGCCAGGGTTGCAAAAATAATAATGATAAATCCTTGATCAGCATATACCTCAAAATATAAAAACTCATTTCTTGCTCTAAGACCCACATTTCCACAAAATTTCATCATGAAAAGCCTTTTCAATGTGGCCTGTGCTGTGCAGCCTTCTCAGGAAAGAGTGCTATCAAATGTCACATGATAACTAACACTGGAGAAGACCATATTCAAGTGTCACCAGTTTGATGCAGCTTTTGCACACAAGTGTCACCAAACTTCACATCATGGCTCACACACTGGAGAGAAGCCATTCCAGTGTCATCTGTGTGATGTGATTTTCTCATAAAAAGAGTCGTCTCTAATGTCACATGATGACCCACATAGAGAAACCATTCTAGAATATTCATTTCAAAAATCATGTGCTCATCCACTCTGGAGAATAGCCTTTCTAGTGTGACTCATGTGATGCAGCTTTCTCATGAAAGGATTATCAAATCTCACGTGATGACCCACACTGGAGAAATGCCTGTCCAGCAGCATGACCTGTAACATGGAGCCTTTTCACCAAAGGGAGATTTGAAATAGCATATGTGGGAAGAAGCCTTTCCACCATAACTTGTGCAATGTAGCTTTCTCATGAAGGAGTAATATCAAAAGAAATATGATGAGCACAGGAGAGATGCTTTTCTACTGCTACTTGTATGATGCAGTTTTCTTGTGAGATGTTTTTAAAAGTCACATAATAACCCACACAAAATAGAAACTTTTCTAACATGATATTGCATTGCACATTTCTCATGAAAGACTGGAGTTGTGTGGGGAGATATTCATTAGATTCAAACCTAGACCCATGGGATTTGAGGAGGAAATGAATGTGACGCACTTCTTAAAAAAAAAAAAAAATGTTTTATACCTGGCTACAAAGTTCTGTATGAAATGATAATTATGATGTTCTTTACCTTGACTTTAGCAAAGTGTTTGACAAGGTGCCACACCAGAGACTAAATGAAATTAAAGCCCATGGCATAGGAGGAAAAGCGTTAGAATGAATTAGAGCTTGGATTAGTAACAGAAAACAGCAGGTTACCATAAATGGAGTAAAATCTAGGGGCAATGTAACTAGTGGGGTCCCCCAGGGCTCGGTTTTGGGTCTCTTGTGTTCATTATGTACATAAATGACTTAGACAATGAGATAAATAGTGATGTAAGTAAGTTTGTGGATGACACTAAAATAGGATGTTTAATTAGGTCAGGAGACAACGCAGAGATTCTGCAGGATGATCTTAACAAATTGTTCACATGGTCGGTGAAATGGTAAATGAACTTTAATATCTCTAAGTGGAGCGTGTTAAACGTAGGGCTACACAGCCCCGAAAATAGATACAACTTAGATAACATGTTTTTAGAAAAATCTGAGTGCGAAAGGGACTTGGGAGTTCTGGTGAGTCCGGACCTTAAAACCAGGTAGCAGTGCATTAGCACCAGAAATAAAGCTAACAGAGCATTCGGTTTTACTGCTAGGACAGTAACGAATAGAAGTGTAGAGGTAATTATTAAACTCTAGCGATAGACCCATCCTTGACTAAGCGGTACAGTTTTGGTCTCCGCCCTACAGAATGGACATCAATTCACTAGGGTCAGTACAGAGAAGAATGACCAAAATAATACATGGACTCAGAAATTTGCCTTTTGAAAAGAGGCTTAGGCACCTTAACTTACACTCTCTGGAATGACACAGAGTGCGGGGTGTTCAAGTGTTCAATACAGGCGTTCAAGTGATTCAAAGGCTTTAACAAGGGTGATGCAAACAAGGTCATCATATCAAAACAACAGGGCAAGACTTGCAGTAATGGTCTCTCTTTACCCTTTACCATAATTAAAGTTTGATATATGATTCCTGGAAATATTTCATGGTGTCAGGTGTGGGGTATGCCAAGAACATCTTGTCATAGTATGTTCAGGGTTTTGTGAAGAAACTTCTTACACCAGTCTTAGCTACCATAGCTGCTGTTTGTACGGGTGGCCAATGAAACACAAGAAATAGGTTCGGTTTAATGGAGTTTATACAAGCACTGACGTGCATACACTTCCATGACTAGAGAAAGACTGGCGTCGCTGGGGCATGCCACAATTCGCGGGCAAACATACCCAGTCGCATGGTTTGATTACAAAAATGCACATGAATATATACAATAATAATTATACATATATATCAATAGATAAACACAACGGGAAATATACATAAAAACACAAGAGAGGTCACCATTACATGCTGCTGCTAGCCTGTGTCGTCTGACATGAATGTCCAAGGAAGGAATCCTGAACCACTGTTAGTGTTGGGTAATACAGCAGAGAACTGGAGAAGATTTCTTCTAGAATTTCAAATATACCTCTTGAGCTTGGAGAAGCAAGATAAGGTGAAAATAGTCTTGCATTAATTGTGGTGGTAGAGAGTTACTTGATGTGTATAATACTTTGCCCCTTGAGGAAGTGGATCTAAGTGATTATAATACACTTATTAAGAAGTTGCAGGAATATTTTGAGCCTAAAAAAAATATCACCTATGCGAGGCACATTGCAACTGGGTCTATTCATGGATGGGGTGGTGTGAGAGGTGAATGTAAGGGTAGTGGGTAGGGGGTTGGAGATGGTTAAAGAAAATGGGGGAAAAGTGGGAGATAAGCCAGCTGTTGTTTGCTGATGACACTGCACATGTAGCAGGATCAGAGGAGGGATTGAGGAAGTTAGTGACAGAGTTTGGGAAGGTGTGCAAAAGAGGGAAGTCGAAGATAGATGTGGGTAAAAGTAAGGTGATGAGATGTACAAGGGGAAAGAATGGCAACAGGCTGGAAGTGAGTATTAAGGGAGAGAGACTGGAGGAAGTGGATAGTTATAGATACTTGGGTGCGAATGTGGTAGGAAAGGGAGGAGTGGGATGGAGGTAGAATGCAGATTGAGAGAA
The DNA here is from genome assembly GCF_046742065.1 of Oratosquilla oratoria. NCBI lineage: Eukaryota > Metazoa > Arthropoda > Malacostraca > Stomatopoda > Squillidae > Oratosquilla > Oratosquilla oratoria. The sequence continues at coordinate 65,123,189 of NC_134788.1, read as the reverse complement.
GCGAGTAAATGCCTTGGGGGATTAAAAAGCGTAATGAGAAATAGACATTTGGGAATGGATGCTAAGAGGAAATTGTATGAAGGAGTGATATTGCCAACACCACTGTACAGAGCAGGAACATAGAACATGAGAGAGGAAGAGAGGAGTTTGAATGTGTTTGAGATGAGATGCCTGAGAAGTATAAAAGGGGTTACTAGGCTAGATAGAGTGAGAAATGAGGAGGTGAGGAGGAGAACAGGGGTGGAAAGGGAGTTGGTAGATAGGGTTGACGAAAGAGTATTGTGATGGTTTGGACACATGGAAAGAATGAGTGAAGAAAGATTAGTAAAAGAGGTGTGGAAGTCAGAGGTGGAGGTAGTGAACATGAGGGGGCATCCTAAGATGAGATAGATGGATGGGGTAAAAGAGATTTTGGGAAAGAAGGGAGTGTCTGTTGAGGAAGGACAGGAGAATACAGAAGATAGGGGTGAATGAAGAATGGTTGTGTATGGATGATGCTGTGATGCATGAGGGGGAGTGGGTGGGGATGGGGGTGAAGGAGTATGTATTAGAAATAAATAGACGCAGCCTGAAGGGATTTCTCCCCATCTACTTTTCTACATGAGGGGATGGAGAGGTGGGGTTGTCAAATTAATGAAGCGGCCTTGCTGTGGATGTGCTGTGTCTTGCGACACTGCTTCTGACCCAGGGCAGTGGACAAGATGCAGGGATGACCTGTCATTCAGGAGGTGCCAAGATAAGAGGGTAGAGGGGAGTGGAGTATGTAGGGGATGGAAGGGGTGGGAGTGGTTTCTATGCCTTTTCTTTTGGCTACCTCCCGTGTAAGGGGTAGGGTGGCCAGATGTCCTCCTTTAGGCCAGACAGTCCTCCTTTTGAGCACTTTGTTTTCCATCCGGCACAACCTCACACCGGACGTGCATTTGTCCTCCTTTCTTGGGGTGTGACAAGAATAGATAAATAAGCAAATAAATTAATAAAAATTAATGAAGAATAAATAAATAAATAAAAACCCTAGGTATACAATAATGCCGTACAATTAAATTATGTAGGAGCACCCAGGCTAGGGTAAAGGTCAGAACTCGGCAGCCAAAATAGACAGGAACTGCACAGGACCAATGTTATGAACATGTGATTGCATGATTCACATCTCATACAATGGGCTGCAGTCCTGAGGTGGTCACGTTGCAGTGTGGTATGGCAATTAATTCATGAGGTTAAGGAGTCTGAAAATGCTGAAAAGAAAGACTTTGTTTAATTCTGACTGGGCCAAAGAGTTTGGCAATCAAGGTGAGGATACAACAAGATTTTGTTTGTGTTGTAACTTAGTAAGAAATACAGGTATTTGTTTTCCGTCGGTTTCATTAGAAGTGAAAAATATTATTCACTTTCATTTTTTTTCATTATACATATATATATATATATATATATATATATATATATATATATACATATATATATATATATATTACTGTATATTACAATCATTGATATGCAGTGTCCTTCTTTTTGGAAATTTGGAAATGGCCACCCTAGTAAAGGGGTATATGTATGTATGTATGCAACTGAGTGATGAAACTATTGATAGTTTTGTTACTGGCTTGAGAAAAAAAAGCTACAAATTGTGAGTTAGGGGTTTTAAAGGATGGAATGATAAGGGACATAATCATATGTGGCATCAAGGATGACCAGCTCCATGGACAGTTACTCAGGAAAGAAGTATCCCAAGAAGATACTTTACTACAATGCAGAAAGCATGAGGCAAGTGAGAAGCAGATGAAAGAAATTGGTGCTGGCATTAGCAATTTGTGTGTCCACAATGTGAAATCTAAAAAGAATCACAATCCTTAAATCAGTTATGTTTCTCAACGATCTTGCAAATTCTGCAGTTATCAACATGTTTTTGGAAGCAATAATTGCCCAGCTAACAACAAAAAGTGTGGTAGGATTGGACATTTCATAAGTAAGGGCAACAGTTCCGCTAATCTAGGAAAACAAAAAGCATGTATAAGATTTGTCGTCAGATGTAGACTCGGAGGAGTGTTATGAGAAAGCAGTAGGAAATTTACAAGTAGTGAATAAAAGAAAATCTGTGTTCAAGGCAACAGCAGGTGAGCCAGATCACGAGGGTCGCCTTCCTCTTCTCCTTCAGGCCAAATCAGTGTCATTTCAGTTGGATACACGAGCTGAGGTGAATTCTACCCAAAAGGGTTTATGACAAGTTGAATGAAAAGCCTGAACTGAAACACACAAAAACAATATGAATTACTTTCACTAGAGATAAAACTAAACCCCTTGGCAAGTGCATAAATCTAAAAAATATCAGCTCATTTTCTATATTGTTGACATGAATTGTGTTCAGCTATTAAGTAAAGGTACTTTTAAACTTTTAAAGAGGTGTAAAAATCTTGAATGTGGCTAAGTCAGAGACCATATTGGAGGTAACCACTGACAAGGTATTATGTAAATACAAGGATATTTTTGATGGACTAGAATGTTTAGAGGGTGAATTACATTTAGAGGTAGATCCAAATGTTAGACCATGTAAAGTGCTTGTAACCTTGAGAGAAGGATTGAAATGTGAATTAGATTATATGGAAAGGAAAAGTGTGATCATTAGAGAAAGTAGTCCAACAGACTGGGTTAACTGTATGGTTATTGTAGATAAAGTAAATTAAGAATGTGTCTAGATCCTAGAGACTTAAATAAGTCTTTAAAGAGGCAACATTATCCCCTACCAACTATTGAAGAAGTAACAGTAAAGCCTACTGATGCCACAAGTAGATGGGTTAAACATCTGGAAGAAAAATATATATATATATTAAATCCAAATCAATTTGGATTTAGACAAGGAAGATCATGTACAACAAACCTGATCTGCTTCTGTTCGAGACTAATAGAAATAATACAAGAAAGGGATGGATGGGTGGACTGCATTTTTCTAGACCTACAAAAAGTGTTTGATAAAGTACCACACAAAAAATTGATAAGAAAAATAGAATCAATAGGTGGCATCAAAGAAAAATTATTAGAATGGATGGAAGACTTCTTGACTGGGAGGAAAATGAGGGCTGTAATTAGAGACAAATACCTGACCTGGGAAGAAATGATAAGTGGTGTCCTGCAAGGTTCAGTATTGGCTCCAATCATGTTTGCCAAATATATAAATGACATGGATGAAGGAGTGGAATGTTATATGAACTCCTTCGCAGATGACGCAAAAATACTAAAGAAAGTAAGTACAGAGGAAGATTGTGAATCATTACAGATAGACCTACACAAAATCTGGAAATTGACTCAAAAGTGGAAAGTAAACTTTAATATCAAGAAGTGTAGTATAATGGAGTTTGGAAAAAGTAGAAATAGAATATTGAGAAATTATAAAATTGGTGAAGAAGTCAAAAAAGTTAACTGAGAAAGAGACCTTGGAGTAATAATCAGCAAAGACATGACACCGGACAAACATATCAGTAAAATAGTCAGAGAAACCTTCAACCTATTAAGGTCAATGAAAGTAACATTTGACTATTTGGATGAGGAAATGATTAAAAAAATATTAGTTACACTAATAAGACCAAAACTGGAGTATGTAGCAATACTATGGACACCCAGTACTAAAAAGAATATAACATACATATACCAAGGCTTTCCCCCTTACAAGGGAGGTGGCCAAAAAGGAAAAGGCATAAAATCATTCCCACCCATTCCATCCCTGAATACACTCCACACACCCCCACCCTCCCTCTTATCTTAGCACCTCCTGGATGATGGATCATCCCTGCACCTTGTTCACTGCCCTGGGTCAGAAGCAGTGTTGCAAGACACAGCACATCCACAGCAAGGCTACTTCATTAAATTGGCAACCCCCCCTCTCTGTCCCTCCATGCATAAAAGGAGAAGACGGGGAGAAATCCCTTTGGGCTGCGTCAAAATTTTGCTCTCACATACTACCGCACCCCATCACCCCGCCCATTCCACCTCATGCATCACAACATCATCCATATACAACCATTCTCCATTCACCCCTGTCTTCTGTCCTCTCCCGTCCTTCCTCAACAGACATTCCCCTCTTTCCCAAAGCCCCTTCACCCCATCCATCCACTTTAAGTATAAGTAAAGTAAAGTAAAGAATATAAAGAAATTAGAAATAATACAAAGAGCAATGACAAAGTTGGCACCAACTCTCTTCAAATTAACATACGAACAAAGATTGTCCAAATTGGAACTACAAACTCTGGAACAAAGAAGAGAGAGAGGAGATCTACTGACTATAGAATCATGATAGGAATGGAAATCCTAGATAGAGATGATTTATTAAAATGGGACAATGGAAAAACAAGAGAACATGAAAAAAAAGAAAATTATAGAAGAGATCCGAAAAAGAATAGCTTCCCACATAGAGTGGTAGATACCTGGAATAAATTAGATAAGGAAACAGTATGTGCAAACACTATTCAAGATTTTAAGAAAAAACTTGATGCTGAAAGATATAAAGACAGGTTACCATAAGCATAGCTCCCTTCCCGTGTAATACAAAATAAATATAGGTGCCTTAGCCTTTACCCATAGATTGCCTAACCATTCAGTACTGCAACTATCCTAAGACCTAACTTAAATTTACATTGAAGTCCAGTAATTATTTTTACACCAATTTACTGAAATAGAAAAATTAATAAAGTATTTTTACTTTCATAGGAATTATTTTGTTTAATCATGTTATATATAATCATGATAATCTGAATAAACAACATTATTTCAACAGCTCATGTCTTTTATCATCATGAAACCCAGAAGAAAATTAAAGTCTTGTCTCTAGATCTCTACTAATCTTGAGACTTCCCATGGTAATGGACATGGTCCATGACATGGAATACTGACCATAATAGTTATTTCATATACTTGCTATCATTCCCATAGCCAGCTATGTAATTAGCATAGCATAGCCTATCCAACACCTTAAAATTCATACCATAACAGTGTATTATTTGTGAATAACACCCTCTACCACTACTACTAGTAGTATCTCCGCCATGTCATGTGTAAACAAGCAAGACAATCAAAGAATATGCCTACATGTTCAGAGTTAAGGCACAGCTGACAAATTACCAACATTCTTAAAGTTGCTCATTTCTAAGAGAAAATAAGCTAAAAAAACATGAATATTACATTACAATATTAGGTCAATTTATATTTTCACCCAACCAATGATTTTCGTATGTTGCTTATGTGTTTCTGGTGAGATATGTGTTGATTGATGGTGTACATCATTTCCGTCGCAAATGCGTAGTTTTCAAGAAAATATATAAAGTTATGCCTACCTTTCCTCCCCAACGATCTTGGGAGACCTGTGTGAAATCGGGGTTTTTGGGTAGGGAGCATGAAATCGAGTAGTGCGCGTTGCAAAACAGGTGTAAAATCAACAAGAACACTTAGAAAATGTATGGAAATACATCAATTACACCTTTAATGGCGGCAGTGGCGGGGGCTCACGCGAGCGTACCATGTTGAGCAGCGTTACCCAGATTCGCAAAACAAATCGCTCTATCTGCTACATTTAGCGACGCGCAGTCCGCCCGCACAAGAGTTCCTAGCCCTAAAATCGGGAATAAATTCATGAAGCTTCCAGAGGACCGAGAGTTGCGATTTTGTGTACAAGTAACCTAACCTAATCTAACGTAACCAAACCTAACCTAATCAAACCTAACGTAATCAAACTTAACCTAACCAAACCTAACCAAATCTAACCTAAACTAATCAAACCTAGCCTAACCTAACCTAAACTAACCAAACCTAACCTAATCTAACCTAACCTAACCTAGCTGGGGGCTTTGCCCCCCTAGACCCCTCCAATCCCCACCAAAGCACTCTTAGTACCGTAACTTGAGCTCTCTTTAAAGTATAACTATTAGTAGAAATTTGTGTTTATCTAGTATAAGTAATAGCTAATGAAATAAATGTAAACTGCCGCCATGAAAGGTGTATTTATATATTTTCATATATGTGAATTTCTTGATTTTCGACCTGTTTTGCAACACACGTTACTCGATGTAATAATCCCCCACCCAAAAAAACCCGATTTCCCACAGGTCCCCAAAGATCGTTTGGGAGGAGATATGGGCATTTCGGGAGGAAAGATAGGCATATCTTTATATATTAATTACTCAAAAACTACGCATTTGCGACGGAAATGATGTACACCATCAATCAGTACACAACATATCTCACCAGAAACACACAAGCCACACAAGGAAATCGTTGGTTTGGTGAAACTATAAGTTGTCCAAATATTCATATATGTACCTTATCTTTAGGTTTCCACTTGGAAAACTAATTTGCCATGGTTAATAACCAAATTTGCATTTAAATCTGTATTTTTTTAAACTGGGGATACACTTGCAAAACATCAAGACAATTTGAAAATGTTGTGCATGCGCTGAAGGTTACAAGCATTCAAATCGAGGCATATTCATTCGAACGGCCACAAAAGATGGTGTAAACATTACATCCGCGGTGGTGGTGCCGCCCGTGGACTTCACATACCTAAACAAGGGTAGGCACGAGCACAAAAATTCCAAGTTTTGTTTAACCCATTAATTCCTGTTGCATGTAGAAGACCTTTTCATTACAAACTATATATATATATATATATATATATATATATATATATATATATATATATATTTATATATATATATATATATATATATATATATATATATATATATTATTTTTTGAGATACGACATTTAAAGTTTTCTGTTATTCCGAATGTTTGGCTTAATTAACTTAAAACAAAGCTGAGAATAAAGTAAACATACACAGGTAATTCAGGTAAGATTTTGGTAAAGAAATACACATAAACTCTAAACCACTGGTCCAATTTTGATAAAATTTGGAATTCGGTCAACAAATCACCTGGGCATGTCAAAAACAATGTGGGACATCTGCATCATACCAAATTTGCATTTCCATGGCAATGGTCAAGTTGTCAAAATAATCATCCATAGAATCCAAACCGCTGATACAATTTAAATGCAACTTGGCATTTGAAAGTTTTATGGGTCAACAAATCACCTGAGCATGTCAAAAACAATGTAGGACCTTCATGTTATGCTGTTCTTACTGACACCGATCGTGTTGCCATGGCAGTGATTAAGACGGTACACAGTGCTCGATGCTTGTGCAGGTTTGAAATGTCTTCCTGTTCTATAAGTTTAGATTCACTTCTTCAAAAATAGAATGGATGCTGCTAGATGGCATCTGGCAGCAAAACTTGAAGATCCAAAACACATTTTCCAGCAGCAAATCCACAGCCGCATCATGAACAATGATCTTGAAGATGCTCATTTCTTGAAAGAAAATAAGCTAAAAAACACGAATATCACATTAAAAATTTATTATATAGCTTCCTTCCCTTTAGATTTCCACTCAGAAAACTAAATTACCACTGCAACTATCCAAATTTAAATCAGTGACAATCCATCAGTTTTTGAAGAATGCATCTGGACTAGAACAGGAAGATATTTTGAATCACCCACGTACGAGTTGAATGCTAACAGAGCTCAAACTGAGAACCGGAATGTGTTGCTGAAAATGGCGGCGGAAACATTCCATCCATGATGTGAGCATTGCTACCAAGGGGTTAGGTCAGATTAGGTCAGGTCTCACATCTGCAATTCGTACCATAATCATTGGCTATCTAGTATCATTGAGTATTTTGAACCATATTTTTTAATAATGCAAATTGATAGTTATTTTGGCAGGAATGTTTTAGAAAATTGAGACTCTCGAACATTTTTGTACATTATAGAGATATTCACTATTCTC
>NC_134788.1:65080366-65110366 GCF_046742065.1 Oratosquilla oratoria | reverse complement strand
TGCAATAAAGCTTTCTTGTACAAGAGTAATCTCAAAAGGCATATGAGAACCCACACAGGAGAGAAGCCTTTCCAGTGTGGCCTGTGTGAAAAAACTTTCTCACATAAGGGTACTCTCACATTACATATGAGGACCCACACAGGAGAGAAGCCTTTCCGGTGTGACCTGTGTGATTCTGCTTTCTCACAAAAGGATTATCTCAGAAAGCATATGAGTACCCACACAGGAGAGAAGCCATTCCTTTGTGACCTGTGCAATTCTGCATTTTCACATAAGGGTAATCTCAGAAGGCATATGGGGACCCACAAATGAGAGAAGCCTTTCCACTGTGGCTTGTGCAATAAAGCTTTCTCACAAATAAAACACACTTCAAAGATCATGTGATGATGCATACAGAAGAGAAGCTATTTCATTGTGACCTGTGTGATGCAGGTCTCTTGTTAAAAAAAATCACCTCAAATAACACTTGATGACCACACAGGTGATAAACCTTTCCAATCTGGCATGTGTGCTAAACCTTCCCCACGAAAGAATCGGCTCAAAGATCACATTATGATCCACACAGGAGAAAGCCTTTCCAGTGTGACCTTTGTGATTGTGCCTTCTCACAAAAGAGTCATCTCACACACATGAGGACCCACACATGAGAAGTCTTTCCAGTGTGGTCAGCGCAATTCTGCTTTCCCACTAAATGGTCATCTCAAACATAGGAGAGAAGACTTTCCATTGTGATTCTGCTTTCTCATGTAAGCTTTTTTTTTAACACAAATGTGAGGACCCACTATTCAAGATTAAAAAAAATAAGATTTATGCTGAAAGATACAGAGACGGGTCACTACAAGCATAGCTCCCTTCCTGTATGATACAACTAGGTAAATACAGGAGAGAAACCTTTCTAGCGTGGCCTGGATGATAAAGCTTTCTCACTAAAGAATCACCTCAAAGATCACGTGATGATCCACACAAGAGAGAAGCTGTTCCAATGTGACCTTTGTGATTCTGCTTTCTCACAAAAGGGCCCTTTCACACAGCATATGAGGATCTGCACTTGAGAGAAGCCTTTCCAGTGGGCCTGTGCAATAAAGCTCTCTCACAAAAGCAGCAACTCAAGTATCACTTAATGAGGGCCGTTTCTAGCTATAGGCGGTATAGGCGATTGCCTAGGGCCCCCAACCTACCAGGGGGCCCCCGGCCGGCCCAATGGCTAGGTAACGCTACCGAAGGTCAAATATGAGCCTGTGCCTCTCCCGCCCGCCGACGCAAATAAACAACACGCCTCTTGCAGTGTTTGTTATTGTTTGAAATGTTTTGATCGTCTGCTAAAAATATTATCTTGTTAAAAATCACCTACATCTTATTTAATCTAAATATAATATGATAAGCATTAATTGGCTTTATTTATTCATTTATGTGTTCACTAAGCTAGGGCTTATGGCTACAGATGTTATTAATTGTTGATTACAAACTCTTTTTGGCCATTAGCTTACTATTCTTTGTCCAATTGTTTGGCTTTATTTGTCACTGGAATTGGCATCACCAGCGTTCTTGTTTACTCTTTGGTCGCTTCATGCTTAGCTTCTAATAGTGTAAATTTGTAAGTTTGTGTGTTCTGTGACTGTAAGTTGGAATTCCTTTTATTATATTTGTATGCACAATAGGAAATGTTTGTATTCTATGGAATGTTTACCTTTTCCACCTTTTTCAATATTCAATGTTCATATATGTTCATATGTTCAATTTTGTTTATTTTGTATCGATATTTTATCCAATCCCTTATTCATTTATTCGCTTATTTCTTTATTATCAAAATTATGATTATTTATTTTCTCACTTCACCTACCTAATGAAAAAAACACTACATGGCAGGACCGAGGTTAGCTCAAAAGGAAGTGACAGAAATACATGAATTCTATTCCGTTTGTCGTGTGGTCCGTTTCTCTAGTTCGTATATAATATTAAGATAACCACAGGCTCAACAATCACCCATTTGTTCACCTTTCAGGTCTACCCGAATTTCGTGTATGTAGAATTATTTTTATTAAGGGGTATTTAAAAAGTTTACACTTTACAGATATCTGTGTTAGGCCTACACTGATCAAAATAATCATATTTATTCTACTCGAATATCGTGTATGTAAAATTGATTCCATGTATTTATAAGGTTTTCACATAACAGATTTCTGTGCTAGGCCTACATTAGACTCTAAGACTCGCCAATCATCATTCCCGTAATGGCATCAAAACGAATTTATCTCAGCGGAGCAGAGAAACGAAAGAAAAAGAAATTTGACGAAGAAAAATGGTCAAAAGAAAAAGGTAATTCATTATCGTTTATTTAATAATTTAAAGAAACATATTAAAGTTTGGTTTAATTGTGTTTTCTGATTGGTGAGTATTATTTTAGACTAACGCCTAATCATCTAAGGAAATTTGTAATTTTGCAGGATCAATTCTAAAATATATTGGAGCTCCAGATAGCAAGCCAGAGGAATATTCTGAACTTCCTGAACAGGATGCTCCAGTGCCATCACATTCATCAGGATCTGTCCAGAAAGCTGTACTGCCACCAAGACCACCACATTCCCCAGAACCACAGAAGGCATCATTTACTTCTGAGCAGCCTCCTATTTATTCTAAACCACTAGATCCTGCTAACTGGCCAACCATTCTGTCTGATGCATTTAGAACGGATGCAGTAGGTAGAGGGCCATTTCAGATTAGTTCTGATTTCACATTTCCCAAAAAAGAAGACGGAAGAAGTTTTCATTATCATTATTTTTGTAGAACATTGGTTAATGGAGAAAAGATGAAGAGGACTTGGCTTATCTACTCAAAAACAAAAAATGCTCTCTATTGCTTTTGTTGTAAATTATTTTCAACCAAAGAACAAAAGTTAGTGACAGAAGGACTGACAGACTGGAAAAACATAGGCACACTTTTGAAAAGTCATGAAAGCAGTCCAGCACACATAGCGCACATGGCAACCTAGAAAGATTAACAACTCTGTTTGCAAACTGGAAAGACAATAGACCAAGCTGAAAGAACACTATTGGAGGCTGAAAAGAGGCGCTGGAGAGATGTCCTGACTCGCTTAATCGCCATTATCCAATCCTTATCCGAGAGAAATCTTGCATTTAGAGGTTCATCAAACACGTTACAACAGCAGAATAATGGGAATTTTCTAAAAGAGGTGGAGCTGCTTGCTAAATTTGATCCTGTCATGAAGCAGCACATTGAGCGTGTTGAGAGTGGCCAGTTCAGTCATTCCAGCTACCTTGGAAATATCATCCAAAATGAACTTATTGCTCCAATCAGTACTAAAATAATGGACACAATGGTGATTGAAGTTAAACAGTCCAAATATTATTCAATTATTTTGGACTGTACTCCCGATGTAAGCCATCAAGAACAGATGTCAGTCGTCATAAGGATTGTCAAAATGGATAAGAAACCAGAAATTAAGGAACATTTTATGGGGTTCCTTGTAGCTTCTGAAACAACAGGTCTTGGTTTGTCATATCTAATTATAAAGAAACTGACGGAACCGAATATTCTCCTTGAAGATTGCAGAGGACAATCATATGATAATGGTGCCAACATGAAAGGGAGAAACAAAGGAGTTCAAGCCAGACTTCTTGAGAAGAACCCTCGTGCACTCTATGTTCCATGTGGAGCACATTCCCTAAACTTGATGATATCTAATGCAGCAACAGCTTCAATAGATGCCACTAGCTATTTCGGCACTGTTCAGAAACTGTACAACCTATTTTCAGCCTCACCACAAAGATGGGCAATCCTAAAAGATTATGTCACTGTTGCACTCAAGACCTGGAGTGACACAAGATGGGAGAGCCGTATTAATAGCATAGAAGCTGTGCGGTATCAGGCCTCTAATATAAGGGAAGCTTTGTTGAAGGTCAGGGAAGTGTCTGATCCTCTGACCAAGGTTGAAGCCCAAAGTCTGGCAGAAGAGGTGGGGTCATACCGATTTATCATTTGCACAGTCATATGGTATGACATTCTACACATTGTGAACCATGTCAGTAAGCTCCTGCAGTCTCCTAAAATGCAGCTTGATGTGGCAGTTGACCTCCTTACTAAAGCGAAAACATCTCTAACTAACTACAGAAGAATTGGATTCACTTCAGCTCAAGTCTCTGATAAAGATATGTGTGAGGAAATGAATGTAGAGGCTGTACTCAAAGAAAAGAAATTAAGAAGTACAAAAAGACACTTTGCTTATGAGGCCGCAGATGAGCCCATTGCAGATGCAATGAAGAGGCTAGAAATAACATTCTTTAATGTTGTTGTTGACACTACCATTCAATCCTTAACTGATAGATTTAAAACTCTGAGTGAAGTAAGATACCAATTTGGAGTGCTGCTCAATTTCCAGAAACTGGATGATCAGTCATTGAACAACCAGTGTGACAAACTATGCAAAACATTAACCTCTGGAAATGAAAGTGACATTGATGGAAAGGAACTGGCCATGGAAGTTAAACACTTACCAAGTTTGCCCTCAGACGAAATGACTGCTCTTGAGCTCCTCACCTTTATCCACAAAAAACATTTTGAGGAATTGTATCCCAATCTGTGGGTTGCACTGAGAATTGCCTGTGACTGTGGCCTCAGCAGAGAGGAGCTTTTCGAAGCTGAAACTCATCAAGACCTATTTAAGATCATCTATGGGGCAGGAGCGACTCAGTGGTCTTGCAATAATCAGCATCAACCATGAAGTGGGGAAAGACGTGTTGTATGAAGACATCATTGATGATTTTGAGGGCCCCTAACTGCCTCTTGCCTAGGGCCCCCACAAAGCTAGAAACGGCCCTGCACTTAATGAACCACACAGGAGAGAAGCCTTTCCAGTGCAGCCTATGCGATATGGTTTCCCATAAAAGAATTAGCTCAAAAATCATATGATCCACACAGGAGGTAAGCCTTTCTGATATGATCTTTGTGATTATGCTTTCTCAAAAAAGTGTTATCTCACACAGGATATGAGGACTCATATTGGAGAGAAGTTTATCCAGTGTGACCTGTGTGATTCTGCTTTCTGAGAAAGGTGTTATCTCACACAGCATATGCGGACCCATACAGTGTGCCCTTTCCAGTGTGACCTGTGTGATTCTGCTTTCTCACACATGGGTTATCTAACAAAGCATATGAGGACCCACACAGGAGACTTTCCAGTGTGACCTTTACAATTCTGCTTTCTCACTAAAGAATCTCAGAAAGCATATGAGGATCCACACTAGAGAAGCCTTCTAGTATGACCTTTGTGATGAGGCTTTCTCACAAAAGGGATATCCTAGAAAGCATATGAAGACCCATACAGGAGAAGCCTTTCCAGTGTGACCTGTGTTTTTTTTTTTTTTTTTTCAAAAAAGTCTCATCTCACCCAATATATGAGGACCCACAATGGAGACAAGCAATTCCTATGTGACATAGCTTTAAGAGATTTCAAGTCTTTTATGTGCCTGTTGGTGTAGTGGTCTAAGGCTCTGCGATGGTGATCTTACGGGAGGCCAATAGCAGTGGGTTCGAATCCTGCATGTGACTGTCAGAAAGATTATTGTGTGTGTATATATATATATATATATATATATATATATATATATATATATATATATATAAAGAAGAGGACATGAAAAGAAACTTAAAAAGGATAGTTGTAGAAGAGATCTGAAAAAGAATAGTTTCCCACACAGAGTGGTGGATATTTGGAATAGATCGGATGAGGAAACAATGCAAAAACTATACAACAATTTAAGAACAAATGTATATGTATATTTATATATATATATATATATATATATATATATATATATATATATATATATATATATATATATATATACAATATATATATATATATATATATATACTATATATATATATATATATGATGTAAGCGGAATAGGAAACACAGGAGTCTTAGTCTTGAGTTTATTCCTGACTAGTTTCGCAGGTATCCTTTTTCAAAGGAATACCTGCGAAACTAGTAGGAATAAACTCAAGACTAAGACTCCTGTGTTTCCTATTCCGCTTACATCAACCTGTCAGAATGTCTCAATATATATATATATATGTATATATATGTATATATATATACTATATATATATATATAATATAAAAGAAAATATTAGTACTTGATAATTGATATGAAAGCCAATTGTGCAGATTATAAGCTGGACTTGAGTAGGTGTTCAATTCTTCTTTTCAGTTTATCTCATCACTTATCAGCAGTACTACTCCTTTTCTCCCTCACTTCCTTATCACTACTGATACCCTACCCATCCCACTCCCAAAATGAAACCCACTACTTCCTTTCAACTTAGTACTAACACATTCATCTTTTCACAAACATAGAACCATTCTCCATTTTTACTCTCTGTACCACATCCACACATAGTTAATGAACCAGTTACTAGTGATTTGGTTGGAGTCATTGTCCCAAACCCTTCTATGCCTTGACTATTACTAGAAGAAAAATTTTGAGTGGAGGATCCCTAACCCCATCACTCAGTCCCAATTTCCCTCTTCATCATAGATGAGACCGTGGTGAGAAAGTTAATGAGGAAATCATAGAAAAACACAATGGGCACATAAGAAATATTTAAGGAAATAGCAAAATTGTCACTCCACTAAAGAATAATTTAGAAAGCATCTTCCTAATGAATGAATGAGAACTTTGTTCCATCTTATATGCTTATGCTTGACTGATCTTCTAGGATTGTACAACACAATAACCTGAAACCATGACAAAAGGGAAGGAAATTTTGAGTTACTGTAAAACTTCTTGTTGAAATGACACTATGAGCAGTTTTTCAGGATTTTGTTTGGGGTGAACCCCTGAGAGGATGTTATCCAGTCTCTGAACTCTGCCCTCTCTCTCCATAAACCTGTAGAATAAGTCATCCTTCCAGTCTTTTGTGCTACGCCATGATTAAAAGGAGCTTTCCATTTAAAACCTTAATTTGAGTGTTCAAGTTGAATGGTAGCAGACATTGTAGGCCTGTTACCATGTTACATAACAAAACTAGACACATTTGGTATTTCCTTTGAGTGTATCTGTAATTTAAATTGACAGCTAATCCCTTATTACCTTGGTATTCCATAGTCATCTATGTGAGAAATCATTAGGGAATTCAGAAGACTAAGTTCTCATGAGCCATTTTGGATAGGATTAAATAGAAGGATTTTTTTTTTTTTTTTTTTTTTTTTCATTAGAACAGAATATGAATCCTGGTGCTTTGAAACCTTTACCACAACTTATCTAGAGGTCTTTCACCAAATGTGGTCTAGCAATCTTTGCTGGGGCTCTCCTATTGTGGAACATTATTAAAGGTAATATTACAGATCTGCAGCTGTATCTTGTTTGGATAAGGAACATCAGTTCTCTATTATAAGGTATTGGGTATGTGGCACTAGAGATCAACCCCCACCCCCTTTTTTCAGAACACGAGTACCCATGAAGCTCTGAGTAGATAGGTTATGCCATAAGTATATAATATAAAGGATTAATGTTATGTTAGATATGATGTCCAAGACAGATGAAAAACCTTAAGCATGACATTTGTGATGCAAGATTCTCACAAATATATAATCTCAAAATACATTTGAAGAACAAAACCAGGAAAAAAGTTTTACAGTGTGAATTTTGCATTGCAGGTTTCTCACAAAAGAGCAGGTTCTAAATGGATGTGATGGCTGACACAGTAGAGAATCCTGTCCAGTGTGACCCATGTGATGCAGGTTTCTCACTAAAGAAAAAACTCAAAAGGCATAACATGATCCTCACTAGATCTAAGTCTTTCCAGTGTAACCTATGTGATGCAGCTTTTTCACAAAACAGTCATCTCAAAAGCCATGTGATGACCCACACAGGAGAGAAGCCTTTCCAGTGTGACCTATGTGATGCAGCTTTCTCACAAAAGAGTCATCTCAAAAGGCATGGGATGACCCACACAGGAGAGAAGCCTTTCCAGTGCGAACTATGTGATGCAGCTTTCTCACTAAAGATTAATCTCAAAAGCCATGTGATGACCCACACAGGAGAGAAGACTTTCCAGTGTAGCTTATGTGATGCAGCTTTCTCACGACAGAGTACTCTCAAAAGCCATGTGATGACCCACACGGGAGAGAAGCCTTTCCAGTGTGAACTATGTGATGCTGCATTCTCACAAAAGGGTCGTCTCAAAGTCCATATGATGATCCACACTGGAGAGAAGCCTTTCCAGTGTGACCTATGTGATGAAGCTTTCAGAGAAAAGGGTACTCTCAAAAAGCATATGATGACCCACACAGGAGAGAAACCTTTCCATTGTGACCTATGTGATGCAGTTTTCAGAGAAAAGAGATGTCTCAAAAACCATGTAATGATCCACTCTGGAGAGAAGCCTTTCCAGTGTGGTCTATGTGATGCAGCTTTCACATACAAGTATAATCTCAAAGACCATGTGATGACCCACACAGGAGAGAAGCCTTTCCAGTGTGACCTATGTGATGCAGCTTTCACACAAAAGGGTAATCTCAAAAACCATGTGATGATCCACACAGGAGAGAAGCCTTTCCAGTGTGCCTTTTATGATGCTTCTTTTTCACGAAAGGGTACTCTCAAAAGGCTTGTCATGACCCACACAGGAGAGAAACCTTTCCAGTGTGACCTATGTGATGCAGCTTTCAGAGAAAAGAGAAATCTAAAAAGACATGAAATGATCCACACAGGAGAGAAGCCTTAACAGTGTGGCGTATGTGATGCAGTTTTCAGACATAAGGGTTCTCTCAAAAGCCATGTGATGACCCACACAGGAGAGAAGCCTTACCAGTGTGATCCATGTGATGTAGCTTTCTCACAAAAGAGTGCTCTCAAAAGCCATGTGATGAACCAGACTGGAGAGAAGCCTTTCCAGTGTGGCTTATATGATGCAGTTTTTGTACAAAACAGAAATCTTTCATATAAAGCGGTTGTCTTAAAGTTCATGTGATGGCCCACACAGGAGAGAAGCCCTTTCAGTGTGGTAACTGCAGTGCTGCTTTTTCACAGAAGGGTAGACTTGAAAGGCATGTGATGATACACGCAAGAGAAATATTTTCAATAAGGTAATTGATGCAGCTTTCAGAAAAATATTCTCTCAAAATGCATGTGATGATTCTTAAAGGAGAGAAGCCTTACCTGTGTGACTTATACTGTATGGATTTGTCATGAAATATTCATCTGAAAAATCATGTTATGACCCTTACTACATTTAGACATTTTCTTTTTGGTGTAGGAGAGGGAGCTTTCTTATGTAACAATACTATTGCATTAAAACTATATATAGTAGGGAAGCCTCAGTGTGACTTTTTTCTCTCTTCGTCATTCGCATGTAAGAGTATCCTAAAGATAATTATTAGTATTGTGGTCAATGGTGTACCAACACTTCTATCCATGTGGTCACTATGAAATAACTGTCAAAAATTATATATCTCACATATTGGTCTAGTTAGTCTAGGTGAGTTCATATATGTATATTCTCAAGAATCTTGATGCAATTTGATCTGCCAAAAGGCCAATTTGATATATGTATTGTGCTAAAATATCAATTCTCAGTTTCCAATCTATGAAGTATATCTGTTATTACCATTAACAATAGTCAGTCAGGTATTGTTTGTTTATTCATCTCCCTATAGTCAATAACTGGATATATACCATCTGATTTTGGCACCAGAATCGATGGGAAGTGTAACCGTTATGGTAGGTTATATGGTTACGTAGGGAGGTCTTAATGCGGCGAGATAGACTCCAAAGCGGGAGTTTTCTTATATTTATTAAAACAAGGGATTCAGGTTAAACTACAAATGGAAATGGCCCTTTGGGCTAAATACAATAAGTGCCAGGCCTTGACCTAGGGCACAATAGCTCTGACCTCTGGCCGGTAGGTTCGTGACCTACCCAGCCTCTGGCGGTAGGTTCTTCACCTACCCCAGCTCTGGCTACGTGACATGGGTGTTAAACATTTTATAGGAGTGTTAGTGGTTTCAAGCAAGGGTGTTAGTCTTGTTATTCATTGCATGGGGTCTGTTCTATGTAAGAGGGTTAGTCCTATAATTGGTGGATATTGTTTGGTATATTATATATGCTAGTTTATGCTTAATACACTAGGGCAGTTATAATAAAAGGATTTATGATAGGTTAGTCTGGTGACACTGGGCATCTATATCTTGTTTGTCTTCAAATGTGCTGCGTTAGGTGTATGTTGTGGGAAACGCAAGGTAAGCAAGAGGAAGTCTCGCTCTGTTGCAAGCATGTGGATCACGTGCGTGGTGGGTGATGGTTAGTAAGTGGTAATGGATACATTGCCTCCCTGACCTTTTTGAGGTACGTCCTCGTACCTTGGGTTAAGGTCGTGACAGTGGGGATGGCATACATAATTGAATACAATATAGATATGATAATTTGTAAGTTTGCTAGTGGGTGATATTGATCTGCAAAATTTGTTTGAATGAGTAAAAAGGGGGGGGTTACGTATATTATCATATCTTGTGTGTGTGTTCAGTAAGCTATGTACAAAAAAGTTTACACTAGTATATTCTCTTTTCAATGAGAATGAATTTTCACTGTTCACCATACACCTGTTTCTCTGTTCAATGAGAATTTTTTTTATAATCTCTTTTCTATGAGATATTATTTGGAATGTACTATTTCACTACAGTCATAGCTTACTGAAGACATGACATCCTAATTTGTTAGTGTTTGTTTTTGATTATTATTGTTAGTTTGTGTAGAGCTAAATATTCATATTATAATATATAACATTTTATAGAGATATAAACTTATACAAGTTTGTTATTTATGAGAATGGTTATTGGTTAAAATTTACATGGGCTGTTATTCTTATTATCGCGCTTATACATATTTATATTTATTTAAGGCGGTTAATTTATTTTATTCTATTCTATTTTTAATTTTAGTGTATGTATGTATGGAATGCTTATTCATCCTGTTTGAGTTGGTTGGGTTTTGAGTGTATTATTCCGGGGCTTCACGATCGGAAGGAAGTGAAGAAGTATTTCATAGATATTGAAAAAGTTTTATAAGTAAATGATCGTGAGGGCCTAACCTATCGAATCGCATGACGTCCTGCGTCCGAAGGAGGAATAATTAATGTATACTATGTTTCGGGTGACTGCCTGGAAGATTTCTTCGCGGTGACATTTTGATATTCTAAATCTACGTTAAAATTGAAAAAAAAAATATTTGTAAGTTAAAATTACATAGTGGATGTTTTGATTATTAGGTTTTGTCTATCGTGGTCTTTGAATTTCTATAATTGTAACTAATAGATAGTTCTACGTGGGCTAATTTACATTTAAAGAATTGTAATTAAAATTATTATTACATTTTTTGTGATACGTGGGTTATATGGGGTTATACAAAAAAATACAAAATAATACTTGGGTACTTAAGGTACGAGTACTGTGGGTCTACGTCTTGAAGTCCGGGAAGCACTGGGTAGGTGCCGTGAGCGGATGTGAACTGTCGTGGTCCAAGTTGTTGACATCGGCTGAGGCCAACATCTCCATTGTCATCAAATCTTGGTGCGCCAAGGGTGGCGGTTGGTGGAGGGTGAGGTTAAGCGAGAATGCTGACTCGATGCGGGTCCGGGTCGAAGTGTTGCGAAGCTTCTGGTCTGGGTGGAAGGGGTGGGGGTGGAGGCTGGTTAGGCGGGTCTGGGCCTAACCGCTGCAAGCCTCTGGTGTGGCCGGTCATAGCGAAGCTTCTGGTCTGGGTGGACATGGAGGGGGGGTTGGGTGGAGGCTGTTTCTCGTCCGGCTTCTGAATTATATAAAAAAAGGGGGAATTAGTGGGAGTCTATGGTTTATACTCACGGTGATTGGTGACGGTAGTTTTGGGTGGCGGACGAGATTGTCTCTCGGATGTGTCTCGTCGGCCTGGGTCCACTGCGTCTTGAGTGAAGTCGTGATGTCGTGTTGATCTAGGAGTTGGTGCGCTGGATCTCTACAGGTGATTGGAACTGTCTGGTCTCAGCTTGGGTTCAGGTGATTGGTGACGGTAGTTTTGGGTGGCGGACGAGATTGTCTCTCGGATGTGTCTCGTCGGCCTGGGTCCGCTGCGTCTTGACTGAAGTCGTGATGTCGTGTTGATCTAGGAGTTGGTGCGCTGGATCTCTACAGGTGATTGGAACTGTCTGGTCTCAGCTTGGGTTCACTGCTTGAAGGGATAGAGGGGTGGGGGTTAGATATGCTTACCGAGGTGCTGAGCTTGCAGATTTCGCGTTGTTCTCGGGTGAATGGAAACCTGTGGTTTTGATTGAAGTTCTATCTCTTGGTTTGGAGTCTTGATGAGGTGCGGTGTAGAGTTGACCGGTTCTTCTATGTCGCTGTAGATATCTGTCTACAGAGACTATGGTAGCGTACTGCCACCAGGTGGTTCAAAATCGAATGGGTTCGATTTCACCACCGATTCTAAGATTGATGCAAAGCTGCGATCTTAGAATTCTGACTGTCGTCTCGAAGGGAGTGGTTGGTGGAGGGCTTGTGGGTAGACGTGTTGCTTGCTTGACGAAGTGATGAGCTAGCTTTCTGATGCGGTTGATGAGAAGTAGACGATGTCTGCTTCGTAGACGATCTCGGTCGTCTGAGCTGCAGGCGCGGCTGGTCTGAATAGAATCAAGTGGCTTGAAGGAAGATATGAGAAGTCGAAGATAGACGGTTTCTTCTTCGTTGCTCCTTCTGAATGTTCTGAATGGTAGGCGTGGCTTGAATGACTGAAGAATGTATTCGGACTTCTGTGGTAGGCATGTGTGAAACCTGTGTTTCTTGGTATAAAGTAGGCTTGTATCTTCGGAGGTTGGAATAGAGTACCGCTCGCCATTTGGATTGGTTGTGTAACCTTTGTAGTATGGCTGATGACGGCGCTTCTATTCAGGACGTGGGAGCACCGCTCGCCACCAGGTGGTTCAGTGTAAGACGGCTGTAACCGTTGTGGTATGGTTGAGTAACCGTTAAATATGGTGTGGGTGCGGCCACTAGCTGCCACCAGTGTAACCGTTATGGTATGGGGCGTGGGCGAACCGCTGCTGCCGCCAGTGTAACCGTTATGGTAGGTTATATGGTTACGTAGGGAGGTCTTAATGCGGCGAGATAGACTCCAAAGCGGGAGTTTTCTTATATTTATTAAAACAAGGGATTCAGGTTAAACTACAAATGGAAATGGCCCTTTGGGCTAAATACAATAAGTGCCAGGCCTTGACCTAGGGCACAATAGCTCTGACCTCTGGCCGGTAGGTTCGTGACCTACCCAGCCTCTGGCGGTAGGTTCTTCACCTACCCCAGCTCTGGCTACGTGACATGGGTGTTAAACATTTTATAGGAGTGTTAGTGGTTTCAAGCAAGGGTGTTAGTCTTGTTATTCATTGCATGGGGTCTGTTCTATGTAAGAGGGTTAGTCCTATAATTGGTGGATATTGTTTGGTATATTATATATATATGCTAGTTTATGCTTAATACACTAGGGCAGTTATAATAAAAGGATTTATGATAGGTTAGTCTGGTGACACTGGGCATCTATATCTTGTTTGTCTTCAAATGTGCTGCGTTAGGTGTATGTTGTGGGAAACGCAAGGTAAGCAAGAGGAAGTCTCGCTCTGTTGCAAGCATGTGGATCACGTGCGTGGTGGGTGATGGTTAGTAAGTGGTAATGGATACAGTTCCATTCACTTTGAGTGCTATGACATCCTGTAATAACAGTTCAGTGATCAATTTATCTACAATGGCTAGCTTGGAATGGGGTATTCTGTAAGCAGGTTTATAAATAGATGTTTTAAATCATTTGTTTTGCCCAAGGCATCCCCCAGTAAAGCAATTGCTTTATTGTGCTTCACTAGCAATGCAATTTAACTTGATTCTAATTGAGAACAACAAGTATACCCTCGTTGACTCATATATTTCTCCCTCAAATGTTTCTTCCTGAATTGAACAGATTGATGAAATTGGTGATTCTACCTCTTCATGACTCTTTTTTGAAATGTTAAAATTTCTTTGACAGACTTGAAAATGTGCTATTTGTGTACTTTTCTTTAAGACTATGTCTTTTTTCAGGCACTAATCATTAATATTTCTACCTTGTTCTTGTGTGTTTGATAAATTCCCGAGTCTAATTTCAAATATTTTGTCCTAATTCATTTGAGGATGATTAAAATTTTGTAGTCTACAGTGACTCTTTTCAACTCCCCTTCTACATACATACATGCATATACCAAGGCTTTTTCCCCCTTACAAGGGAGGTAGCCAAAAAGAAAAAGGCATAAAATCATTCCCACCTATTCCATCCCTAAATACACTCCACTCCCCTCCACTCTCCCTCCCATCTTAGCACCTCCTGGATGACGGGTCATCCCTGCATTTGTCCATCCCTGCACTTGTCCACTGGCCAGGGTTAGAGGCAGTGTCGCAAGGGACAGCACATCCACAGCAAGGCCGCTTCATTAAATCAGCGACCCCCTCTCCGTCCCCCCATGCATAAAAGGAGAAGACGGAGAGAAATCCCTTCGGGCTGAGTCAAAATTTGCTCACATATACTACCTCACCCCCCATCCTCCCACCCATTCCACCTCATGCATCACAATATCATCCATATACAACCATTCGCCATTCATCCCTGTCTTCTGTCATCTCCTGTTCTTCCTCAACAGACATTCCCTTCTTCCCCAAAGCCCCCTTCACCCCATCCATCCATCTCATCCTAGGACGTCCCCTCATGTTCACTCCCTTCACATCTGCCTTCTATACCTCTTTTACTAGTCTTTCTTCACTCATTCTTTCCATGTGTCCAAGCCATCCTAATACTCTTTCATCAACCCTATCTCCCAACTCCCTTTCCACCTCTGTTCTCCTCCTCACCTCCTCATTTCTCACTATATCCAGCCTAGTAACCCCCATCATACTTCTCAGACACCTCATCTCAAACACATTCTAACTCTTTCTCTCTTCCTCTCTTATGTTCCATGTTTCTGCCCCCATACAGTTCTGTTGGCACAATCACTCCTTCATACAGTCTCCTCTTAGCATCGATTCCCAAATGTCTATTCCTTATTACACTTTTTAATCCATCAAGGCATTTACTCGCTTCTCTTAATCTACATTCTACCTCCACCTCCGCTCCACCTTTTCCTGCCACATTTGCATCCAAATACCTAAAACTATCCACTTCATCCAGTCGCTCTCCCTTAATGCTCACTTCCAGTCTGCTGCCACTTTCACCCCTTGTACATCTCATCACCTTACTTTTACCCACATTTATCTTCAGCTTTCTTCTATCACATACTCTCTCAAACTCTGTCACCAACTTCCTCAATCCCTCCTCCGATCTTCCCACAAGTGCAGTGTCGTCCGCAAACAACAGCTGGTTCACATTCCACTTTTCTCCATTTTCTTTAACCATCTCCAATCCCTGATCCACCACCCTTGCATTTACCTCTCGCAGCATCCCATCCATGTATAAGTTGAAGAGCCAGGGCGACATAACACATCCCTGACAAAGTCCCAACTTCACTTCGAACCACTCACTCTCTCCATTTCTAATCCTGACACATGCTCTACTCCTCTCGTAAAACTCTTGACAGCTCCTAGAAGCTTTCCTCCTATCCCATATATCCGCAAAACCTCACACAGTGCCTTCCTGTCTACCCCGTCGTAAGCCTTTTCCAGATCCATAAAAGCCCAAAAACATCCTTCCCCTTTCCCATAGCTTTCTCACATATCTCTCTTACCACAAAAATCTGATCTACACAACCTCTACCCGTCCTAAATCCACACTGTTCCTCACCAATCCCTCTGTTCCTCTCCTAATCCTCTCAATCAAGATCCTCCCATAAGCCTTCCCAACTACACTAACAAGCTAATCCCTCTGAAACTACTACACTCACACTTATCCCCTTTCCCCTTGTAAAGTGGAACTATACAGGCACTCCTCCAGTCCTCCGGCACTCTACCCTCTCCCCAGCAAACATTAAATAACCTCACCAGCCAGTCCACCATCACTGTACCTCCTTTTTTTTTTTTTTTTTTTTTTGACATTCTGCATGGCTTCATCATCTTAACTGCCTTCACTTCATCCTTCCTTATTTTTCCTCCATTTTCCTCACTCATCACGGTCATTTTCTTAGCATTTCCCTCTGCAACTATCTTTCCCTCCCTGTCCTTTTTCACATTAAGCAACTCCCTAGAATATTCTGCCCATCTTCCCCTTACTGCCGTCTCTTCCATTATCAACTCTCCATCTGCACCTTTTACCTTTTCTTCTCTACTTGATTCGCCTCTTCTTCCTCTCTTAATTTCTTCCCAAAACATCTTTTTATCACTTTCAAAATCTTTTGTCATACTCTTACCCCATTTCACATCTGCTCTCCTCTTTGCCTCCTTTACCTTGTGATTTACTTATCTCATATGACTCCCTCGTCCTATTTTGTAACCAATCTGTGAAAGCTCGCTTCTTGTCTTCTACAACCTTCTTTGTTTCCTCATCCCACCATTCACTACCCTTCCTTCTATTTCCTCCTGTCCTTCTTGTTCCACACACCATCTTTGCACACTTTGTGACTCCCTGCTTGAACCATCCCCATTCCCCTTCCACTCCTAGCTCTATTCTATCCTTCACTCCCTCCCACTCCTCTCTCAGCTTCTTCTTGTACTCCTCCTTTTCCTTTTCGTTTAAAGAGTTCACTCTAAGCACCTCCCTACCTTTTGTCCTTTCCCTCTTTCTCCGTCTATCCTCCACTCTCAACTTACCTTCCACCAAAAAATGATCTGATATTCCCCCACCCTCTCCCCTTAGGGCATGTAAATCCTCAACTCTTCCTATTATAATCCTATCTACCGCTACAAAGTCCATTTACGCTCTATCTACCACCCTTCCATCTACCACCATCTCCCTTGTGTACTTATGCTTGACTTTCTTCCGAAACACTGTATTTGCTATCACCAACTCTCTAGACACATCACCATCAACTCTCCACTACGATTCTTTCCTGGAACTCCACATTTCCCAACCACTCCGTCAACTGGTTAATTTCCTACCCTAGCATTAAGATCTCCCAGCACTATTACATTGATATTTCTCCCTAATCCCTTTATGCACTCATTTAAATCTATCCAAAAAGCCTTCCTTTCTTCTACATTCTTCTCACTACGAGGCCCATATGCACGTACAAAAACCCACATCTCCTTTCCTAGTTTCACCCTCATCCACATTATCCTTGAGGAAACCTCCTTCCACTCCACTACACGTTTACCTATCTCTTCACTTACTAGTATAGCCACCCCTTCTCTCCCTCGCCCTCTCTTCACTCCTGATAACCTCCCACTTACACTCCCAAACTTACACTCGCCTTTCCCTCTCAACTTAGTTTCACTTTAGTTTCACTTAGTTCACTTAGTTTCACTTCATTAAGAAAATGATCAAGTTAAATATAACAGGTTACAATTAGGTCCTTTGACCATAATTCTCTGAGTGGGTAGATATCTGCCTTCTGCCAGGTTTGCAACCTGGGAAGATCTGAGTCTGGCAGGCTCTTGACCTGACCAGCTCTGCCTGGTTGGCACATGACTTGGCCAGCTCTGCTTCTGACAGGCTCTTGACCTGGGCAGCTCTGGCGTCTGGCAGGCTTTTGACCTGGCCAGCTCTGGTGTTGTAGGTGGCATAGTTGTCCGCTAATAAAGGGGCTTAGTGGGTTGTCGTTTGTGAGACGTATTAATTCACAATTCTTAGGCACTGGTGTTAGTTCCGTTATATAGGGGTTAGTCGTATGGTTGGTGGGTGTGGTTAGACATGGTGTGTGTATGTTAACTTATGGGTAATGTAATTGTGGTAGGTATAAGAAAGGGTTCAATGGGCCTGTCCGGTAACATTAGGCATCTTCGTGGGCGACACTGGGACATCCTGTTGTCTTACTCTGCGATTTGGAAATGTGTGAAGTCTTGTTCAATGCGAGCACCATGTCACATGTCTGTGGACCACGTGCGTGGTTGGTGATGGTTAGCAATGATTACATTGCCTCCCCGACCTTTTGAGGTATGTCTGCGTACCTTGGGTTAAGGTGACAGTGGGGTTTGGCATACAAAACTGCAAAAGAAATATTAAGATATGATAATTTGTCAAGTTACTAGTGGGAGACATTTACTTGTAAAATTGATTTGAATGAGTAGAAAGGGGTTTTACGTGTATTATCATATATTTAATGTGTTCAATAAAAGCAATGTAAAGATATTTACACTTGTACATATATTCTATTTCCAATGAGAATGAATTTGCACTTGTAATGGCATTGTTTGTGTTCTTTCTCTGTTCAATGAGAGTTTTGTCACAAGTTCGATGATCTCTTTTCTGTTAACTTAGTAGCCTGATAAACTTTTAACTTGTCACTAGATCTACTTTCTATCCAATCTGAATCCTTTAACGTAGAAATCATGTTTTTAGACCATCTCTCTATTTTTGCTGAATATTCTATGTTTGCTTTTGTTGAATTTATCATTCTAACCAAAGGCCTGATAGGATCCTGATCACACTTTGATTTAAAGTATTTGATGAATGACCTCTTGTAATTTTCATATGCGTTGATCTTTTCCATTTACTGGAAATTTATCATAAGCCTAGCCCTACCCTTCTCAGGATCTTCCTTTTTGTTTTAAAGTTTCTATCGTTTTTCTCTCGTGTAGTAGGGTGATACTGTTCATCTTGAATGGCTCCTCGGTACTCTTGGGTGCGGTCATCTCGCCGGCGCCTAGACAGTTTGTGATATTTGGTTGCTTTGTGGTTGATGATCCCGTTCCTTTGCTTGCTTCTGGGTCAGTCCGTACTCCTCCTTGGATCACACACAGCACAGTCCCTAAGCTAATTTCCCTATCTCCTAACTTCTAATACTAACTCCTCCCTTCTTTGACCCCCCCCCCCCCGGGGGGAGTGCCAACAGCCCGTCCCCGTCCGCGCCGCATATACTACATTCACACCACAGTTTATTTGTCACTATTTGTGCATCACTTATGTTAGCTAATCTATTTACCCAATGATATTTTCTTCCCCTGAAAACTTTTGGACATTTAACTGTGAGGTAATAACCTCATGACGGAGAACATTCGTGGCCATCCTAATTATAATTACGAGTATAATACCTGCGAATTTCTGCCTTCTCTGTTGATAATTGTAAGGACCCATTCTCGTTCCTCCGGTATCAGCGGAATTCGTCGTGTCTGCGCTGATGGTCGTTCAGCTCCCCACCTCGGCGAAACTACTTGTTTACACCCGAATCAAATGAGCGAGTCGGCTTCGTGTTTCGAAGCCTGGGAGGACTACGCCTGCTTGAAGCATCTACGTCAGCAGTTTTAGGCGGTATATATACCCTCCTCCTCCACCGGCAAGGCAGAACTTGATTTGAAGACGACCTGCGAAGTTTACCCACCACCACGCCAATCACCACAAGTCTTGTCAACCCCCGTCGCGGTCTACCCGTCGTCAAGTCTTCTCATCAATGCTGTTCTCCGAAGGGAAATCGTATCGCTGGGCTGGAACGGTTCGTCCCCACGCATCGCAAATATTGATTGTTACTCCGTCGCAGTAGTACGGAGGGCGAAGTACTGAGTACATTACATACCTATTGTGTTCCTGTCATCAAGATCCGTTGTGCACTAATGTTCCGCTTTGATGGTCAACTTCTTATGATGTATTCTAAACTCCTTTAAATCTCTTAAACTTTTTCGTGCTTTGATTCGATCCCCAGCAGATATAGGAGCACCTGAACTGACAACACTCTCTCGTTTAAGGGCCGAGAGAACCTAGTTCCTCGTTCGCCCTCACAATAATATAGATTTGAATCGACTCTTTTCTTGAACTTGTAGTGGTCCCTCAACACGTACGGGCGCGCACCTCAGCAAAACATAATTCTTGTCCTTGTAGTTGTCCCTCTCCTTCACTAGCTCGTCTTTGTACCGGCGTGGGATTTGCGTACACTACGTTGTCCCGTATGTTGCTTAGAGTTCGTGAGTAGTTGCTTGCGTTTTCTTTGCAGGCGTTGCATGCGATGGATGCCTAACTGTACCAAATCTCTTCGCACGAGTAAGCACGTATCGTTGCGCTAAATTCTTTAGGTGTAGGCTTCTTTAGTTGCGTGCGTTGAGTGCTTCTCTTCGGAGAAAGTTCTTCCAAGGAAACCCCCGAAAGCATGTATACAAGATCCCACGTCAGCCTTGCATTGATGTAGTGATTTCTTTAGTGCAGTGATCTTTAACTTTATATTTAAGATCCTCCCCAGAGGGCATGATCTTATATTCGTGAACCATTTTAATTTTCTCTCCACCCATTCACCAATCGTTTTTTCAAATCTTTACGGCAATATTGCTTACTTAGGATAATCTAGAGTCTCTGCATAATTCTCACTTAGATTATAAAGGAATGTCATATCAGTAACATGTAAATGTATATTCCAATTCACGAGCCTAGCTATTGTATTACCCACACAAAGTGGACTCAGGAAAGTCGCTCGGGTTGTTATTTACAAACAATATTACCTACACAATGCGGAAAAGTGGACTCGGACAGCTCGTTCGGGCTATTATTTACAAACCTACCTACAAAATGTAACAACTCATTTTCTGCCATCTTTTCTAGTAGTCTCTTACAGTTTAACGAGTGTAAATTTGAATTCTGCGACCCGCTAACGGAAATATTTAATGTCAGTAGACACTAGTTTTTGTCTATTGTTTGGGGGCTGGCAAACATTGTTCCTGTTTTTAAAAAAGGGAGATAAATCAACGATATGCAACTACAGGTCAATCAGTTTGACATCAGTTATATGTAAAATGCTTGAATCAGTAAAAGCTAATACAATCAGTGATCACATCGAGAGAATTAATTTGATTCGTGACTCACAGCATGGGTTCTCCATGGGTAAATCATGTGTGACTAATCTATCTTTTTACGCTAAAGTATACAATGAATCGGATAACAATGATAGTTAAAATGTTATCTACCTTGACTTTAGGAAAGCGTTCGACAATGTGCCCCACCACATACTACTGAGTAAAGTCAAAGCCCATAGCATGGAAGACAAAAGTGCATGAATGGATTAGAGTTTGGATCAGTAGCAGAAAACAAAAGGTCACAATAAACGGTGTAAAATCCAAATGGGGGTGGGGGTGTTTCTAGTAGAGTTACCCATACAAGGCTCGGCTAAAGGAGTTGGACAATGGGATTAATAGTGATGTTAGTAAATTTGCGAACGACACTAAAATAAGACCTCTAATTAGGGCGGGAGAAGACGCCGAGATTCTACAGATCTCAACTTGTTCGCATGATCGGGAAAACGGGAAATGGACTTTAAACGTAGGGTTACTCAACCCCGAAAGCAGATGTAGCTTAGATAACACATTTTAGAGAAAAGTAAGTACGAAAGAGAATAGGGGGTTCTAGTGAGTCCTGACTTTAAATCTAGGAAACAACGAATTAGCGCCAAGAACATAGCTAACAGAGCATCAGGTTTCATTACTAGGTCGATTATAAATAGAAGTGCAGAGGTAATTAATATTAAAACTCTATCTGGTGTTAATTAGACCCATCCTTGACTATGTGGTACCGTTTTGGTCTCCGTCCTGTAGAATGGATATAAATTCACTAGAATTGGTACAGAGGAGAATGACCAAAATGATGACGGCTTGGAAATTTACCTTACGTGGAGAGGTTTAGGCATGTCATACACTTTCTGGAAAGACAAAGAGTGTAGAGTGATCTGATTGAGCTGTTGAAGTGGACCAAAGGGTGATGCAATCAAGGTCATCATACTAAGGTAAATTTAGATTTAAGAAGGAAGTAGGCAAGAACTGGTTTACCAGTAGGAGGGTCAACGAATGGAGTAGACTTAGTAACCATGTACTGATCGCTGAAACTATCGGTTGTTTTAAGAAACGGTTAGACAACGTTATGAATAGGGATGACAGGGGGTACAGTGTTCCCTCGCCACTTCGCGCTTCACGTTTTGCGGCTTCAGTGCTTCGCGGTTTTTTACAAAATATTCATTAAAAAAATCATCAAAAAATAAAAATGAACAAATACAGCCATATTGCGGAAAGATGCTTTGTTTCATGTTGATGCGCGAGAGAGAAGGTTTCCCTGCATGCCAAACAAAGAGACGAGTTCACTCAGAGGCTTTGTACATGCCTGTACTGTACTGTACATGCCTGTACTGTGCTGTACTGTACATGCCACGGGCACTCATACGAGACACGTGATTGGTTCCCGGCGCGACATCGACCAATGAAAGCACAACTGGACTTATCCCGTGAGCTGGTTAAGGCACATAAAAGAAGGAGAGAGAGAGAAGGCTCACCATTGCAACATTCAACAGATACTAAAGTAAGTGAAAAATAATTGTTTCTATCTTAAATATCTTGTATAAACAAAGACTTTGAGTATAATTTATATATAGAAATTTTTAGAATGTTATATTAGAAAATAATTCCAGTCATAACATACGAAACTAAAGTATGTGGTACGAAAAAGTTCGGACATCTTACTGAAAACTTTGAAGCGAGATTACTCAAATATTTCTTTGTCGCGGCTCGTGCCGCTTAAATTCTTCTTATCGGCTTAAGAAACCTGCACAGCGAAGCTATAGCGATAATCCCATACCACACTCCTGGTCATATGGCCATTTCCCGAAGGTTGAGTGTGGTTTGAATTTTCCGCCAAAATCATCGG
This sequence comes from Oratosquilla oratoria, assembly GCF_046742065.1. Classification (NCBI taxonomy): domain Eukaryota; kingdom Metazoa; phylum Arthropoda; class Malacostraca; order Stomatopoda; family Squillidae; genus Oratosquilla; species Oratosquilla oratoria. The sequence continues at coordinate 65,087,612 of NC_134788.1, read as the reverse complement.
GAATTTAAAATTCCCGGCTCTGTGCAGGCATGCGCATTGTCGACCCGACCTCCCCCTCCCTATCCCCTCCCTTCTTACCCAGCTAGCTCGAGCCGGGCGTCGCGTCACTTCAATGAGAAATGAAGGCTTCGCCTGTGGGAGGAGGGAGGGACCCTAAATCTGTGCAGGTTTCTTAAGCCGATAAGAAGAATTTAAGCGGCACGAGCCGCGACAAAGAAATATTATCGGCTGAAAGAAACCTGCACAGCGAAGCTATGCATGAGACGAGGACAGGTGGGAGGAGAGGTGAAGCCTGAATCAAACCGTTATTACGTGTGTCTTTCCTATGGGAGACTTATTCATTTTATCACTCAGTAGAGGGGAGAAAGAAACGTCAAGTACCCACGCCGAAGAATGTGACATGCACAACATTGCACTGTTCACACAATGCGTAAATTATATGAAATTTGTATCCTGTTCAACGGTTCCTGGCCCCTCCCCACTCCTCGGTCGCCCTTTGCCCCCTCCACTTTTTTGAGATGAGAGGGGTGGAGCCGTTTCCATGGCGACACATGGGACAGGGGCGACCGAGGGGTAGAGACACCGTGTCCCCAAGGGAGTCGTCGATGTCCAGTCCCTAGGTCCCGCACCCGCTCCACAGAGTGGGTGCGGAGAAACTCCAGCGATACCACAAAGTCCCTGATGCTGTGGGCGTGCGGGGCATGGCCCGGGTCGGCTCTCTCCCAAAAAGCGGAAGGGCAGGTGCGCCCGGGACCTCGGGGTTAGGGGAATCCTAAATTTCGAGTTGTAGAAGAGATGATCCTCAGAAATCTCTTCCGTGTGGTCCACGTAGTCTTCGAACGCACGGACCGGGCGCAGTGGATGTGGGCGTCCTCCCTCCCGGAAGGATTGTATTCTGAGAGGGCCGATCATGTCGTCCGCTCGGCCGTTCCTGGCCAGGAATGTTGGTGATGGAGAGAGGGTTAGGGCCGAGCTGTCCTCCTCCAGTTTGGAGACGGACGGGTGGCGGGTGATTGCCGCCAGCTGTGAAGCCCTGTAGTCCGTAGTCAAGGCGAGCAGAAAGGCGACGCGTCGAGGGAAGTGTTCTTCCTCCATAATGGCCCTTTCGAACGCCAGGTACTGCAGAACACGATGCAAGGACCAGGCCAGGACCGGTTGATGTCTCGGCTCTCTCGAGGCCTTGATCCCCTTCATTAGGAGGGTTCACGCCCTCTGTGGCACTCGGATGTTCATGCCAAAGCGTAGCGGATCAGTGAGGGCTGTATAGTGAGGCAAGATAGTCGCCGGTGCCCTGTTGGTGGAGGTAGCCAGCCAAGTCAGGAAGTCCGGGACCATGCTGGCGGAGATGGTCACCATCGCGCGTCTCCGAAGGCAGTTCCGGAATCTCCGTCAGCAGGACCCACACTGCCGCACTGAGGACGGAAGGTGAGCTCTGAGCATCTTGTCTGCTGCCTCTGTAGAGAAGAGTTGGCTGAGAGTTCCCCGTAGAAACTCCAATTATCAAGTTGGAGTGACGCTTGGAGAGGCGCGGTAAGGCTGTTGGCTAGGCAGGCTGACCCCAGTAGAAGGGGAGAAGGGCCCCATCTCATTAGCTCCCCGAACCACGGCTGGGTTGGCCAGTAGGGAGCTATCAGGAGGACCTGACCCTTGAAGGATCTGAGGGTCTGCATCACCTTCAGGAGGACTAGTGTCGCTGGAGGAGGAAAATGAATACGTACCTCCAGCTGTTCCAGTCCTCCGTGAAGGCGTCTGGGCCTCCTGTGCGTGTCCTTTGGATGCAGGTGAGGTAAAGGGGGAGCTGGGTCGTGTTTGGGGAGGCAAACAGGTCCACCTCTGGGGTGCCGTAGCGAAGGGAGAACGACTCGAACACTTGTGGGCGTAGTTGCTACACTACGTAGATCTCTTGAAACCTGGATAGAGCGACCGGCGTAGGGCCCCCGACCGAAGCCAGGGACGCAACAACCTGTGGAGTGCTGAGGGTATCGGCCCGGGCAGGTCACGCGGGAGAAGCAGTATGCTCCTGTCGACCTCCCGTACCAGCCGTCGGCGCCCCAAGCGGCTCAGTGGAAGGGCCGGGGTCGCGAAGTTGAGGCAACCCCCCTCCCCCGCCACCGAAGGAGGGAGGACGTGTGAGAGAAGCACGCTCTTTTGGCGCAGGGGAGCACCCGAAGGACGCTGACTGTGTCCCACTCAATCCCGAGCCAATAAAGTCTCTGTGTGGGAGCAAGGGTAGACCCGTCCCAGTCCACCCCGAACTCCACGTCCGCCAACACACTCAGAGCCACTGAGATGTCGGCCGATGCACCCTCCCCGGTGGGCAAATGCATCAACTAGCCGTCTAGGAACATGAGTGTGGAGACGCTTGCTTCCGTCCAACGTACGCCTACCACTCTCACTAGTTTCGTGAAGATCCTCGGGGTAAGCGAGAAACCGAAAGGGAGTATGCGAGGCCAAGTTCGTTTCCGAGCGACCTCGTCCGTGGGCGTTAGTCAAGAGGCTTCGTCCTGGGTGAAGACGTTCCCTGAGCGTCTCCCACGAAGACGGGCCTGGACCCTCGGTATGTATCCAACTCACCCCAAGTCTTCCCGCGGGAAGTCCTCGAAGCCCGTGGCGAGCGTCTTCATCCAATAGTGTGCTATGGCAATTTGTGACGTCTCATCACCCACAAGCGGACTTCTATATGTTTAATACCTAGTGACATCATGTGATTATACTGTGACGTCACCGGATTGATCATGGCGCCATAGGATCGTCTCGTGACGTCACAGGGACACAAATTGACGTCATAGGACTACATGGTGACGTCAATTTATCACATAATGACGTCATCTTATCATACCGTGACATCACTGAGTCACAGTGAGCGTTGAAATAAATTTTGACATGGTAAAATTCTGGACCATCATGACTGTAGATTAAATTAAGTTGAATAGGAAAAGTCATGTTCATGTCGACCTGAGTCACAGTGAGCGTTAAAACTAATTTTAACATGGTAAAATTCTCGACCAACATGACTGTAGATTAAATTAAGTTGAATAGGAAAAGTCATGTTTATGTCGACCTGAGTCACAGTGGGCGTTGAATTAGTTTAACATGGTAAAATTCTTGACCATCATGACTACAGATTAGCTTAAGTTGAATAGGAAAAGTCATGTTTATTTCGACCTAAGTCACAGTGAGCGTCGAAATTAATTCTAACATGGTAAAATTCTCGACCATCATGACTGTAGATTAAATTAAGTTGAATAGGAAAAGTCATGTTCATGTCGACCTGAGTCACAGTGGGCGTTGAATTAGTTTAACATGGTAAAATTCTTGACCACCATGACTATAGATTAACTTAAGGGACTGTAGGGCGCGAAAACACGAAAAATTCTGGAAAATCAACGAATTTTAGGTAAACATTTCAAAAGATTCTCTATGATGGTGGTAACACTTTAGCCAAATATTACAGCTCAATTCCCTTTCTTTTCTTATATATAAAATAAAATAGATAAATTTTTGGCAACCTCTGGCAACCCCATTGCATGAAAAAATATTCTGTATATTGAAATAAAGTCAAAATTTTGATACCCAGTTCTGTTTTGTTTACTATAATTAATATATATGGAGATATCTGGCAACTTGTCCAACACTAATCGTCAATCACCACAAGGATCTCAGTATCTCTTCAAAGCTAAAGGAGAAAGGATGTCGCCCTGTCGCGTATCTGTTAGCCTACCAGTCATGCATGCGATCGTATTATCTTTTTTTCTACCAACAGGTATTCAAAATATTCTCTATGATGGCTGTAACACTTCGACCAAATATTACAGCTCAATTCCGTTTCTGTTCTTATATATAAAATGAAATAGATAAATTATTGGCGACATCTGGCAACCCCATTGCATGAAAAAACATTCTGTATATTGAAATTAAGTCAAATTTTCGATAGCCAGTTCAGTTTTGTTTAAAGTTTTAAACGGAAACGTAAAAAAATAGACAATGTCACGAGTGAGTACGCGGCCGGAGGATTTTAAATGCCGGTGCGCTCCTTTAAACTTTAAATGCCTCTCCTGAAAAGTTTATGTTTTTTATATTTAAATAGCCATATCTCTGTTTCTTTTTGTCCGATTTCATTCATTCTTTCGAATTTGTAAAGAGAAAGAGTAATTCTTTAATTTGATCAGAAAAAAAAAACAAAGGAAACTGTAACTTATTTTTTTCTAATTTATCATAGCAGATTTTCACTGAAGTTTCTACTATTCAAAATAAAAAAATTATAAAAAAAATAAAAGAGAGTAGGAAAAAATCTAACTTGATTAAGTTGTTTCCAAGACTCTAATCTTTCATTTCCTACATAGTAGGCTGATTACCTATGCCTGTGGATACTTTAATGATTACAGATACTATCATAAAAAAATAAAGAAAAAAATTAACTACACGTAATATACACATGTTACTAAAACAATTTAGTATGCAATAATACTCTTTCCGATAGAGTAAGTATACATAAGTTCACCAAAGAAATTGAACAACTTTTATGACACGTTCACCTATAAGCACTTCCCACAGTCCCTTAAGTTGAATAGGAAAAGTCATGTTCATTTCGACCTAAGTCACAGTGAGCGTCGAAATTAATTCTAACATGGTAAAATTCTCGACCATCATGACTGTAGATTAAATTAAGTTGAATAGGAAAAGTCATGTTCATGTCGACCTGAGTCACAGTGGGCGTTGAATTAATTTAACATGGTAAAATTCTTGACCATCATGACTACAGATTAGCTTAAGTTGAATAGGAAAAGTCATGGTCATTTCGACCTAAGTCACAGTGAGCGTCGAAATCAATTTTAACATGGTAAAATTCTCGACCATCATGACTGTAGATTAGCTCAAGTTGAATAGGAAAAGTCATGTCCATTTCCACCTGAGTCACGGTGAGCGTCGAAATTAATTTTAACATGGTAAAATTCTCGACCATCATGACTGTAGATTAGCTCAAGTTGAATAGGAAAAGTCATGGTCATTTCGACCTGAGTCACAGTGAGCGTTGAAATTAATTTTAACATGGTAAAGTTCTTGACCATCATGACTATAGATTAGCTTAAGTTGAATAGGAAAAGTCATGTCCATTTCGACCCGAGTCACAGTGCGCGTCGAAATTAATTTTAACATGGTAAAATTCTCGACCATCATGACTGTAGATTAGCTTAAGTTGAATAGGAAAAGTCATGGTCATTTCGATCTGAGTTACAGTGAGCGTTGAAATTAATTTCAACATGGTAAAATTCTTGACCATCATGACTATATATTAGCTTAAGTTGAATAGGAGAAGTCATGTCCATTTCGACCTGTGTTTTTTTTTTTTTTTTTTTTTTTTTTAAGGTCAAGGCATTTTATTTATGTAATACCTAGCACTTTGCGCCAACTTAAACTGTACTATTTAAAACTGATTTTCCTCTTCTCATTACACTAAATGATTGTAGTTTCTTTGAACTAATTTATACTCATTTTAACTAACACTAGACTCCCTAAGTCTAAAGTTCTTTTGTGTTTTACTTGGGGGTGGAACATCAGGTAAGTCATCTTTAAACTCAAGCCAAGTGAAGTTGATAAGAGGTTGGCTGTGGCTCATGAGAAGGGCTGGGTGGCGATTATTTTTTTTTTTTTTTTATTTTTTTTTTTTTTTTTTTTTTTTTTTTTTTTTTTTGCTTAAGAAACCTGGAAGGAGGGTGGTGCCGTGAGGCGTTAGAAGACCATTGAAGCACGGAGGTATGGGGCTGCCGAGGCCTGATGATCCTCGGGGAGCCACCCTCCGTATCATAAGACACGTCCCCTTGTCCTCCAAGAGGCCCGGGTTCTTACCACGGACGACTTGAGGACGTATGGGGAACGGAGTACGAGTGGAAAAGGTCAAAGTCTACGCCTAGGGCCTGACAAAGAAAGTTATAAGGCGTTAAAGGACCATTATTGGTCGAAGGTATGGGGCTGCCGAGGCCTGATGACCCTCGGGGCGTCACCCTCCGTATCATAGGACACGTCCCCTTGTCCTCCGAGAGGCCCGGATTCTTACCACGGACGACTCGAAGACGTACGGGGAACGGATTACGAGTGGAAAAGGTCAAAGTCTACGCCTAGGGCCTCACAAAGGGAGCCATTAAGGCGTTAGAGGACCATTATTGGTCGGATGTATGGGGCTGCCGAGAGGCCTGATGACCCTCGGGGGCACCCCCTCCGTACCATAGGACACGTCCCCCTGTCTTCCGAGAGGCCCGGGTTCTTACCGCGGACGACCCGAAGACGTATGGGGAACGGATTACGATCGTATAAGGTCAAAGTCTACGCCTAGGGCCTGACGAAGCAAGCTATGAGGCTGTTAGAGGACCATTGATGACCGGAGGTTTGGGGCTGCCGAGAGGCCTGATGACCCTGGGGGGCGCCACACTCAGTACCATAAGACACGTCCCCCTGTCTTCAAAGAGGCCCGGGTTCTTACCACGGACGGCCTGGAGACGGGGACGTATTGCGATCGTATATGGTCAAAGTCTACGCCTAGGGCCTGATACAAACCGTGAGGCAATAGAGGACCGATGATGGTCGGAGGTATGGCGCTGCCGAGAGGCCTGATGACCCTGGGGGGCGCCACACTCAGTACCATAAGACACGTCCCCCTGTCTTCAAAGAGGCCCGGGTTCTTACCACGGACGGCCTGGAGACGGGGACGTATTGCGATCGTATATGGTCAAAGTCTACGCCTAGGGCCTGATACAAACCGTGAGGCAATAGAGGACCGATGATGGTCGGAGGTATGGCGCTGCCGAGAGGCCTGATGACCCTGGGGGGCGCCACACTCTGTACCATAAGACACGTCCCCCTGTCTTCAAAGAGGCCCGGGTTCTTACCACGGACGGCCTGGAGACGGACGTATTGCGATCGTATATGGTCAAAGTCTACGCCTAGGGCCTGAAACAAACCGTGAGGCAATAGAGGACCGATGATGGTCGGAGGTATGGCGCTGCCGAGAGGCCTGATGACCCTGGGGGGCGCCACACTCCGTACCATAAGACACGTCCCCCTGTCTTCCGAGAGGCCCGGGTTCTTACCACGGACGGCCTGAAGACGGAGACGGATTGCGATCGTATATGGTCAAAGTCTACGCCTAGGGCCTGATACAAACCGTGAGGCAATAGAGGACCGATGATGGTCAGAGGTATGGGGCTGCCGAGAGGCCTGATGACCCTGGGGGGCGCCACACTCCGTACCA